>NW_027361728.1:35967500-36395000 GCF_039654945.1 Dendrobates tinctorius
GCAAACATAACAACATACATACCGTAAGGTGACAAGGAGCCTTTCTTCGGGAGGAATGGCACGCCGGAGCTGAGTGTCCCTTCTCCGGATGTTTCCTTCAACCATACCCAGCAAGTCAAGGAAGCTTTCCTGGGACATCCGTGTATAGTCAGCAAATTTCTCCGGGTTTTCCTGTAGCTCGCTGTACAGCGTGTGATATGCTCCACGGCTTGGCCGGAGTTCGATGATTGGATGCCTCCAAAACCTACGCCGCTGCCGTCTCTGCTGTCTCTCCCTCTCCCTTTCTTGCTGGCAACAAAAGACATACGCCTGAGACAGCGCAATGTCAAGATCCAGCTTGAAGCGGAAATTATCCAGACGCAAGTCCATCTTGACACCGGAAACAGCAGCAAAATCTGATGAATTCAGCAGTACAGGGTCTATAAAACATTCCAATGAAACACGCCCACTGGTGACCCATTGGTGGTCAAAGATTTCGCTATTGTGAAATGTCACACCTAAAAACGCATGCGCATAAAAAACGCAACCGCATGCAAAAACGCATGTAAAACGCAAGTAACACTGCGTTATTTTGACGCATCAGCGTGCGCATGAAGAAAAAAAAACGCACATTTGTTTTGCGTTTTTCTTTGCGTTTTTTATGCGCACGATGCGCTGCGCAAAAAAACGCTAATGTGAAACTAGCCTTAGTGTGCAGAAATGTCTGTATAATCCAAGCAGGAAAATGAAATTCACAGGGTCTAAATACTATGGTAAATCAATGTAGCGCATAAACAATGTTACAGTCCCGGGACAGGGATGATACACTGTTTAGAGGATGTTCTCTGTAAACGGCAATATTTTAGCATAAAACGATTTCAACAAGATGAAGAAATACTGGGTGCACATGCAATACTGATCTACAATAGTTCTCTGTTCAGTCCTTCAAATCTGGATGCAAGATGAGAATTTCCTTCTGTAAAAGGTGGTAGAAAACTGAACTAAACTATGTTCTATGAATTACATGAAAAGTGAAACTTTTTATTGAAAAACTATAAACAATTGTAACTTATAATGCCAGGCATTATTACTTTCTATACTATATGGAGTCATACAAGTTTAGTAAGTTACCCAATAAAAGTAGAGCCCAATCTCAAATAGAGCACGTGAACCTCCACTCCATTCACTCTCCAAGGATCAGCCAGATATAGAGTGCAGTATGTCGCTTTTCCTGGTAATCCTACAGAGAATGGAGTGGAAGTGGCTCTATACATCCTGGTTCTTGCTATTGTGGTGGATTCAAAAAAACATACCATGAGGAACCGACCTAACCAAGACCAGTCAGATGACAAATGCACTCATAGGATGCAGCCGGCCTTCATTATATAGGGCTTGAATAGAACGCCATTCACATGGATATGTGTGATGAAAGGTGTCTTGTTCGCAGGCAATTAATGATGCTCAAAATATTATAATAGGCGGGCTTGCCCAGCACCACACTAGGACTGAGGCCCCAGTATACACAGGCATCAAAAAGAGGCCCTTGTTTGGATGCGACAGGGCCTCTTTTTGATGGCTTGCATCACACATATCTATGTGAATGGCGTCTTATTCAAGCCCTATTAGTGTGCATTTTTTTTCTACTAGGCAGCCACCCTCTCCAT
Source organism: Dendrobates tinctorius (assembly GCF_039654945.1). NCBI lineage: Eukaryota > Metazoa > Chordata > Amphibia > Anura > Dendrobatidae > Dendrobates > Dendrobates tinctorius. Next base: position 35,969,144 of record NW_027361728.1, read on the forward strand.
AATTTTGGTAGGTTTATGAATGGCTACTTTCATCAGTAGGTTGCAGCTGTGCTGCCCCAGCCTATATAATGGAGGCAGCTGCATCCGGTGAGTGTATTTGTCATCTGACTGGTCTTGGTTAGGCTGTTTCCTCGTGGTATGTTTTTTATCGTGGTGGATCCCAGCGGTCGGACCCACAGCAATCCAGTAGGTTATCCCCATCCAATCCATAGGGAATAACTTAAAAACTTGGTTAAACCCTTTTAATTTGATTTGGATAGTGTACCATACAGTATGTGAATGAATTAGACAAACAACAATAGTGTTCCGTTAGCACTACAACCCAGGCCTCAAGACAATTCTCATGCAGGGCTACATTCGATGGTAAGAATCTGTCATATGACGCTATATCATGCATAAAATAATAGGAAGGAAGGAATGGGCATAACCTCTTACAAAATGTACATGTTCAGTGAAAATTAGTGCAGGAACGTCTTTAAGGCGGCCAAAATGGCAATATCACATGTAAATACTACTATGAGCAATGTGATTATTAGATTGCTGTCAAAAATGACCCCTATATTGTTTCTTAGAGATTTATTAACATGTTTCATAGGTTTATTGCCCTTTTTCATCTGGAACATTCTTCTCATTATTTTCCCAGTGTTGCTTCTAAACAAACTGCTGGAGATCAGTTAGTTGCTGCTAAAATCCAGCAAACGTCTAAACTCTAAAATATGGCCTAAATACATGAAAAATACTACTCCTGACCTAATAATATAAACATGGCAATGAGAATTCTATTTACAGTCTCGCCAGTGCTCCTAGACCAGAAAAATATCTCACCAGTGAATTAATCATAGACAAGATGACATGAGAATGAATTGATATGATCATTCCCAGATAAATAACTCTTTCACTGCTCTAACCCTACCTCAAAAGAGAGCCCAAAAAATACTGTAGATGAGTGCCAACTTATATATTACACGATACCCTAGATTTGTAGTAAATGAATGCACTTCCATTTGGTCAAGTGTCCAGAAACCTTACTTAATACTATCCATGGTCTAGCTATACATGGGACAATAAGGCCCCATGTTGAGAAGAATTTTAGTTCTTTTTATCTCTGAAGAGGTATAAATAATTTTATACCCATGCATCACCAAAAGGATTTTTCAGAGAGGAAGAGGTTTTGAACTCTAGTGCCCCATACTGGAAGTAATAATCCTAAAAGTCAATGTTGCAATAGAGTTCAAGTCTCCCTTCTTTCTGAAGAGGCAGTTTGCATAGTTAAAGGGAACCTGTCACCTCGTTTTGCCGCTATAAGATGCGGGCATTGCCTTTTGGTGCTTATCTACAGCATTCTATAATGCTGACGCACGAAAATGGGAGGCGCCGTCCCCGGGACCTGCGACACCCATCAGACCGGACACCCCCAAGTGAGTATAATAAAACTTGTTTTTCTTCTCTTTCAGGTCGGACCAGGGAATTATCTACAGAATTGTAGAAAGCTGTAGATAAGACCCAAAAGGCAGTGGCTGCATCTTATAGCGCCAAAACGAGGTGACAGGTTCCCTTTAAAGTTCCAGAGAAGCACTGCATGGCCTATAAGTCTCCTTGCACTGCAATGAGACATTAAACCTTATACTGCATCTCAAAGGTATTTTTTTACCATTAATGACAAGTGTTTGGACCAATGATTATGCAAATAGCCTCTTCAGAAGGAAGAGAACTCTAGCGCCACGCAACGGATGTAGCAATCCTAAAAGTTAATATTGACCCTTTAACGAGCCTTGTCAGATGACTTTGGATAAGAAACCAAAACAGCAACTCAATCTGCAGAGATGCATTTCCAGTTTTTGCCCCTAAATGCAAAGCAGGAAATCCGATTTGGCTAGGTGAGAAGCATCTGATTGGTGGTCTAAGGGAGAACGTTACTTGGCACTATCCACAAGGAGAAACATTCCCCCTTAGACTACTTGGCTAATTAATAGGATTCCCATTTGTAGAAAATGTCCATTTAACCATCTGGCAAAAAATATAATTGTGAAAAATTGATTTTCTGTGTTATTATTTTTTTATTTTTTTAAACTTGTGAAATGTTTGGTTACTTTCACGATGATACAACAAAAAGGTTTCAAAGCAAAGGGAATGTATCATCAGAAAATGACATTGTTTAAATCAGATTTTTGTGTTTTCATATTAAACATTTATTAAAAATTATATATACATATGTCATGTAACAGATGACTGTGCGCGCCTTCCCTTCATAATGACCAGAAACAGGCTTATTAGATACTTCAATACAAAGGACAAGGCCTGAGCTACGAATTAGTAATTGTACATATTGATATCCTGAAAGAACAGGAAGTATGAGTTTGCAATAGGCCCAGTATGAAAACTGCAATTTCTTTTTCAATACAGATCAATATACGAAAAAAATAAAAATGAAAAAATGAGAATCTGATTAAACAGTAGGTCAACTTCATTTTTTACCTTGCAGCAGTTTTTATACATCTTTCATCATTTTTTTTTTGCATAAATGAAGATATTTTTAATCATGTGTTTATGATTTATAATGCCTGTACACAGGGCCGGCTTTAGGTTTTCATGGGCCCCTGGCAAAGGAGTCTCAGTTGGCCCCTTTAACACATACCATAATTCATGATGTGCAGATACGTCAGATAAATATAGATATAGTACATTGCTAAAGATTTCACTTACTACTTATATTACAAGAGAGATATCTATTGTAAATTCTACAATAGGTCAGACACCAGACAGTATAGTCATCCATATAGTAAAATGGGCACCACATAGGGCTCCATACAGGATAATGAGCCCCATATGATGCTCCATATATAATGGGCCCCATATATACCGTATATTTCGGACTATAAGACGCACCCTAAATTTTCAGAAGAAAAATAGGGAACAAAACATTAATGTGTCAAATGAGGGTCCATCTTACAGTCTTAATTATATTCAGCAGCTTACCGGGGGGGGGGGGGGGGGGGGGAAATAGGGTATGATTGGGGGCACTGGTGGAGTGGGGTCACAAGGGGTGTTCGGTGGTGTGGCGATGATCTGAGTCATCCCAGGCTGGTGCAGCAGGTTCGGTAGTGCGGGGACGCCGCCATTTTGTGAAAGCCCCTACACATACACTACACTACACTACTGATACAGGCCCAGACACAGGTGCACAATTAAATATAGCTTGGGGCAGGGCTGGGCTGCTGTATGTGTGCATTACAACTTTTACCTGTGAGACAGAACACACAGCATGGGGTCTCTAATAGGAAATAAACAGAACAGACAGGAAAGAAATGGCGTTTTCGCATTTACCAAAAAATTATATGTAATAAATATGTAAAAAAAAAAACACACCTGTGGGCCGGGAGTTTCACTGCATAGTCTGATCAGCTGCACACAAGCTTTCATTAAAGATAGAGCGTGTCTAAACAACATGTTGGGTTTCTATGAGGAGGTAAGTGCAAATCTGGATGTAGGTAATGCGGCCATTGTGATTTTTCTGGACTTTGCAAAAGAATTTGATACTGTACCATGTAAGAGTCTTATACTGAAGCTACAGATGCAAGGACTGGGGAAACTGTATGCAGATGGGTAAGGGATTGGCTAAATGACAGGAAACAAAGTTATCATAAATGGTACATTCTCTAAATGGGATATAGTCAGCAGTGGAGACTGCAGAGATCTGTGCTAGGACCGATTCTTTTTAACCTCTTTATTAATGACCTTGTGGATGGGATTGAGAGTCAAGTGTCAGTCTTTGCTAACGACAAACTAAGTAGGATACTACAGTAAAATCTGACCTCAACATTACAATACTGCAAAACAAATTATATAAAATAATAAGCAGAATACATTTGGTCTTGTTGGTTTGGCCCTCCCCAACAGATATGATCTCTCATGTGGCCCCTTGGGAAAATAAACGGCCCGCCCCTGGCACAGACAGTTTTTTATTCATCCCAGAGACAACCAGACTCCAGAAGTATAGCTATGTAATTTAATCAGGTCTCTGATTAAGAATCCACAATGACAGCAAATGAATGGAAAATAAAATAAAGAGATTGCCGATTACTTGGCTTCTTCGTTATAAACACGATTTCAGACTAAAGAAACAAGACTACCTATAGTAAATGAAGCAAATAATGCACATTAAGAGGTCATTTCACAAAGTAAATTTTCAGGCTGTTTTTCCCTCAGTACAGTGGCCAGATTGACAGTTTTCTATTAGTAATTCTGCTTAATTTTTCTTCTTTTAGTTTAATAATTCCCAGCAGATTCTAGATATGTCACCTGCAAATACTGCACATAAAGTTCTGTGCTTTAATATATAAACAGGTCAACGGGGAAAGAAAAATCATAGAAATGTATGGCTGATCAATATGGGTGCTAGAAGTAGGGCCAACATCAGGGAATTACTGCCATTACTGGTGTATAGAGCCCAGTGAGCAGAAGCAAAGAGGTGGGACCCGGACTGGGTGAGGCAGCACAGCCGATTCACTGTATATACAGTCAAGCAGACTGAAAAAAAATGTACAGAAAACAATCAGAAATACAAATGATAAAAAAAATCACAATCTGATTTCAATTTGTTTAAAAAAATGTATGTGACACATTACCTTAAAGAAAAATAACTAAAAAAATATACCTAAAAAGAGTATTAGATATTTTATCAAATGCTTAATAGGTTAGAGTAGGGCCCTGCCAAAAAAGTCTACCTTATCATGGTGGTTGCTTAAAAAGTCTTTAGGCCAAAGCAAAAGCCAATGGCTATGTATGTGATCTGGTGTTCAATGGGAACTGTTAAAGGGAACTAGTCTCCAGGTTTGGCCGATATGAAATGCACATACCGCATTTTAGTGCTTATATGCAGCATTCTACAATGCTGTAGATAAGCCCCAACCAGACCTGTAAGAAAAGAAAAATAACTTATTATACTCACCTGTGGGGCGGTCCGGTACGAGGGGTGTCGCTGGTCTTGGTTCGGCTTCTCCCATCTATTTGTGAGGTCGTCCTCCTTGGTTCGTGTGGATAACGCGTCCCTACATCATCCACAGTCTGCTCGGCATCGCGCTCTTGCGCAGGCGTACTTATCTGCCCTGTTGAGGGCAGGGCAAAGTACTGCAGTGCAGAGGCATCGGAAAAGGTCAAAGAGGCCCAGCGCATACGCACTGCAGGACTTTGTTTTGCCCTACTACTAAATATGGTAAAATGTCACGATAATGAGTTTAGGGTAAAGCAAGTGCTGATTCTAATTTTTTTCTGTGTTGAAATGCTAGGTGTGAGGATGCTCACAGAGGTGTGTTGAGGCCGCGGGAGTACATTGCAGTCACAGGAATAGCTGTGCTTGCAATGAAAAATGAAAGTAAATGTTGGTCTTTGGCAATCTATTTGTCCAAGGCAGATTTAAGAAAACCTGCTCTGGGCTTTTATTTTTTAAACGGACTACAGGATGGTAGTGGGGCAGTCAGTTTACTTCCTGGCCATGTTTTCCACGTGGCCTGCGGCCACAGGTTCCTTGTAAAAACCCCTGAAGCAGAAGATCAGGTGTGTTTGGTCTTGCAAGTGAACAGAGCAGAAGGCTCTGCAGAGCTCCACCTGTTTGAGGCAACACAAGGGCCAAGTGGAGCCAAAAGGCCTGACACCCCTCAGCATACACGGCAACCGGTCTCAGAGGTAGACTGTCCTGTGCGCGGCTGCGATCCGGAGATGGACTGTCTTGTGCCCGCCTGCGATCCAGAGTTGGACTGTCCTGTTTCCCGGCAGCGAACCAGAGGATACCGTGTGCTTTGTATTTTTGTGAGTATGCTGAACATTAAAAGAGACTTTGTTTTGAACTTTGCTGGGTCACTGCCTCATCACTGCTCAGTGTGGATACCGCTGCACTACACATGATAATACTTGGACAGCAGGAAAACACAAAGATGTGAAACGTTGAAAATATCTTCTATCAACATTGAACTTATAATCAGATCAATAACGGCTACAGAAAACCGGATCTCCTCCAGATATGTTTAATATTGTAAATTCCATATCTTTAATAAAGCAGAAATAAAATGGTACATACTGGTAGGATGCTTCTGGCTGCAGATTCTCAATGACGTAACTTGTTACATTCTCTACTGAGATAGTACAGTCTCCCAAATCTATGTGATACGCAGTGATTTCTGATCCATTGCAGCAGGGTTCCTCCCAGCTTAGTAATAGGCACACGGATGAGAGCATTGTGTAGGATTCTAGATGGGCTCCATCTATCACATAAAGGTTAGGCACCACATCTGGGACAGAAGCTGGTGTCCTGCAGCTCACTAGGTCACTGAATGCTCCAACACCAGATAAATTTAATGCCTGCCAAAAGAAAGACAGAACATAAGTCACTACTTTTTGGATTGTTATATAATTTAACACACATTGAAACTTATACAGAAATATGTTGAGGTGCTAGTGGGATGCCCTACAGGTTAACATTAGCTTTCAAGGTGACACATTTATACAGATGTAAAGGAGTGCTTGGCCTCTTATTAACTACTCATATCTTAAAACTTATACTTTAGCTTGCCTTCGACTCTGCAAAGAAGTGTACACAGTCTTTCATAGCTGAAGGTTTTGTCCCCAAGTATCCTCCATTTGCTTGAAAAGTTTAATCTCGATTAATACTAACCCCATAATCTAACATACTTCTTTGCCTTTCTAAGGGCCCATTTAGATGAACCGACAGCGGTTGTTAAACTACTGCAGATTGGCTATACAGTATACTGCTGCATAGGCAGGACGACCAAAACTCCCTGTTCATAGAGCAATTTGTCAATATGAGTGTTCTGTATGCATAGAACACCATGTCTTTGGCAGCACATCTGCTGTTTATACAGGAGGATGAGCTGCAGAGAATGATTTTAATTCCGGCACAAATGGTCCAATCACCTGATGATTGAGTATTTTGCTCAAGATTTTGTTTAAGATTATTGGACCTTAAGCCAGTAAGCTTGTGCATTTTTTTTGCACATCTAAAAGCATTTTTGCCATTTCACATTTAAATTGATATATCCAAACTATTGACTTTCAATTAAATATCAGACACAAGTATAATTGGGTTTACATTATCATTTCAATTTACTCAATAGTCTCATCAAGGATATTCCACATTTCTTTGCCTAATCTTTTAATACCTCTTCAGTCAATTTTCTAACAAACACTAGTAGGAAAATCTGTTAAAGGTAAATTTCTACAGATCAGATCTCTCACGAGGTTACCGCAACAGTGTGAAACCAGAAGGCCGAAGCGTCTGACTGCTCCTACAGGTGTTAATTGGCCATGTTGGAAATGCCTGTGTTCTCAGCTGAGCTCGGTTAACCACTCCTTTCCCCTTTATAATCTGGGTTCTGTTACTAATCCTTGTCAGAGTAAGTATTTGCTCCATTGCCGTGTGGGAGAGGAGTTCATATGAGGAGAGTTGGAGGAGTTATCAGTGACTGTTGCTTGGTTTGTATGTGTGGTAATTCCCTATCCTTCTCTAGTTTGGTTTACTCCCCTACCTCCACGCCCCGATGCATTCGTCTGTTATATGTGAATGAATGAATATTTTGTATGCCTGGAGTTTTCTGTTAACCCTTGTTTGTGTTGCCTTGTCGGGTTGATGTACTACAGTGCACAGTAGATTCCCTCTTCCCTGGGTGGGGGAAGAGAATGGATGGAGGGCTAATTCAGGAGATAAGACAAGGGTGGAGGCCCCGGCATCTTCACCTTCAGAAGTATCCTGGTAAATAGGGTGAGCTAGGGCGCCTCCTAGTGTTAGGGATAGGGAGGGAGCTCTTGGTCACCCGACAGCTGTGTCATGACAAGATCTAGGTGAGAGCTCATTAGTCCAAGAAAGAAAGAAAGACTGCCTACGGCATTTTAATAGCACTATATGGTGTGTGTGTAGAGGTGGAGAATGTAAGGCAGGTTCAGGGAAGTAGTAAGTCAAAGATATTTCTCTGTTACATTCTGCGGGAATAAGTTATGGTTGGAAGAAGGGGTTATGGCGGTCTGGGCCGTAAAGAAAAGAAAATGTAAAATTTATTACTATTATCATCGAGAACATTACTGATGAGAACAGGATACACATATATGGACTGCAGAGCACTTGGTTAGGATTGATATTACCATTACATGGTCACTGTATGGTAGCAATATCAGTCCTAATACAGTGTTTTTTTTAGTAATGATCAGTATGACGGTATTATCACCACTAAGTCCTGGTAATATGTTGCTATGGTCTGGTAGTGTTTGTCTGTAATACTGCACTATTGATAATCAAAATTTTGTAGTAAATCTTGATTTTCTACAGGCAGGAGAATATTAGTAATAGAGATCCCTATGTTGGGAAGTAGCAGGGAAAGCATGGGCCCCTGTGCTTTCAAATGCCAGGACTAAATTTCAGTCCCAATCTGTTCCTGAGTGTAGGGTCCAACAATTGCAACAAATGGCAATCCAGCCCACAGTTTCCTGCAAAAATGTTTTAATTCAGACATACAGCTCTTTTTCAGTTTGTCTGATTTTTCTCTTTATAGGTTTATTTTTGAGTAAAATGTAAATTGCCCTTTTCTTCTATAAACTAGTGACAACACGTCTCCGAATTTCCAAGCACTAAATTTTGTATTTATTTTCAGAAAATGAGATCTGGTCAAAATAACAAAAAATGTAGTGCTTGCAGACCTCAAATAATGCTAAGAAAACAAGTTCATAATCATTTAGAAACAACAATACTAAGGTTTTAACTCAGGAAGAGTTCAGTAATAAATATTTTGTGGAATAACCATGATTGTTAATCACAGCTTTCATGCTTCTTGGCATGCTTTCCACCAGTCTTTCACATTGCTTTTGGGTGACCTTATGCCACTCCTGGTACAAAAATTTAAGCAGTTCTTCTTTGTTTGATGGCTTCTAACTATTCATCTTCCCCTTGATTACATTTCAGAGGTTTTCAATGGGGTTCAGGTCTGGGAGATTGGGCTGGCCATGACAGGGATTTGATGTGGTGGTCCTTCATCGACATATTGATCTACCTAGCTGTGTGGCATGGCGCATTGTCCTGCTGGAAAAAACAGTCCTCAGTTGGGGAACATTGCCTGAGCAGAAGGAATCAACTGTTTTTCCAGGATAACCTTGTATGCGGCTTGATTCATACGTCCTTCGCAAAGATTAACCTGCCAATTCCGGCCTTGCTGAAGCATCCCCAGATCATCACTGATCCTCCACCAAATTTCACAGTGGGTGCAAGACACTGTGGCTTGTACGCCTCTCCAGGTCTCCGTCTAACTATTCGATAACCAGGTGTTGCGCAAAGCTGAAAATTAGACTCAAAGAAGATTACCTCACTCCAGTCCTCTATGGTCCAATCCTTAAGGTCTTTTGCAAACGTCAGCCTCGTTCTCCTTTGCTTCTCATTGATGAAAGGCTTTTTTCTAGCTTTACATGACTTGATCCCTGCCTCTAGGAGCCTGCTACGAACTGTTCTTACTGTGCACTATACCTCAGCTGCCATTTGACATTCCTTTTGTTGGTCACTTGATGTCATCCTGCGGTTGCGGAGTAACATTTGAATAAGATGACAGTCATTCCGCTCAGTGGAGAGTCGTTTTCACCCTCTGCCGGACTGTAGCTTTGTTGCTCCCAATATCTGCTTCTTGACTTTGTTGTAATGGACTGCCGTCTTAGAAATTTTAAGGATGGAGGCAACATGACGCTCACTGTATCCCTCTGCTAGTAAAGCCATAACTGAGCCCTTCTTTTCCTCACTCAAGACTTTTTTTTTTTCCCAACTCCTTTAGCATGGTTAAAAGTTATTTCACTCCTATTACTTTTGGGATATTACTAGCACGTGTTTTGCCATCCAGCTTGTCCTATTGCAAGAGGATTGTGACCACCACAGGAGGGTTTTTTTTTATACTTTCCTTCATTAAATAAGATTTGGTTCAGGTGATCACCTAATCAGAAGCACATTCAGTAGAATGAGGTGTACTCTGGTTGGAATTCAACTGATACTGGAATGGAATGGCTGTCAGACATGTAGAGAAGCTGATTTTTTATAAAACTGTGCAGTGGTCTCTTAATTTTTGATAGAGCTGTATGTTGCTTGTTTCAGTTTGAGCCTCAGCCTTCCTGTACACATTACCGTGTTACAGGGATGGAAACCAAGGTGACTGCACAGGCCAAGGACGTTCTCTTCTACTACTGAGAGGAAAAATCGCTAATGAAAAGGATTTAGAAAAATGATTATAGTGCAGACTGCTGCACAATGATTGTCGATCTGTATTACTGGATGCAGTAATTTTTTCTAGATTGGTAAAATGAGCACTAGATAACGTAACAATGAAATAGTACATTTTATTTTTCAATATATATTTAAACAACAACTGTTCATTATTATGCAACAATGGAAAAAATTACATTGTTAGCAAGAAAAGAAAGCAGTAATAACAGTATTAAATTCGGTAACTACGGTATATGGTCAGGCTACATAAAGGGTTTGCTTTCAGCCTGTAACAGAAGCGGACTATGAATATTTGCAAATATGCTTTATTTCTTTACATTATTGTATCTAAAAGATATAAATATCACTAGTTACCATTTTTAGATCACATCACCAGGGTTTTAACGTTAAATTGTACAGGCAATTTTGCATGTTTTATCTTGATGGTTCCAGTTTATACTGTAGGTCAGAGCTGAGAGCAGACAAATCACTCATATCAAGAGGTTTACACTACCATTGATGAAAGGCAAAGGAGTGGAGGCACAGGAGGGTCTGCTACCAAAGATTTCAGAATCTCCAGAGATTATTTAAATCGTTGGCAATCGGCTTCATTACAATAACTTCTGCGGACTATCCACGTTACAGTGTTTTAATTACTTGCGCAGAACTTTCATATATCAAAGCTAAACCACAAAGCATTTCACAAATGTGTGGACTGATGAAGAGGATACCTTGACATTAGAAACACTTATAAGCTTTAGAAGGGTTCCTGGTATGAATCTTTAGCTTTGTAGAACAGTAAGAGACACTGAACAGCTGACAGACTTTGGCAGTCTAGAAGCAAAGAAACTCTCGCAGACAAGTGACCTCCGCCAGTGGAGTAGCATGCCTCAAAATGTGTTTTAGCACTTTCATCCTCTATTTAAACAAATTATTTTAAATGAAATATTTCTGTATGCCTTATTTTTTTTTTCACTCTGACAATATTCAATTACTACATAGTAACATAGTTATTAAGGTTGAAGGAAGACTAAGTCCATCTAGTTCAACCCATATCCTATCCTAACCTGCCCTAACATGTTGATCCAGAGGAAAGCAAAAAAAAACCATGTAGCAAACAGTAAGCTTCACATTGGGGAAAAAAATTCCTTCCCAACTCCACATCAGACTAGCTCCCTGGATCAACGCAATATTAAGGAAACTAGTGTATATACCCTGTAATATTATACTTTTCAAGAAAGGCATCCAGTCCCCTCTTAAATTTTACTAGGGAATCACTCATTACCACATCATATGGCAGATAGTTCCATAGTCTCACTGCTCTAACAGTAAAGAATCCGCATCTGTGAGTATGCTTAAACCTTCTTTCCTCCGGACGTAGAGGATGCCCCCTTGTCCCCGTCAAAGGTCTAAGAGTAAAAAGATCATTAGAAAGATCTTTGTACTGTCTCCGCATATATTTATACATTGTAATAAGATCAGCCCTAAGCCTTAGATTTTCCAAACTAAATAACCCCAAGTGTAATAACCTGTCTTGGTATTGCAGACCCCCAGTTCCCTAATAACCTTGGTCGCTCATCTCTGCACCAGCTCCAGTTCAGCTATGTCTTTCTTATACACCGGAAACCAGAACTGTACGCAGTATTCTAAGTGTGGTCGCACTAGTGACTTATATAGAGGTAAAATTATGTTCTCCTCATGAGCATCTATGCCTCTTTTAATGCATCCCATTATTTTATTTGCCTTTGCAGCTGCTGCCTGAGACTGGCCACTAAATGTGAGTTTGTCGTCCACCCATACACCCAAGTCTTTTTCAGTGACAGTTTTGCCCAGTGTTTTACAATTAAGCACATAATTAAACATCTTGTTTGTTCTACCCAAGTGCATGACCTTACATTTATCACCATTGAAGCTCATTTACCATTTATCAGCCCAAGCTTCTAGTTTACATAAATCCTCCTGTAATATAAAATTGTCCTCCTCAGTATTGATTAGCCTGCAGAGTTTAGTGTCATCTGCAAATATTGAAATTCCACTCTCTATGCCCCCTACAAGGTCATTAATAAATGTAAAAAAGAAGCGGGCCCAATACTGACCCCTGTGGTACCCCACTGCTAACTGTGACCCAGTCCGAGTGTGCTTCATTAATAACTACCCTTTGTTTCCTATCACTGAGCCAGCTCTTAACCCACTTACACATATTTTCCCCTATCCCCATTGTTCCCATTTTATGTATCAACCTTTTGTGTGGCACCATATCAAAAGCTTTTGAAAAGTCCATGTACACCACATCCACTGCATTCCCTTGGTCCAGTCCGGAACTTACCTCTTCATAAAGCTTATCAGATTAGTCTGACAGGAACGGTCCCTCATAAACCCAAGTTGATATTGGGTCATGAGGTTATTCTTCTTCAGATACTCCAGTATAACATATCTTAGAAAACCCTCCAGGATTTTACCCACAGCTGAGGTTAAACTTACTGGCCTATAATTTCCAAGTTCAGTTTTTGTCCCCTTTTTGAATATTGGCACATTTGCTATACGCCATTCCTGTGGTACAGACCCTGTTATTATGGAATCTTTAAAGATTAAAAATAATGGTCTATCTATGACTGTACTTAATTCCTGCAGTACTCGGGGATAGGTATCCCATCCGGGCCCGGGGATTTGTCAATTTTAGTGATTTGTAGACGCCGCCGTACTTCCTGCGGGGTTAAGCAGGTGACATTTAATGGAGAATTTTTATCACTGTTCATGTTATCCGTCATGGGATTTTCTTGTGTAAATACTGTTGAAAAAAAGTCATTTAGCATATTGGCTTTTTCCTCATCTACCATTTCACCCAGACTATTTTTTATTTTTACTTTCTCTGGCAATGAGTCTCTGTGTCTCAATCTTTGCTGCCTTGATTTGCTTTTTACATAATTTATTTAATCTTCTGTATTTAGTTAATGCCTCATCACTACCTACTTGCTTTAATTCGCTAAATGCTTTATTTTTGTCCCTTATTGCGCCCCTTACAGCTCTATTTAGCCATAGTGGTTTCTTCCTATTTCTCGCATGTTTATTCCCATATGGTATATATTGCGCACAGGTCCTATGCAGGATGCTAATAAACGTCTCCCATTTTCTTTGTGTATTTTTATGTCTCAGGATATCGTCCCAGTTAATTGCACCAAGATCATCTCTCATCCATTGGAAATTTGCATCCTGAAGTTTAGTGTCCTTGTAACCCCTCTACTACACATCTTATTAAAGGATACATGAAAACTTATTATGCTGTGATCACTATTACCCAAGTGACCCTCAACCCTTATATTTGAAATGCGGTCTGGCCTGTTGGTTAATATTAGGTCTAGCAGTGCCCCCTCTCTTGTTGGGTCCTGAACCAGTTGTGAAAGGTAATTGTCTCTCATAGTTGTCAAAAACCTATTACCTTTGCTGGAACTGCAGGTTTCGGTTCCCCAATGTATTTCAGGGTAGTTGAAGTCCCCAATAATAACGACTTCTCCTTCAGTCGCTGCTTCATCTATTTGCTTGATGAGGATATTCTCTGTTGCTTCCATTATTTTTGGAGACTTATAACAAACCCCTATCAGTAATTTATTATTTTTTCCCCCTCCTCTTATCTCCACCCACAGAGACTCTACATTTTCATTAGATTCATATATATTATTACGCAAGATGGGTTTTAAGGATGATTTTACATATAAACACACGCCTCCCCCTCGCTTATTTGTACCGTCATTTCTGAACAGACTATAGCCCTGTAAATTTACAGCCCAGTCATGGCTCTCGTCCAGCCATGTCTCAGATATCCCCACCAAAACATAATTATGTTCCAACAAAATTAATTCGAATTCCTCCATTTTGTTGGCGAGGCTTCTGGCATTAGTATACATGCACTTTATGTATCTCTCTGTACCTCTATTCTTTCTTAAATTATTAACTGTTCTAACCCCACCCCTCATTTCATTATTTGTGCCCAGGTCTCTATCTGCACTGTCTTCCCCTCCTATAAAAGGAATACCCTCCCCCCAGTCCCTAGTTTAAACACTCCTCCAACCTTCTAGCCATTTTCTCCCCCAGCACAGCTGTACCCTCCCCATTGAGGTGCAGCCCGTCCCTAGCGTAGAACCTGTAGCCAACTGAGAAGTCGGCCCAGTTCTCCAGGAACCCAACCCCCTCCTTCCTACACCAATTCCTGAGCCACTTATTAACCTCCCTAATCTCCCGTTGCCTCTCTGGCATGGCACGTGGTACAGGCAGTATTTCCGAAAATACTACCTTGGAGGTCCTTGCTTTAAGCTTGCAGACTAATTCCCTGAAATCATCTTTAAGGACCTTCCACCTACCTCTAACTTTGTCATTTGTGTCAATGTGCACCATAACTGCTGGATCCTCACCAGCCCCTCCCAGTAATCTGTCAACCCGATCAGTGATGTGTCGGACTCGAGCGCCAGGTAGGCAGCACACCGTTCGACGATCCCTGTCTTTGTGACAAATTGCCCTATCTGTTCCCCTAATAATTGAGTCCCCCACTACCAGCACCTGTCTGGCCTGCCCTGCTCTCCTATTTTCCCCCTTACTGGGGCAGACATTCCTCCGGCGGCTTTCAGAGGACATGCCTTGCTGCAGCAGTGCTACTCCTGCGCTGACACTCCCCTCATCTGCCAACTTAGCAAACTTATTGGGGTGTGCCAGATCAGGACTAGCCTCCCTGGCGTTCTTCCCTCTACCCCGCCTTCTGTCACCCAGCTGGCTACTTCACTGTCCTGCAGCTCCAATCTAGCATCCCCCCTCATCTATCCCATTGAGCGTCTGCTCAGTGAGCAGAAGACTCCTTTCCATATTGTCTATGGATCTCAGTGTCGCCAGCTGCACATTTAGATCCAGTATCTGGGCTTCCAAATGCACAACGTGCTCACATCTCACACAGCAGTATGCACCCTCAACCGGCTGGTCAAGGATTTCATATATGCGGCAAGACGTACATTGGATGGCATTGGCAATAGTGGAGCACATCCTAATGGGGATTGCACCAGACAGAAAAGATAAGTAAAAAAAAAAAAAGTATTAATAAAATATAACAGTAATTCAGTAATACCTCCCTTGGAAACTCCCTGAATCCAAAGTCACTGAATCACAAGTCACACACTTACCACAGTTCGCACTTACACTCAGGTCACACTCAGCTCGTTCACACTCGCTCAGGAAGAAGATTTAAAGAGTTTTTTTTTCCCCTTCAACAGCAAACCACCCTGCTGCTCAACGAACTTCCAAAAGGAGTTGAGCCCCAACCAGCTGCACCTTATAAACCCTTAATTATGAACCCCCACCCTTAATTAACCCCTTGTGAATATAGTTACACCTCAAGATTTAAATGCAATATAGTTATCCCTTAAAAACACAGATAGTATAATAAGAGATTAATCCTGTAGAGAGAAAAAATAGGTTAAACAAGCCCCCCAAAAATTGAACAGGTAGAAAAGCAGTCAGCAACAATTCAGCCACTCACACCAATTCACACAGGTATTTGTTAAAGGTTTTCCAAATACCTATTCACTGAATCACAAGTCACACACTTACCACAGTTCGCACTTACGCTCAGGTCACACTCAGCTCGTTCACACTCGCTCAGGCAGAAGATTTAAAGAGTTTTTTTTTTCCTTCAACAGCAAACCACCCTGCTGCTCAATGCACTTCCAAAAGGAACACAGTCTCACTAAGCTAACATGCTTTAGTTAGTAAAAGTTATTCTTGATTTTTTTGTTGTCAAATTTAACCCCTCAAAGGGATTCTTTCACAAGGTTGCGCTATCTCATCTGAAAGCAGCATGATGAAGGCAAAGAGGCCCTGAATTCAAGGATGTATCACTTAGATTATCGGTTGCAGCAGTTCTGACACAATTACAGGTTTTAGGTGTAAAATGCAGCAGAGCTGAGGAAGCTTACCCCACCCATATCACGCTCTGTATGTACATTGTCTATAGACAGTAAGCTGTATATTACATGAGGTGTGGAGTTGGACTAACAGTTGCCTGACACTGATAATATCCTAGTGATAAAACTTTCAGTGTAAGTACACACCATCACACAGCTTAATAAATGACATAATTGAATTCAGTGTTTTAATCTCTACCACATGCTGTCCTCAGATTATATATAAAAGCTGCTGACAGATTCCCTTTAAGGAGCCAGTAACTTTTCACTATAGAGCATTTGTGGCTTTTTTTTAACTTCCATTGTAGCAAGAGCCCAAACTTTTTTTATTTTTCTGGCAACATAGCCATATGAAGGCTTGTTTTTCGCAGGATGTGCTATAGTTTTGAATGATGGAATTTATTTCACACACAGATAAGTATAGTTGAAAACAAGAAAAAAAAATCCGGCAACATTTAGAAAAAAAAACACCTAATTCTGCAAATTTGTTTTTTGGGGGGGAAGGGTTTTTTTTGTAGTGTTCATTCCGGTTTTCGTTTAGCAAAGAAAAAAAAAAAACTGAAAAAAATCAGACATTTATATAAAAAAAATATATAAAAATATTGTGCTACCATTTTCCGAAAATTTCTTTTCAGCATTTACACATATAGATCAAACCATTTTTATATTTTTGGAGGGAGGTGGCACGGTGAAGAAGCATGTTCCTGGAGCGCCAATAATGGCACCAGAAACCTAATATAGCTGCGTTATGTCAGGGAGGAAGAAAACTGAAGCTGGTAACCCTTATCCTACCATTTCACAAGGAAACTCCGGTCACTCAAACTTAGTTTGCCTCTTTCAGAACGGAAAACGAGGAACGGCGTCCTCAAACTCTACAGTAATGGCGCCTGACCCTACTGGGCTGCTGCAGATGCGAGGCTCAACGTCCAGAGCACTGGGGCCAAGCAAAGAAAAAAACGAGACTGCTTCATTGAGCCCTAAACTCCCAGATGACTCGGAACCTGCCTGAGTTACTGTTCGGAACTTCCTGGAGAGGTGCGAGTCTACCAAGTTGCAACTTCATACAGTCGGTCCGTCTCGCCTTGCTCGCACCCTATGACACAGTCAGAAAAACAGCCTCGGGGAGCTGATCTAAGCTCTGCCGATCAAGCAGGACCTGGACATTTTAATATCAAAAGGTGAAGGTCTCTCAGTAGCGGGTCCTAGCCGCCATATGGGTGATATAAAATCCTTAGCAGCACGAATTGTCTCTAATGAGAGGGCCAATGCTTCTCTTTCTGAAATAGTTTCTGCCTTAGAGAGGGACGTTTCCTGTTCTCAGTCACATATAGAAACACTCAGAATGATAGTCAATGGCCAAGAAAACCGTGCAGACAAAACCATATTCGCCTTAAAGTGTTCCTTCTGATAACTTACTACAAATGGCAATTTCTATCTTTAATCTGACAGAGAGGCCCCTTGAGCTACCTACACTATCGACAGAATACATCGTGCTGGTCTTCCGAAAAAGAAACAATCCCCAGACATGCCTGCTCTGAAAAGGCAGTGGTGATGGATGGAGCTGAAATCTGTTTGTTTCCTGATATCTCCAGCTGCACTTTTGTACATGAGAAGGCAGCTGCGGCCCCGTCTACTTAAAAGTGGATGTCCACTACTAGGACAAAACCTTCTCATACCCCACGCTTGGCCCCTATAAAATAAAAAAGAATATCTTGAAATACTTTCACTTCTTGGGAATTCCATCTTCCATTCCTACAAGTCCCTGATTGGCTCAAGACGGAGAGGCTGTTGCAGTTGCCGCACAGAAGGAGAAGGGACTCCCAGAGCACACAACATCTGGCACCGGAGGGAATCAACTCCCGTCCCAGTCAAGTTTAACCTAAGTCATTGTATCAGCTCATCAGGAGATCTCTGAAGTCACTCAATTTGTCTCAGATCTTTCTCTGCATGTTTTCCCTGAGGAGTGATTTGTAGTGTTACTTTCTCCCAATTTCAAAGATTAGTGACCCATATTATTTGGTCTTTACATAAAAGGGAATTTGTCACTGACATAACACATTCTTCCCTGTATAAGAATATGAGCATGTTAGATTATTTCTATTTCATATTTTTTTGGTTTATTTGATTTCATATCTCATTTAACTAAGACGAGTACCTCCCTCTTCTACTTGTTTAGAAGGGGAACGCTCGCTTATAGTTAATTATTATTGTTGAATCCCTGCCTGTGGTCAGCGCAGCGCTTCTCTATGGTTTTCTGAGCTTCCCCCTGCTCTCCACTGATTTACCGTGGAGTCTATCTACCTGGACATTTGTTCGGAGTGAAGTGTTCTTCTGCTTGACATTTACCTTCTTCTCCTCCTCCATAGTACCTCTTTACTTACACACCTTTTTCTTGTTTCACTTCACGGCTCCTTTCTTCCCATCTTCCACGTTCCACCACCCAACCTCCCTTTTTTTTGCCTCCCTCCCCTCTTCTTCCCACTTTGCTTTCCTTATCAGGCTGGAATATATCACAAACCATGCAGACAGACTTGAAAGTGGGCTCGATACATGTGAAAGGCTTGCATGATCCTGGAAAGATATCAATTTTGATGAACCTCTTGGAGAAGGGTTACTTACATGCTGCTTCCTACAGGAGACTCATCTTTGTTTAGACAAACTCTATAAACTCTCTAGTCAGTGGTTCCCTTCAGCATATCATAGCTACTCACCAGATTCCAAATCTCATTGTACCAGCATCTTGATTTCCCATACATTAGCATGGGAATGTGTTATGAATGGGTCATGGAGGAGGATGGCAGGAACAGGCTAAGCCACCAGAAAACCAGAGAGGTTGGTAACCAAGCGGATCGCAGACCCCTGATATCATCCACACAACCAGCAGCAGCCGTGGAGCGCACCTATGATGCCCTAGACGCCTCGGCACAGCCGGAGAGCCAACTAAGCCTAAAGCAAGAAAGGTGAAATCTAAACTGCCCCAGAGCAGACCCCAAAAGAAATAGATAACCCCCAAACATATATTGTCAGTGAGACAAGATGAAACACAAATGCAGGCAGAAATATAGACTGAGCAAATGATGGGGCCCAAACTGACTAGACAGGAAAGGAAAGACACTGTCTGCAATCACGCAAAAACCCTGAAAAATTCAACACGTCTGATGTACAAAAAAAAAAAACACTGAAGTCACATGACTTCGCCCCCACTACATCAGCACTCCGGTATGAACTGGAAGCAAAGCAAAAGAGACCAATATAACAGGGGACTTAAACTGAGACAGGCTGCAACATGGAGCGGTGGTCCAGCACAGCCAAAGAGGAGCAGGCTGAACCCGCACAACAAGCAGAGAGACAAAACCAGATCAGATGCAAAGGATTAGCAAATGAACTACTTAGGCCGGGATCACACACAGCTAGATACGGCCGAGTCTCGCGGGTTAAAACCAAGCTCTGGCGCCGGCACTCCGGAGCGGAGCGTGCAGCTGCACTGCAATACATGGAGCTGCACGCTCCGCTCCGGAGTGCCGGTGCCAGAGCTTGGTTTTAACCTGCGAGGCTCGGCCGTATCTCACTGTATGTAGTGTGACTCCTGCCTTAGCTGAGCAATGCAGGATCAGGGCAGGAGACATCAGACCTCTGAACGCACAGGAAAGCAATCACCAGCAGGGATTGCAGGAAGTCTGCAGACTTAAATACTCCAATCAGTAACCCCAGATCTCCAATCGTCATCATCAGGTGGCAGATGACTGTCAATATGGCCAGCTCCACTACCTCCAGTAACCACCGGAGGGAGCAGGGGAGCTTCGGCTCAGAAGTCTGAGCCAGGGAATTCACAACAGGAATGTATTGAATCACACAGTGATGGAGTGGGTAGAATGCTCTTGCTTAAGGGTAAGATGGCTTCCCAATGGTTTACCTTTGTGTCATTATATTTGCTGAATGTCAGTCAGATTCCCAACTTATCTGATTTTTTGGAGCATGTAGTCGAATTTACTGAGGGTACTTTGGTCCTGGGGGGAGACTTTATCATGGCTTTGGATCTCTCCCTTGACACATCATCTGGGTCATTGTCTCCATCTACAGGGCCTTACATAGATTTAGACAATTACTCCATGATCTTCAGCTTCTTGACTTTTGGCGTCTCCTCCACCCAGGTGACATTTTTCCTTTTACTCCTTCTCTCGTAATTCCTACTCCATACTTGACTACCTTGTAATCAAACACCAGGATCTTCCTCACCTACAACATGCAGGCATTGACTCCAAACTTTTTGTGACCAAGTATTAATTACAATGTCCATCTCACTTTCTTACTCTATACCCCATCAATGGCAGTAGAAAGTTAACACAACACTACTAGATGATTCTGTGGTATCCTGGGACATTCATCAAACCCTGTCTGACTACTTCACTCTAAATACCACTGCAAACTCCTACCCGACTACAATTTGGGAAGCACACAAGTGTATGGTCAGAGACTTCTTTATAAAACATTGGGGTAGACTGAAGAAAGAAAGATGGAAACTGCCTCTCAATTATGTGACCTTGAAACTCACCATAAACACAATCGTACAGATGCTCTGAAAAATTTGTGTCTTAAGAGTCCATGAAGCACTACACACCCTTCTCAATAAAAAAACAAAGTTATCTCTTATCAGATGTAAAAGACACTACCATGAATAAAGTAAAAAATGTAGAAAGTAGTTGTCTAGAATGTTGAGGTTTAAGGCTGGTTTCACATTAGCGCTTTTTAAGCGCACGCACGGCCGGGGGTAGCTCCGCCCCCGAGCCGGCTCTCTGCCCGGCGTGCCTGCCCCTTGCTTGTAGCGCCGCCTCCTAGCGGACAGCGGCGCCTGCGATCGGCGCACCCTATCTTTAGCATAGGGTGCGCAGATCATGCGCAGGCCGTGCTCTAGTTGCGCTTTGACCTGCGCTGCGCACTTTTGACGGTGCGCCGTGCGCGCCAAAATCCGAAAAGTTCGATTTTGGCGCGCACGGCGCACCGTCAAAAGTGCGCAGCGCAGGTCAAAGCGCAACTAGCGCAAGGCCTGCGCACGATCTGCGCACCCTATGCTAAAGATAGGGTGCGCCGATCGCAGGCGCCGCTGTGCGCTAGGAGGCGGCGCTACAAGCAAGGGGCGGGCACGCCGGGCAGAGAGCCGGCTCGGGGGCGGAGCTACCCCCGGCCGTGCGTGCGCTTAAAAAGCGCTAATGTGAAACCAGCCTTAAAGAACTAAAACATATGTTTTTGAGATTTCTAGCTCCTCCTCTAGCTGCGTATGGTTGTCTTCAGAAACTGCATCTACCTTCCAAAATTACTACGCTTCGCTCTGTAGTATTGACAGAAAAAAAATCCTCTTTCCCTTTCCACCGATTTACGCTTGTGGAATCTGAAATTGCATCAAAACCTCGGGTCTTCCCACTCTTAGGCTGGAGTCACATTGCTGTATTTCTCATGCGATAATCGCATCACACTGCATGGACTGGCTGGCACCTCTCCTGACCTGAGCATGACAGCGTGATGGATTACTATGCAGCTGTCAAGCTCAGGTCAGGACAGCAGACAGCCAGTGCGAGTTTTACGATGCGATTCTCGCAGGGGAAATACGGCAGTGTGTCTCTGCCCTTACTCCTGAAGAAACTGATTCCCTTGAAGAGCCAATATGAGAACAGGAAATTGCTTCTACAATCTCTGGCTCTAAGACAGGTAAAGCTCATGGGACAGATGGCCTACCCTCACTTTACTATAACAAAAATCCTGGGAAAACCTGACTCCCCATTTAGTGTCCTCATTTAACACTTTGCCTAAAGACTCGCCACCCCCTCGGGATACTTTTAGGGCTCATATTTCCGTAATTCCCAACAGGGGAAAGATCCGTTACAATGCTTGAGTTATCGTCTCATTTCCCTCCTAAATGTGGATATTAAACTTTTTGTAAAATTCTCGCTTTTAGACTTTACCCATCACTGCAGCATGATGTTCACCCAGACCAAGCACGTTTTATGGCAGACCATGAAGTTCGAGATAATACAACTAAAGCAGCTAATTTAATTTACAAAGCAAAATCAGCCAAGATACCGTTAATGCTTTAGTGGATTCTGTCGCTGTATTCATCCCCTTCGTCACGTTCATTATTAGTAATGGTACCTGTCACAGTTGTCCCCTTTAGCCACTGGTTTTCATTTGAACCCTTCCTCAGACATGTAAGAGCCAACAAGGACATTAATGGTATTAAAATCCACCATACCACATATATAACTGCCGTCTATGCAGATGATGTTATTTTTTGTAACCAAACCAAGAATCTCCCTACCTAATCTCATGTGCAAACTACAGTTCTCAACTTTCTAATTTTAAGATTTATGTCTCAAAGCTTTAAATGTCAACCTTCAAGTCTCTATTGTAATTTACCTAAAGAATTCTATTAAAGTAGTTTCAGTTGGTCTCCTCAAATTGCAAATTATTTAGGTACTAGATGGTGGCCCGATTCTAACGCATCGGGCATTCTAGAATATGTATGTAGTTTATTTAAAGGGAATCTGTCACCCCATTTTTACCCCATAAGCTGTGGCCACCGCCATCAGGGGCTTATCTACAGCATTACAGAATGCTGTAGATAAGCCCCCAATGAAACCTGAAAAATAAGAAAAACACGTTAGATTACACTCACCGGGGGCGGAGGCGGTGGGTGTCGCGGTCCGGTGCCTCCCATCTTCAGATCCCCTTTAAATTCCGCGCCAATATCGCTGATTGTGGCAAATCCGTGAGACAGAAGATGACCTGCGGCAGCCGTCGGGAGATCAGTGGCTAGCACCGCAGATCTCCCGATGGTAGCGGTCGCGTGCGTCGTTCGAATTCCGCGCCAACTCACGGCCGGACTGCGCCTGTCGCTGACTGGTCGCGGCCGGCCTTAACCACCAATATACTTAGCCACACTAAGTTTAATCTTAGTTTATCAGACCCGGTCTTTAAGTCACGGATTACTGCTGGAGTGGATTGTGTAGGGAGTTTTGGTGTTAGTGGTGCCTGGCCCTCCTTTGAACAACTATTTACTCTAGTTGAAGTTATAAATCTTTGTAATATACTCACTTACCATGCTGAAAGTGCTGTTTTAATTGCCTACTATATGCTCTTTTAGAAGCGGATTTGAATTACGGTTCTAGTAAGAAGCCATGCTCAAACATCATTTACTAAAGCATTCTCTGTGAGGACAGAGAAAGTGCTTGTATATGCTGTTTGAGTATAGATTCTTACTAGAGCAGTGGTTAAAAGTAGCTTCTAAATTAAAGTGAACTAGTTAGTTAAAATAGAACTTTCAGGATGGAGTTTAAGAGAGAAGGAAGAAAAATCGTACTTACTTACCGATAACGGTATTTCTCTGATCCCATGACGGCACCACGGAGAGAGGGATCCGCCCTCAGTGACAGGAAACCTACAGGTGAAAAGGGCGGTACCTCTCTCCCACATCAGTTGGTTTACAGAGCATTACACAGAACTTAAAGCTGCACCTCAATTGGTTATATAAAATCCAAAATTAATCAAATTAAGCTTAATAGAGCAGGGCTCCCCAACTCCAGTCCTCAAGACCAACAGATCATGTTTTCAGGATTTCCTTTGTATTGCACAGGTGATGCAATTATCACCTGAGCAATACTAAGGAAATCCTGAAAACATGACATGTTGGTGGGCCTTGAGGACTGGAGTTGGGGAGCCCTGTAATAGAGGCACCGCGTGGCTAAGTTACTAAAGCTAACTAACTCACTCTAATGTGCACGCCTGTGTGTGAAAGGGATGGGATGTACGGGTGCTGTCATGGGATCAGAGAAATACCATTATCGGTAAGTAACTACGATTTTCTCTTTCCCCCATGACGGCACCACGGAGAGAATTACAAAGACCACCGCCTCCAGAACCCTTTTCCCAAAGGTGAGATCTGAAGAGGAGGTCAAGTCTAGATGGTAATGTCTGAAAAATGTAGAGGGGGAAGACCAAGTGGCAGCTCTACATATCTGGTCTATTGAAGCGCCAGCTTTCTCCGCCGAGGATGACGCCACTGCCCTGGTTGAATGGGCCCTTACGTCCTCTGGGATGGCCTGTCTTCACTGCCTCTCCCCACTCACCCTCAAGGCCCGCCGGCCCCAGTGGTGGTGCTTCGGGGCGGCAAAAAAATAGCCCCAACTCAGCCGAGGCAGAGAGCCGCACTGCCTGTTACCGCCACTGGTTCGGTCCCCGGCATTCCACGTCGATTCTGCAGGTACGTGCTGTAGGTTTCCCTATCAGGGACAGGAAACCAACTGATGTGGGAGAGAGGTACTGCCTTTTTCACCTGTAGGTTTCCTGTCCCTGAGGGTGGATACCTCTCTCCGTGGTGCAGTCATGGGGGAAAGAGAAAATAAGGTAATACGGTTACAAAGATTTATAACTTTACAAAGGCTGATCAATATTTAAATAGCTTTATTTACACTTTGACATTGCACAGGACAATAGTCAATGTTCAGTTAGTTGTCAAATTACACATTTTTCGTGATGTGATATCCTAGTGTTGTGCTATCTTCGTCACAGTAACCCTTGTTAAATATATTGTAAGGCAGCGCTTACTGAGTGCATTGGGGAACGCCCACTTGGCAGCGCTATTACATACAGGAAGACTCAATTTCCTTAAAAGTTCTCCTGGGTTTATTGCTCCATATCCCCAGCAGCACAAACACAGTAGTCAGCCTTTAGGTCCGGCAACAAAAAATAATAATGTCTATAAACAGGGCTTTGCTCCCTCAGACCCTGTTCACACACAGGCCAGGGCAATATCCGTTAAACACTCAGTTCCAAAGGACAGTACAGTCTCTTACTGACCGAGGTCAGTGCCACTCACAGTTGTCCGACCATCCACTCTGGGAGGTATCTCACAGACCTCGTTCCTCTGGTTCAGGAAAGCCAGCACTGCTTCCCCAGGCTGTGCGATATCCAGCAAGCAGTGTTGGCCTGGAGACACACACACACAGGAGGTCTTCTACCTCCAAGGTCACAAAACTCTGTAGTGTCCCATCTGGACACATAATAATACATTTTATTTCTATAGCGCCGACATATTCCGCAGCACTTTACATTTCAGAGGCACATGGAAGTCTGTGCACAATCCAGACTCCCAACACTCTGTCATGTGCTAAACACACCTTCATTATGTAGGCTGTAACCCCACCACCAGGTGAAGTATGGATCACATGGCTGGTCACCTGGTCATGACCTCACGGCTGGTCCTGAAAATACCTGCAGGTCCTGAAGGAAAACAGGGGTACAGCCAGCACCCTCACCCAAAGGTGAGGTAATATGGGTAGCCTGACCCTCCCATCTCTCATAGCTACCACCAACCCGGACCCAGGTGCACTAACTGTTATATTAGTGCTCACGTGCACTAATAATAAAACACTCCGGGTTGCATCTCAGGGAGCATCCATCCCTGTGACCTATATCGGCCATTCACAACCCTGCCAGTCACTGTTTCTGCATCACCACAGAGGGAACGCCTATATGCATGACCTGGGGAGCCCACATAGCGCCCCCTAGCTGTCACAGGGGTCACTGCATTACAGTATACATAATATAGTGGCCTGGTCTCCATACCAAATGGAGGATTTTGGTCTTTAAAATTATATTTAACCTCTATGTCCTTCTAACAATGAACATTGTATGGTGACCCTGCCCCTCTTTTAGGCATATGCCTGCCATTGTACATACAGGAATCTGTATGTTTTGCTTCACGTCACTTGTCTCATCTATTGCATTTTTTCTGTGCTGTATTGTGCATAAATATGTGACTCTTCAGATTTTGTATTAGTCTATGCCTGATGAAGAGACCTGAGTAGTCTCGAAAGCTTGCAATGTGTTACCATCTTTTCAGTTAGCCATTAAAAGGTATCAATCAATGAGGACTCTCAATTCTGAATATTTTTCTGCCATTGTACATTAATTCCTTTTCGTGTCGTATTTACAATCCAACATTATCTAATGACCAGAATAAAGCATTAAATGCACAAGAACTATTATAAATGTGAAGCACTAATCCAAGACTACCCTGACTGATGTGGAGTTTAGTGAAGAGTGATCAGTCATCTTAAATTGACAGTTTCTCCGGCACATTTTCTACAAACTGGTTGCTATAGCAAAAGGTGGTAATCTCGTTTCAAGCGCTGATTTGAGGACGTGCACAGAAGTAAATATGGGTTTTCACTTTGCTCCAGGCGCACCTTTTATCTAAGTTGAATTCTCAGTGCGCAATGAAAACCTTACATCATTTTCTGGCCTGTCACTGATATTATTTGCCCGGTTTCAGATAGGTCTGGGGCACAGACAGTCAGTTTTATTAGCTTGAAAACACATTCACTTTTGTTTGTACTCATTATCTTAAAATTGGCTGCATTAATCTTGTTATCTCAGACAGATCAGTATATTCTCATCTAAAATGTGCTATTAAATTAACGTTAGAAGCATTCGTCTCTCTCCCAATGCATTAAGTGACCTAAATGTCTATTACTCACTTTGCAGGTAAATTGGTGAACACTGATGGAATACACGTCTGCCAAACTGCTATAAGGGTCAAGATTTCCCCTTGGGGTTAGCGAAAAACAGATCTCAGATAACAATTAGGAGTATTTTTGCTATGATTCCGTAGGAAAAAACAGTACCAAAGACAGAAAACAAATAGTGTTACATTAATTAAAATATTAGAAAGAATCAAGAGGCTCTACTTTAGTAATCTCATATTAAGATTCAATTTAACATAGAAGGGGTATGCTTATGTTAATAAGTAACAGGGTGTTCTTAGGATTTGCCATTACTTAAAATGTAACTGTACTTTCAAACTTTGCATATATCAATATTACTTTTAAAAGGACGCCTCTTCACAAGAAGGATATTGGGGATGAATCATAGAATCATAGAATGGTAGAGTTGAAAGGAACCTCCTGGGTTATCTGGTTCAATCCCCTGCTCAAAGAAAGATTCACTAAATCGTCCCACATAGATGTCTGTCCAGCCTCTGTTTGATGACGTCCAATGAAGGAGAACTCACCACCTCTTGTGGCAACCTGTTCCACTCATTGATCACCCTGTTAAAAAGTTTTTTCTAATATCTTATCTATGTCTCCTCCCATTCAGTTTCATCCCATTTTTTCATTAATGAATAAAGTTTTCACAGCCAATTTTATAGTTTAGCATCTGAGTTACAAATACATTTTATTTCACAGTCCTTAGTATTAAAACAGATTATGTTTCCTCGTTTGTAATGTAAAATATACAAAAGCGCCTATATTTTTGTGGTCTCACGCAGAAATAATGAGCAATTTGAGATATCAATCTAAGGAAAATGAAATTTGGATTTTCGTACATTTCTTTCATAAAGTAGTATTGTGGACAAAGATTAGGGGAGAACGTTAGAAAACCACTCTGGGGGGCTGTAGAAAAGGTCATTTTTTGTTCTACATAAGGCAGCGTGCCCAATCTTTCACAAAAAAACAGCAATTTTGTTGTTATGTTACTTTAACTTTGGCACCAACAGTTTATGCTACTGCTCAAACATCACAAAACAAAATTAGATTTCACTGCATGGTGTAGCTCAAGATGGGTGTTAAATAGACTGAAATTGGGATATTAGGAGGAAAATAATGTTCATGTTATCGCTCACAACTGTAACATAAGACTTCAAAAAGAACACGGCCCTCATGAACAAATACATCTACAGCTATAAAGGTTAGGCGCTTCTTTTACACATACCGTGTTTTTGTTGGCCGTTTTTGTGGCCCCAATAGACTTCTATAGGACCCCAAAATTGGCTCGCAAAAATTCCACGGTGCGCCGTGTGCCATATGGCTGTGAAGGCCGTGAAAAAAGATCGAGCCTACTCGATCTTTTTCACGGCGCATGGACAAGGCCCTCATTGACAATCAATGGGGCCCCAAAGACAAACGGAAGTTTGTTTTTGCGGTGCACCGTCACTTCCGGTTTTGCGGAACGCCGTTTTTATTTTCCAATACTTCTTCCATGGTATTGGAAAACTGAAAAACGGCGATTCGCAAGTTGTTTGCGGTTCGTTATTGCAGCAGACCGTCTTTTTTACGGCGATACGGCCTGCAAAAACGGGCCGCAATAACGGGCCACAAAAAACCGGGTAAGTGTAAAAGAAGTCTAAGGCGTTCTTCATTACCGACTACAATCATTTTGCATTCAATATACAAACCCCAGATGCAGCAGAATGAACATTTACCAATTAATGCAAAGAATTCTCTAAACAGACATATCCAATTTTAGTTTTCAAAAAAACCCCTTAAAATATTAAATATTATTTTACTCAAACTACAATTGATGAATACACGAATATCACTATTGCGAATGATAAATGGATAGGGTTGGCACTCTTTAGAAAAAAAATCTATATTTTTGGAGCGCAGAAGGAATTTCAATAATTCATATCAGGTAACCATCGGCACAGAAGATGAGACCATAAATGAATGCCTGAAATTTTAATCATGAATTTGACAACCAAAAAGTAATACAGACAAAGTAATCCTTTACAATTTTTTGGTCTGTGGCCTTTATAAAGGATATCTGTAAATCATACAATAGTTTGAAAAATAAATAATCTAATCATATTCTCAGAATGATAATTAAAGATACTAGATAGAAAAGAAAAGTGACAAAATCCATCAACAATAAAGGCTATTCATTTATATGCATGTTCACTTATAATCACTGATTAATCAATAATTCAGCATCCAGAATATTCATTGCACCCAGAGTCGTGAAATAATTCTAAAATGATTGATTTTCTTGCAATCAATCTTTCATTGGTGATGACAAATTCATCTAAAATCAAGTAACAGGTTTACAAAGGTATCAAAAGGAAATAAAAAAAAACAGCTTTATATAAGAACCATTATGTGTAAAGAAGTTAACCCATATAAACAAGAGAAGGATGATATGAGTAATAAAGTATTGAATATGGATATATATTATATATATATATATATATATATATATATATATATATATATATATATATATATATATA
The DNA here is from genome assembly GCF_039654945.1 of Dendrobates tinctorius. Lineage (NCBI taxonomy): Eukaryota > Metazoa > Chordata > Amphibia > Anura > Dendrobatidae > Dendrobates > Dendrobates tinctorius. Next base: position 35,998,380 of record NW_027361728.1, read on the forward strand.
TATATATATTTTATGGGAAGAAAAAAAAGAAAGGATAAAATAAAAGGAAAAATATTTTTGTGGAAATTTTTTTGGGGGGACACACTAAATTATTTGAAAGACAGGTATTCCAGTAAGGGTATTAAATGTAAACCTTGACAGATATATAAAGATGTCTTACGATGTGAAAATAGTATATGACCAATATAGTATATGGAGATATCATATGATATGAAAATAGTCTATGACCATTTATATCACAAGTTTTCAGATGAAGGTAGGTAAGTTTATAGACCTGGAAGGATATTGTAGCATTGCAACATAAAATAAAGACTAAGATTGTGAAGTGGTGACAGCATAAGAGATAAAAGCATGATATGCCTGGAGCATGTGTTTATCTGTAGAGGATCCCGTTGGCAAGTGGAGCGTCAATATGGCTGCGGTGTGGAGTAATGACTAATAAGATCCCCAGAGTACGGACCCGCTCGCAGAACGCATTGTATATAATATCTCTTCTTATACTATCTAATCTTAGTTTGCACCTGTTTACACCTGATTTCTGTTTGGAAGTGACAGTCTTTTGATATTTGTATACATAAGCTCTCTGAGCACTCCAGAATCCTACCTTCCATATAAATGTAGGCTTTAGCCCACGAGAGAATTCACATTAGGCAGATTCCCATCAACGTGAATAGCCTTATCGTGGCTGCCAGGTACACATGAATTTGTCAATTTATGCGCTAAGCATTCTCAATTTTTCACATTTTCTAGTACAGCAATGCAATTCAAATGTCATATACCATATATTTCACATTATAAAATGCTCCAGATTATAAAACGCACCCCAAATTTTGTGGAGAAAAATAGGACAAAAATTATTTTTTTAATAAAACGGTGGTGCCTCTTATAATCCATGCGTCTTATTGCTTACCGATGGTGGTGGCAGCGGTGAAGCGGGGTCCCAGGGTCTCTGCTGGAGGAGGCAGGAGTGGGGTGATGCTGCAGGCCGGGGATGAGGGGGTGTTCCGATGTGCAGTGCACCGCTGTTGGTGTGCCAGGCGGTGCTGCTGGGGGCTCTGTTGACATTTTGTGAAAGGCCAGAGCAACTGCAGCCCCGCATTTCCATGGTTTCCTGTGCGGTAGACTCCGGGAAAATGGCCGCCGGGGGCGGCGCATGCGCCGATGGAGATCTCGGCATCAAGATCTCGAGAGATGAGATTTTAACGTTGAAATCTCATCTCCCGAGATCTTGATGCCAAGATCTCCATTTGCGCATGTGCCGCCTCACCGGCGGCCATTTTACCCAGAGTCCACCACACAGGAAACCACAGAACTGCTGGGGCTCTGGCCTTTCACACAAAATGTCAGCAGAGCCCACCGTAGCACCGGAGACCCCCCCGGCAGCGCCGGACACCCCCTCATTCCATCCTGCAGCAACGGTACCGGTAAGGTATATACGCATTATAAGATGCACCCCCAATTACCCTCAAGTTTGGGGGGAAAAAAGTGCGTCTTATAATCCATAAAATACGGTATTTCATGTTTACATGCTATAGCGGTACAGAGTGCTACTATTTTTTATTTGTTGGTTACTGCCCATGTTAGTACAGATAATGCTAATGGTTCATGTCAACAATTTGAGCTGACACAGTCGAATCGGTCTATCCCAAGTAGTTTTAATCCCCCTCGGACATACCATCTGATTGAAACATATCTCTCTGGTTCACAGGGTTATTCAAGATCGATTTGAACAAATCCAGAAGGCAGAATTCCAAGTACAACATAACTTTACATTATCTGAACAAAGGGCACTTCAGGGTCTTAAGGATAATCAATAGATTAAAATAAAACCTGCAGATAAAGGTGGATCCATAGTAGTCATTGAAAGATCATAATATACACTGCTCAAAAAAATAAAGGGAACACTTAAACAACCGAATATAAGTCCAAGTTCTGTGAAATCAAACTGTCCACTTAGAAAGCAACACTGATTGACAATTAATTCCACATGATGTTTTGCAAATGGAATAGACAACAAATGGAAATTATTGGCAATTATCAAGACACAATCAATAAAGGAGTGGTTCTGCAGGTGGGACCACATCTCAGTACCAATGCTTTCTGGCTTATGTTTTGGTCACTTTCACACGTTTTGGTTGTGCTTTCACACTCGTGGTAGCAAGAGACGGACTAAACAACACACAGAAGTGGCTCAGGTAGTGCAGCTCATCCGGGATGGCACATCAATGCGAGCTGTAGCAAGAAGGTTTTGTGTGTCTGTCAGCGTAGTGTCCAGAGGCTGGAGGCGCTACCAGGGGACAAGCCAGTACACCAGGAGACATGAAGGGGGCTGTAGGAGGGCAACAACCCAGCAGCAGAACCGCTACCTCTGCCTTTGTGCAAGGAGGAACAGGAGGAGTACTGCCAGAGCCCTGCAAAATGACCTCCAGCAGGCCACAAATGTGCATGTGTCTGCACAAACGGGTAGAAACCGACTCCATGAGGATGGTCTGAGGGCTCGAAGTCCATAGATGGGGGTTGTGCTCACAGCCCAACACCGTGCAAGTCGCTTGGCATTTGCCACAGAACACCAGGATAGGCAAATTCGCCACTGGCGCCCTGTGCTCTTCACAGATGAAAGCAGGTTCACAAGGAGCACATGTGACAGACGTGACAGTCAGGAGACGCCGTGGAGAGCGATCTGCTGCCTGCAACATCTTTCAGTATGACCGGTTTGGCAGTGGGTAAGTAATGGTATGGGATGGCATTTCTTTGGAGGGCCGCACAGCCCTCCATGCACTCGCCAGAGGTAGTCTGACTGCCATTAGGTACCGAGATGAGATCCTCAGACCCCTTGTGAGACCATATGCTGGTGCGGTTGGCCCTGGGTTCCTTCTAATGCAGGATAATGCCAGACCTCATGTGGCTGGAGTGTGTTAGCAGTTCCTGCAAGATGAAGGCATTGAAGCTATGGACTGGCCCGCCCGTTCGCCAGACCTGAATCTGATTGAGCACATCATGTCTCGCTCCATCCACCAACGTCACGTTGCACCACAGACTGTCCAGGAGTTGGCAGATGCTTTAGTCCAGGTCTGGGAGGAGATCCCTCAGGAGACCATCCGTCGCCTCATCAGGAGAGTGCCCAGGCATTGTACAGTAGGGAGGTCATACAGGCATGTGGAGACCACACACAATACTGAGCATCTTTTCCTTGTCATGAGGCATTTCCACTAAAGTTAGATCAGCCTGTAATTTGATTTTCCACTTTGATTTTGAGCATCATTCCAAATCCAGACCTCCATGGGATATTCATTTTGATTCATATTGATAATTGTTATGTTTTATTGTTCTGAACACATTCCACTATGCAATGAATAAAAATTTGCAACTGGAATATTTCATTCAGAGATATATAGGATGTGGTATTTTGGTGTTCCTTTCATTTTTTTGAGCAGTGTATCACAGAAATAAAATCTCAACTCAGTCATGTATCTACCTACACTCCTATTTCAAGAGACCAGACATTCGATGTGGCCAGACAAATACGTATCATGGTCGAATTGTATAAACAGAGAAGGATCATCGATACCAAACTAACAGAGTTTATCATTTAATCATCATGCAGTTATTCCATCAGACTCAACCACCCGGGTGACCAATTGCGGCTTCAACTAACTCTTACCCCTCTGTTAAAGTTTATACCAACTTATCTTAAGGATACATCACATTTTTTGGCTTCTCTTAAAGAATTAGGTGGGAGCCCTACATCAAGTATACTGGTCACAATGGATGTCAACAGTTTATATATCACCAAAGGGGTATTGAGGCAGTCCAGACATTTATGGATGTAATTACCACGTTCTCACGAACACAAAAACAATTTTGCATATCTCTACTTACCTTGGTCCTGTTTGAAGATCAGTTGTTTTTACAAAGGACCTAGACTGTGATGGGTTCAAATGTAGCACCTCTGTACTCCATTATCTTCATGGCATGTTTTGAGGACTTGTTTGTATACCCCCATCATTATTTCAATCTCATTCTATTTTGTGTAAGAGATTAATAGATGACGTCTTAATGATTTGGCAGGGAAGCGTTGAGTCACTTCTTGAATTTTTTTCAAGCCATGAACACAAGTATTCCTAATCTTACATCTGAAGTCACATGGGAGCGATCCAGTAATGTTCAGGTACAGTTTGCACTTGATATGGTCATGCTCTAAGTGTATTTAGGAGGCCGTAATGGCACAGCATTTATTAAAAATATATAGAGTAGGACCCCCCATATGAGATTGCCTTGGCGCGGCGGGGTGGCTCAATTGAATTGTTCAATTTTTTTGCTAAATATCTCATTTTTGAATACAGCTAGACATTATGTGCACATGCACTCCAATTTATGCGTTCTAACCTTAAGCAGTGCTGGCTTCCCCCCCATTTTCTTGTTGTTGGTTTGTGGCTCACCACCACTGTTGCCGTACACGCTTGGTTATGTCCGCCATAATTTTTCTGTGTTCATTGTGATGGATTAGGCTTCTGTGCACACACACGGCAGCCCCACCCTGCCCCAAGCTTTATTTAATTGTGCACCTGTGTCTGGACCAACATCGCCCTTCATCTATGTTTGCTGGTCAGGCAATGTGTGGAGGCCATTCCTGATATGTCTGTGTTCAGACCTGGTTGGCCTTCATCTGCACTTGCTTCATCTGGCTTCATGGGAGCGATCCAGTAATGTTCAGGTACAGTTTGCACTTGATATGGTCATGCTCTAAGTGTATTTAGGAGGCCGTAATGGCACAGCATTTATTAAAAATATATAGAGTAGGACCCCCCATATGAGATTGCCTTGGCGCGGCGGGGTGGCTCAATTAATTGATCAATTTTTTTGCTAAATATCTCATTTTTGAATACAGCTAGACATTATGTGCATATGCACTCCAATTTATGCGTTCTAACCTTAAGCAGTGCTGGCTTCCCCCCATATTTTCTTGTTGTTGGTTTGTGGCTCACCACCACTGTTGCCGTGCACGCTTGGTTATGTCCGCCATAATTTTTCTGTGTTCATTGTGATGGATTAGGCTGCTGTGCACACACACGGCAGCCCCACCCTGCCCCAAGCTTTATTTAATTGTGCACCTGTGTCTGGACCAACATCGCCCTTCATCTATGTTTGCTGGTCAGGCAATGTGTGGAGGCCATTCCTGATATGTCTGTGTTCAGACCTGGTTGGCCTTCATCTGCACTTGCTTCATCTGGCTTCATGGGAGCGATCCAGTAATGTTCAGGTACAGTTTGCACTTGATATGGTCATGCTCTAAGTGTATTTAGGAGGCCGTAATGGCACAGCATTTATTAAAAATATATAGAGTAGGACCCCCCATATGAGATTGCCTTGGCGCGGCGGGGTGGCTCAATTGAATTGATCAATTTTTTTGCTAAATATCTCATTTTTGAATACAGCTAGACATTATGTGCATATGCACTCCAATTTATGCGTTCTAACCTTAAGCAGTGCTGGCTTCCCCCCCTATTTTCAAGCACCTCTGTACGCCATTATCTTCATGGCATGTTTTGAGGACTTGCTTGTATACCCCCATCATTATTTCAATCTCATTCTATTTTGTGTAAGAGATTAATAGATGACGTCTTAATGATTTGGCAGGGAAGCGTTGAGTCACTTCTTGAATTTTTTCAAGCCATGAACACAAGTATTCCTAATCTTACATCTGAAGTCACATTTATACATAAAACCCACAGATGTTGCACTTTTACAGCTGCCACCCACGCCATATAAAAAAATACTTTCCTCAATCCCAATACCATTGTATAAACTGGATTGAGTTGAATGTACTCGCAGCAAAAGATTATGAAAACAGAGATATGAAAAATACATTTTAATGTAGGGGATTTCCACTAAACATGTTAAAACCCAATTTCGACCCAAGACCGACCAATCAGAAGAAATTACAGAGATTGATCTTAGTCAATACATATCATTCTTATATGGATTTAGTCCAAAATTGTATTAAGAAACATTGTCCCTTATTACAAAAAGCATATCCAAAGATTCCAGAGTTTTTCTTTCCTTCTTGATTTGTCACAAGAAACCACAGAATCTTAGAAACCTTTTAGTATGAGCTGATGTAGGATCCAAAAAAAACAAAAAAACATGTACGACACCCAAAAAGGGGGACTTTCCCATGCCTATACTGTTTCCAGTGTTCAAATGTCACAAGGGAAAAACTTTCGCCTATCCTAAATCAGGGAAATTATTCTCATTATGGGGATTTTTCACTTGTGACTTTTCATTGATGATTTATTTAATCAAGTGTCCAAGCGGTCTCGGATCTGTTAGTGAAAGTACGTAACATATCCGAGACCGCATCTCTCAGCACAAGTCAACAATCGGATGTACCGTAAGAGGTACGAGAGTGATGATGCCAATACCATTTTACTTTATCTCTGCAGAACATGGCGACTCACAATTACAATTTCAGGTACTAGATAGAGACTTTCCCAATTTCCAGACATGGTGGAGATAGAATTTAGAAATTAAAAGAAAGAGGAGCATATTGGATCTACACTTTACATGATATATCTTACAATACATTACTGTTATACTAGGAAATTACTGTAATGGGATGTTTTTGTCTTCTATTTTTGTTCTTATCCTCTGTTCTCCCCTTCTTTTGCTTTTGTTTAACCTTCTCCTTTCTTTTCTCCTTTTCTTTCTCCCCCCCCCGTTTCTTTTGTTGATTTATATTTTTATTCCACTTTTCTTTAGTTTATCACAGATACCATAATGAACTCCACTTAGAAGCATCGGTTACAAGAAGCATACATCGACCATCATTTCATTACTGCACATGACCGCTTTCCCCCGTCTATTTGTGCCTTCGTAACACTTCGACAATTCTCGACATGCGCACTTTGCATATCACACAGACCGGATATCAAACCCGGATGTGGCCACCTCCCGACTTCATAAGCCAGTCATGGCACGCTCACTCATTACTCCTCACCGCACCCAGATTGACGCTCCACATACCAATGGGATCCTCTACAGGTAAACATATGATCCAGGCACATCATACTTTATATCTTATCCTGTCACCCACGTGATAATCTTGGTCTTTATTTTATATTACAATTCTATAATATCCTTTCCAGGTCTCTTCATCTGAAAACCTGTGAAACTGGTCATAGACTATTTTCACATCGTAAGACATATACACTCACTGGCCACTTTATTAGGTACACCATGCTAGTAACGGGTTGGACCCCCTTTTGCCTTCAGAACTGCCTCAATTCTTCGTGGCAGAGATTCAACAAGGTGCTGGAAGCATTCCTCAGAGATTTTGGACCATATTGACATGATGGCATCACACAGTTGGCGCAGATTTGTCGGCTGCACATCCCTGATGCGAATCTCCCGTTCCACCACATCCCAAAGATGCTCTATTGGATTGAGATCTGGTGACTGAGGAGGCCATTTGAGTACAGTGAACTCATTGTCATGTTCAAGAAACCAATCTGAGATGATTCGAGCTTTATGACATGGCGCATTATCCTGCTGAAAGTAGCCATCAGATGCCTGTTCTTAGCTGAGAGGAGTGGTACCCAGTGTGGTCTTCTGCTGCTGTAGCCCATCTGCCTCAAAGTTCGACGCACTGTGCGTTCAGAGATGCTCTTCTGCCTACCTTGGTTGTAACGGGTGGCAATTTGAGTCACTGTTGCCTTTCTATCAGCTCGAACCAGTATGCCCATTCTCCTCTGACCTCTGGCATCAACAAGGCATTTCCGGCCACAGAACTGCCGCTCACTGGATTTTTTTTCTTTTTCGGACCATTCTCTGTAAACCCTAGAGATGGTTGTGCGTGAAAATCCCAGTAGATCAGCAGTTTCTGAAATACTCAGACCAGCCCTTCTGGCACCAACAATCATGCCACGTTCAAAGGCACTCAAATCACCTTTCTTCCCCATACTGATGCTCGGTTTGAACTGCAGGAGATTGTCTTGACCATGTCTACATGCCTAAATGCACTGAGTTGCCGCCATGTGATTGGCTGATTAGAAATTAAGTCTTAACACACAGTTGGACAGGTGTACCTAATAAAGTGGCCAGTGAGTGTATATATATATGTATATATATATATATATATATATATATATATATATATATATATATATATATCTCTATCAAGGTTTACATTTAATACCCTTACTGGAATACCTGTGTCTTTAACCCCTTTACTCCCAAGGGTGGTTTGCATGTTAATGCCCGGGCCAATTTTTACAATTCTGACCACTGTCCCTCTATGAGGTAATAATTCTGGAACGCTTCCATGGATCCCGGTGATTCTGACATTACTTTCTCGTGACATATTACACATCATGTTAGTGGTAAAATTTCATTCATATAACTTGCGTTTATTTGTGAAAAAAATGGAAATTTAGCAAAAATTTTGAAAATTTTGCAATTTTCCAACTTTTGCATTTTTATGCTCTTAAATCACAGAGATATGAAACTCAAAAAACTTAAGTAACATTTCCCACATGTTTACTTTACATCAGCACAATTTGGGAACCAACTTTTTTTTTTTTTTGTTAGGAAGTTTATAAGGGTTAAAAGTTCAGCGATTTCTCATTTTTACAACACCATTTTATTTTTACGGACCACATCACATTTGAAGTCACTTTGAGGGGTCTATATGATAGAAAATACTCAAAAGTGACACCATTCTAAAAACTGCATCCCTCAAGGTGCTCAAAACCACATTCAAGAAGTTTATTAACCCTTCAGGTGCTTCACAGGAATTTTTTGAATGTTTAAAAAAAATTACTTCAGGTTCAATTTTTTTATTTTACCAAGGGTAACAGGAGAAATTGGACTGGAAAAGTTATTGTTCAATTTGTACAGAGTACGCCGATACCCAATATGTGGGGGGAGGAACCACTGTTTGGGCGCACGGCAAAGCTCGGAAGGGAAGGAGCGCCGTTTGACTTTTTCACTGCAAAATTGGCTGGAATTCAGATTGGATGGCATGTCAAGTTTTGAGAGCTCCTGATGTGCCTAAACAATGGAAACCCCCCCACAAGTAACCTCATTTTGGAAACTAGACCCCCAAGGAACTTAACTAGATATGTGGTGAGCACTTTGAACCCCCAAGGGCTTCATAGAAGTTTATAACATACAGCCGTACAATTAAAAAATCATTTTTTCCACAAAAAATGATCTTTTCACCCCCAATTGTTATTTTCCAAAGAGTAACAGGACCCTAAAAGCTATTCTGCAATTTGTCCTGAGTACGCCAATACCCCATATGTGGAGGTAAACCACTATTTGGGCGCATGGCAGAGCTCGGAAGGGAAGCAGCGCCATTTGACTTTTTTGGCTGGAATTGAGATCGGACGCCATGTTTCATTTGGCAAGCCCCTGATGTGCCAAAACAGTGGAAACCCCCCCAATTCTAACTCCAACCCTAACTCCAACACACCCCTAGCCCTAACCCTAATGGGAAAAAGGAAATAAATAAAACATTTTTTATTTTATTATTTTTCCCTAACTAAGGGGGTGATAACGGGGGGTTTGATTTACTATTTATGGCGGGTTTTTATTTTTGGCAGCTGTCGCACGCTAAAAGATGGTTTTTATTGTAAAAATAGTTTTTGCGTCACCACATTTTGAGAGCTATAATTTTTCCATATATTGACTCACCGAGTCATGTGAGGTCTTATTTTTTTTTTGTGGGTCGAGTTGACGTTTTTATTGGTACCATTTTCGGGCACGTGACATTTTTTGATCGCTTTTTATTCCGATTTTTGGGACGCAGAATGAACATAAACCAGTGTCTCATGAATTTCTTTTGGGGGGTGCGTTTACACCGTTCCGCCTGCGGTAAAATTGATAAAGCGGTTTTATTCTTCTGGTCAGTACGGTTACAGCGATACCTCATTTATGTCTTTTTTATGTTTTGACGCTTTTATGCAATGAAAACAATTTTACATAAAAAATAATTATTTTTGCATCGCTTCACTCTGCGAGCTATAACGGTTTTATTTTTTCGCTGATGATGCTGTGTAGCGGCTCGTTTTTTGCGGGACAAGATGACGTTTTCAGCGGTACTATGGTTATTTATATCCGTCTTTTTGATCGCGCATTATTGCACTTTTTGTTCGGCGGTATGATGATAAAGCTTTATTTTGTGCTTCGTTTTTTATTTCTATTTTTTAAGGGGTTCAATAAAGGGGTTAACTAGTGGAACAGTTTTATAGGGCGGGTCGTTGCGGACGCGGCGATACCAAATATGAGTACTTGTGGGTTTTTTTTCAAAAAATGAATTCATTAGGGAATATTTTTTTTTCTTTAAATTTATTTAGCGATTTTTTTATAAATTATTTTTACACTTTTTTTTTTTTTTTAAACTTTATTACATTGTCCCAGGGGGGACATAACTGTCATGTGACAGATCGCTGATCTGTCACATCACAGATCGCTGTGACAGATCAGTGCTGCTGTGGGGGTCTCAGGGAAGCACGTAGGGAGCCCCCTCCCTGCCGATGCTTCCCTAAACCCCCGGTACACTGCGATCATGTTTGATCGCAGTGAGCCAGGGGTTAGTGCCGGGTGTCAGATGTGATAATCAGCTGACACCTGGCCGCGATCAGCTGCGCTCCCCCCATGAGCGCAGCTGATCGTGCTAGACGTACTATTCTGTCCTTGGGACTTAGGTCCCAGGTCACATGGATGGAATAGTATGTCTAATGTAGGAAAGGGGTTAAGTAATTATTTAGTAAGTCCCAAAAAACTTTTTCCACAATTTTTTTTTTTATTTATGCTTGATCCTATGCCTCTTTTTTCTTGTTTTTCTTCTCATAATATACATAACATATTCAATACTTTATTACTCATCATCATCCTCCTCTTGTTTATGTGGGAGAATTTCTTTACACATAATGGTTCTCATATAAAGTGATGCACTTTTTATTTCCTTTAGATACCTTTGTAAACCTGTTACTTCATTTTAGATGAATTTGTCATCACTAATAAAAGATTGATTGCAAGAAACTACATCGCTTTAGAATTATTTCTCGACTCTGGATGCTATGATTATTCTGTATACTGAATTATTGACAAATTATTGACAATTATTGACTCATTTATTGGTTTCATCTTCTGTGTCGAAGGTGGCGTGCTATGATGTAACACTTTTGCTATACAAGTTAGTTAATTTTTTTATTAAAAAAAAAAGTGCATAAGCCATCCACCAGTTATAAGGTAACCTCAATGGATGGAACCTAAACTTTAATGATTAACCTCTGTTTGACTAACCAAGCCTTCAATGAAAATACATGCTCAGACATGGACCACTGTTGACCTCATGCATAAATAACATATGTGCCTCTCTTCTTCCAAAAAACTGAAAATGAAATATAATATTTAAGAAGAGTATTTTTCTCCTAAAAAACTGATGGCTTGTCATATGTTCCCTCGTAATCTAGAATTATAGGGATCAATAATGAGGGAAGTTTAGGGGTTTTGAAAAAAATCCCTTGATGTGTAGGGAGGTAAAGAAGTAAATGTTAAAATTGCTACTAGAGCTATGGCAGGGAAAAAATTCAAAGGTATTGTCTGAAATGAGTATTACAAAGTGATTGTAAAAACAAGAATATTTGCAATTTTCCGCTCAACAGAAATCTTCACTGTTCTCAAGAACAAAGGGATTTTTAATTTTATAGTTTGTTGCCAAGGTTAGTGCCGTCTCAGATTTGCAGATAACCTAAGTGAGGAGCACGTGCAGCTTGTAAACCATGCTTGTTTGCCTCCTCGCACCACTTTGAAGCAGGTTGAATGTTTAGATCCAACCAGCCTCAGTCCCCCTGGACTTCTGGAAAAGCTGCCTCTGCTAGCAACCTGGGAGAGCGCTCAATTCGGACCAATAGATCCACCAGGCTGCTAGTCAGAAATGTCAATCCTCAGGAGCGCACCGCCCACCACAATCAGAAAGCAGACAGTAGAACAATGCACTTGAAAATACAAATTGAGATAACCCCTTTAAAGAAACATTTACTGACTGGAATGGGATGAAGAGACCAGAGAAGCATATTTTTCACAAGAGTGCGACCCTGTCACCTTTGGACCCCTGCATCAGTGAACAGGCTATACAAGTCCTTGGCAACATACACTGGACAAGAAAATCTTATCGAACATACCTGAAGTCGGAACCAGTACTGTGTCGCTGGTGACAAATCAGATACCTGGAAACTAGTATCAGAGCCACTGTAAACCAATTCAAGAGTGTCTTCGTCCTTTCCCCATTCTAGCCTGTATCCTGAGATGTCTGCACCATTGCTCTCAGGACTCTGTTGGGAAAAAGAAAAAAACCCAATGATTTAAAATAAACCTAAACACTAAAAGTATTTAACAGAATGAAACAAAATGCTAAGTAAGTTACAAACAATGAATAGCCATGTGTTCAACCTGACATCATATGAACTGAACTTGCCATATCTGAATAACGCCAAGTGCTCATGTAGCCTGATCTTCAGGATGAAGCATGTACATTCCATTAACTGCCTCAACCCTTATTAAATCCATGAAAAGATGCAGTCTTTTTAGCAGGCTCCGTTTAGGATTTGTAAGCCAATATTTCTTAATTTTGCATAAATTACATTTTGACAGTTTGCATTGCATGTTCCTCATCGACAAGGACCATCACTGGTGAAATTCCACTGACAGGAACAAGGGATTCCAGCTTCTCTGTCATATATTAGCAGCTACTCTTCCTATGTGGCACCAATATAACCTCACTATTAGTAAAATATAAATGCCTTTTGAAACAGAAGACATTTCAGAAATAGAAAATATTTCAATGTGCACATGGGAATGCTCATTCTGGGGCTAACAGATTGTTTATTCACAGGAATAAAATCTTTGATCTCTCACCTCCATGAAACCATGGTTTCCATATCTTATACATAGCGTTTCTTATTGAGCGATGTTGCGAGATTTAAGCTCACTAATTTAGACCTAACAGAACATAAGTGTATAAAAAAAAAGGATTTTTTTTTTGCATTTTTATACTGACGTCTTGCTATTCTTGTGTAGTACAATACACTGCTGTGAGTGGCATATTGTTATTTAGAATATATTTTCTAAGATACTATTTTCCCTGTTTTTTTTTGTTTGTTTGTTTTGTTCTCAAATCACCTGAACCGAATCTGGAGCTGCAGAAATCAGATAAAGATTTTTTTTATTTTAAATCATAATAAAGTTCTGTTATAGAATTAATAAAAGGTACTGGAGTGGCTTCGGTAACAAGGACCTATTTGTCTGTCCATCGCTGCCCCGGTCTTGGACGACATGGTTGCAGCAGCGATGTCAAGATTACAGCATATGATTGCTGAAAATAAAATTTATGTAAGCCACAAAAACCACAAATATTGAATAAGTGAATATGATGAACTGGTTTAAAATTTATTCCCCTTTTTCACAGTACTATCTAGCAAATTTTACACTTATTTCTAGACGAACACCATTGTTGCACACTTTCCTTAAACATGCAACATACCCTAAATGAACAGAAGTTAGAAAGCAGCCTGTGCAAATTTCAAGACCGTGAAGTGGTAAGAAGCTCTGTCCCTTCTCTGCATGTGTAGGAAGATGTACTCCTTGGGGATATTCTTATGAATTACTGGAGATAACAAGGGTGCAGACGTAAGAAGAAGCTGCTCACACCGCAGTCCACCCTATTAATCTAATATAATAATGGGGCGCTGAAGAGGCTGCTCACACTGCTGTCCACCCTGTCCATTTGATTTAATACTAGAGATATCAGGAGTGCTGAGGTAAGAAGAGGCTGCTCACACTGCTGTCCTTCCTGTCTATTTGATTTAATACTGGAGATACCATGAGTGCTGGGGTAAAAAGGTGGTACTCACTCTGCAGTCCACCCTGTCTATCTGATCTAATACTGGACATGTTCAGGGTGCTGAGGTAAGGTGAGGCTGCGCACACTGCTGTCCTCCCTGTCCATTTGATTTAACACTGGAGATACCACGAGTGCTGGGGTAAAAAGATGCTCCTCACTCTGCTGTTCTATCTTTCTGATCTAATCCTGGAAATATCAAGTTTGCTGTGGCTGAGAGGCTGCTCACACTGTTGTACACCTTGTCTTTCAGAGTGATACCATGTGTTATAGAGTATCTCAAAAGCATAGCAGGGGAGCTTCCTACTGCACATTAACAGGCCTTTGTTCTGTGAACATTTTAGCAAATTATTGTAAGGATAAGAAGTCATCAGCAGCTGCCAGGACTGTGTACATTCCCAGTCTTCTGTATGAGACTACTTGACATGGTTTACAGCTAGCTGTATACATCTAAATCTGGAAATGCTGGTAGTTTCTAAGTTTTAATAAAACATACATTTACTAGAATAATGATCTTACAGCTTTGTCATTTTCATGAAACATTTTAGCTACTGATCAGATCAGATGTCCAGAGCTTGAGCCAAATATGTTGAAATGTAAATAGTCCTCTGAGGAAGCAGAGTTTATACTTACTTTTAAACATTGTGCTGAATTAAAGTGGTTTTCCCAATTACAGATTTGCATGATATGTAAACCTAGTCAGAATGGGGCCATTAATTACAGCCATCAATATACATAAAAATAAATATAAGATGTCTTGGAGATATGACCGTTTTAAGCATGACCTCAACTAACAAGATTTTTTTGATGTGGGCCATAAAACCCCTTGGGGTGCATATACATATAGGCTGGAATGATGCATCATATATTTTTTTGCAAAGCAGTTTTTGGTAGTGCTTTTTTCCCCAGGCCAACATGTTACACATATGTGCAAGAGGAAAAAAAATGATTGGCTAAAGTAGCATTTGCACCTCTGAATTGTATCACAATAATATTTATCTAAAGTATGCCAATCAAGCTATGTGCACACGTAGTTGGAAGTGCTGCGGATTTTTCCGCGCGGATTTTTAGAAATCCGCAGGTCAAAATACCTACGGTTTACCTGCGGATTAGCCCTGCGGTTTCACACCTCACAATGGTGAAGGTGTGAAACCGCAGTGGAATCCGCACAAAGAATTTACATGCTGCGGATTGTAACCCGCAGCAAATCCGCGTGGAAAAATCCGCAGCATGTGCACAGCGTTTTTGGTATTACCATTGAAAGCAATGGTACTGTACAACGCAGCAGAAACTGCTGTGGACCCGCAGGGCCAGAAACGCTGCGGACCCGCAGCAGAATCCGCAACTTGTGCACATAGCCTTAAAAGGGAACCTGTCACCTGTTTTGGCCGCTATAAGATATGGCCATTGCCTTTCAGGGCTTATCTACAGCATTCTATAATGCTGTGGATAAGGCACCGGTCCGACCTGAAAGATAAAAAATAAGTTTGGTCATACTCACCCGAGGGGGCGGTCCGGTCCCATGGGTGTCGCAGGTCCGGGTCCAGCGCCTCCCATCTTCTTGCGATGCCGCCCTCCTGTTGCTTCATCATTCCCCAGCCTCACACTCCTGCGCAGGCGCATTTCTCTGCCCTGTTGAGGGCAGACCAAAGTACCGCAGTGCACAGGCGCTGGGTCTCTCCGACCTTTCCCAGCGCATGCGCACTGCGGTACTTTGCTCTGCATTGGACATTATTAATCGGGTGACGTGTTCCCTTTAAATTTGTATTTACACTACATTCTTTAGGTTTAACAGATTTAATAATGTATGCTATTTGTATTGGTGAACTTTCAACAGATTCTCTTTAAAAGCACACATATTGTTCATGATCTTAGGCATGTGGGCTACACACCTTAAGCTACTATAAAGCCTGAATGCCTAGGCATAAATCAGAAAGAAAATTAAAATAAAGTAAGGTTAAATAACAGACATACCTTATACAAACAAAATCAGGGCTACATAATTAGATATTGATTTGAAAAAAACAAACCATCACATTCATATGTCTAGACAATGTGGCTCAAGAGATCCCATGTGTATCACCTCAGATGATGAAGTAGACACCACGGTACACATAAGGACTCCTCGACCATATTCTATAATTTCAGGGTTGTGATGGCTTGCATCTTTTTACCTCTGAGTCGATGATGTTTTAATTACAGTATGTAGTCCACATTCTGTTATTTGAATGAGATTATGCCCCCAATTTAACCAGACTTTTGATCCAATTCAGAGAGGCTTTACAGAAACCTAATATGTGTAGCTCATATGCCCGAAATCACAAACAGAAACTTGAGGTAAAAGGCAATGTACACTACTGTTCAAAAGTTGTAGGCAAATGTGGAAAAATGTCATCAAGAATGATTTAAAAAATAGAGGTGTTAACAGTTTAATTGTATCAATCGACAAAAAGAGAAATCTAAAATCAAATCAATATTTGCTGTGACCACCTTTTGCCTTCAAAACAACATCAATCTTTCAAGTTACACTAGCACACAGATTTTCAAGGGACCACAGATCTCCTGTAGATGTCGACTTAGATGCAAATCCTTCTGTCTCTTCATGTAATCCCAGACAGACAGTCTCAGTGATGTTGAGATCTGGGCTCTGTAGGGCCATATCATTATTTGTATAACTCCTTGTTAAGATAGATCTTAATGACACTGGCTGCGTGTCTGGGGGCGTTGTTCTGGTTAATAAATTTGTAGCCAATCAAATGCCTTTCTTATGGTATTGCATGATAGAAAAGCATCTGCCTGTATTTCTCAGCATTGACGTCAACACTAATCCTGATCAAACTCCAACTCGATTGGCTGAAATGCAACCTCAAACTTGCAAGGAACCTCCACCCTTTGGCAAACAAACTGCCTTCTATTACAGCCAATTATTAACAATTTTCACTCGGTTTCCACAGATTTTGGCTGCAATTATTTCATGAAGTCCACATATGGCCAAACTTCCCTGCACAGTAGCTAGATCCCACTGGTTGCTGCTTATTCTGAGCTGATATCACAGCTACCACGGATATCTTTCAGTTTCTAAGGTAAGCATGATGTAGGTTTCATCTGCTGCACTAATGTCCTTGGCTATCCACTGCATTTATGGTACTCAATATTGAGCATTTCTAAAAGAACTTGAACAAGCACGTCTTTTAACCGCAGTCTGCTTTGAACTCTTTGCCTAGTAGTGACCTTGCTGATGTCTCGATTTTTGTTGCTGTGCACCGTCTTGCTATAGCGCATGACCTGTGACAGGAAATGGTCTTCCACAACTTCACCTTTGTAGCGGAGTTGGCAGTTCCACTTCCAGGTTTAAGCCTCCTACACAGCAGTTTTTGTTTCAGGTAATAACGTGCGTTTCAACCTACATATGAAATCCACGATCATTATTCTGTTTGGTATAACTGGTTAGCAGATCCTGCAATATTCCCTGACATTGTGAAAGTGTACCTAGAAGAATCGATGCAGTTTTGTATGCAAATGGTAATCACAACAAATATTAATTTGATTAAGATTTTACTTTTGTTAATGCACTTTGCATATCGTTAATTGATTAAAAAAAGAAAAAACCTTATCACTTATATTTTTAAAGAATTTTTTCTTTGAAGCTTTTTTTTTCCACGCCTGCCTAAAATGTCTGCACAGTCCTGCTTGTGCGTGCTTTTAAAGTGGATTAGATACCAGGGTTTGTACATTTTGTCAGTTCTTTTTATGATCTTTATAATAATGCATAAATAAAGGACTATTGTGATACAATTCATTGGCCTAGTCACTAATTTCTGCTTCTACTCTTTCTTGATCTCTCTGGGTTTTATTATACAGCTTTGACGGCACTCTTCGCCTTACATTGGTGGTGTAGTGTATTACGCCTCAAAAATAGGTTTCGCCATTAACAGCCGTGATTACGAGCGGCACCAGAGCACACTACGTGCTAGAATTGTACTCCCTAAATTATTTTAATGAGCCAAGTCAGTCATTCTACTTGTTTCTATCCTTTCATATCATAATTTAGCTAGAAAATGAATTATCAATATCCAAAGTAATAACAAATGAATAATTAAGACACTAATCACTAGCTGTTCTAACCATGAAAATAGAAGCGTCAAGCGGTCACTGGAAGTGCGACCTCCAAAAACTTCCATTGGCGGCATTGTAACAGCTCGCTACATATACTGTCAGGAACAATAAAATTAGGTAAGAACACTACAGAAATGTACAGAACATGTGGGAAGATAGTTCTCGGAAGAGATTATCATTGAAAATACCTGCTATTATTTTCTGAAGCACTTTACAGCTGTATAAAGGAAGGCAGGATTTAGCTAATCCATGTAAATCTTTGTCACTAGCCTTGCAGCCTTGCAGCACTGGAGTCCTGGGTTCGAATCCCACCAAGGACAACATCTGCAAGGAGTTTGTATGTTCTCCCCGTGTTTGCGTGGGTTTCCTCCGGGTACTCCGGTTTCCTCCCACATTCCAAAGACATACTGATAGGGAATTTAGATTGTGAGCCCCATGGGGACAGTGATGAAAATGTGTGCAAACTGTAAAGCGCTGCGGAATATGTTAGCGCTATATAAAAATAAACATTATTATTATTATTATTATTATTATTAATGGCAGATTTACAGGCAGGTAAGACAGAAAGAAAAAATATTCAAATCAAGCATGCTGGATTACTAGGAAAAGAATCTGTTAGTCCAACCCCGGCGGAGCAATGTGGTGGGTCGGCTACAACGCTTACCCCCTAGGGTTTTTGGCTATCCATTACTATCTGACACCAGTGTCAGGATAATCACATAGATAAGGACAACTTGAAGGTGCTGATGTTGGAAAGCATCAAAAATTCTACCGCTGCCGCCCATCAGATCTCCATAATGATACATGTATATGGTATTTATATCTGTACGAGCATGTGTGCAACTCTTTCCCGCATGTGTGTGTACATTAGAGTTGAGCGACTTTGGTCGGATCGGGTTTCATGAAACAAAATTTGTTTCAGATGAAACTGGTCCGACCAGGGCAAAAAAAAAGTCGGAGTTTCGTCCGAAACCCGACCCCAAAGCAAGTCAATGGGAAATAAGTGTCAGCATTGAACGGTTGACATTCATCCACTCAATGCCGACTTTTAATCCCCATTGACTTGCTTTGGGGTCGGGTTTCGGACGAAACTCCGACTTTTTTTGCCCTGGTCGGACCAGTTTCATCTGAAACAAATTTTGTTTCATGAAACCCGATCCGACCAAAGTCGCTCAACTCTAGTGTACATGCATTAGGAGTCGTCTGAACTATCACGGAACTGTTCACTTCTAATAATGTGGCAACTTCCAGACAGATACATATGTTCTGTACATAGAACACTGAAAGAATGGGCACAATGCCTAGCAGAGTGCTAATTTCCCATATCCTAGTGATTGTGGGGTCTCAAAACGTCAAACTATATAAATTTTTGGGAGTTTATAAATGTATAATACACATCACAGAGCCTGAGCGTAAGTCTCCATGCTAGGCACACAACCACTACATAAAAATGGGTCAATACCTAAATCAACGGAGATGAGAGGTAGTCTACACAATAAAAAAAAAAAAATACAAAAAAATGATAAAAAAATACACTATCTGATCAACATGCAGATATTATCTTATCAGGATGGAAACTTCAAACTTGAAAAATATATTACTACTAAATCCCTGCTATACTATCAGCTAAATTATACAGCTCATGCAATGATTAGATATAATGGATCCAATCATCATGGTAATGATTTACACAAGGTTGTTAGTTAATACATGCTATAAAGATAGATCAGGAGTGAAATCCATCTGTGCAGGTCTCCCATAAAGTTGTGCTTAACCTGTTCACATCGTGACTGGGATACACATAGCAAGAAACAAAAAAAAATAAGCGTTAAACAGGCTAAAAAAAAAAACAAAAAAACAAAAAAACAAAACAATGTTTTCAACAAACATGAAATTGTCCCATTAATACAATATTTAACACCTAAATTAAACATTCACAAAATATGAAAATATGTACAAGTTAGTTGCTTTGCAAAGTAGAAATTAAAATTAGGTTGCCCCTCTGACATCACTAGCTCTCCCATTCTCGCCACCAATGCACACACTTGTCTTACCTCCCAGCTTATAAGTACACATGTGTCAGAGAGAAATGTCAGGACTGGAGGTCTGCACTGTGCGGGTGGTCCTGCTGCAGTTGTGATCTCTGTGGCATCTGAGTAAGGACCATACTGAAATACAAAAAAGTCTATGTTGGTAATTCCATGATTTAATGTGTCTGGCCTAGATTACACAAAGTGAGATTTCATAACGTTCCTCAATACAAACAAATATAAAATCAAAGCAGAAAGTTTCTATTTATTCCAAATTTTCAGCTTACTTTCCTATAAACTCACATTCATTTCCAAACCAATTCATGGACAATACCTTTCTGTTATTTACTACACCGGATAAAATAACTTTCTGATGAATTATGTGATACATAGACAAATTACTATACAATATACAAATTATTTTGCAGAGATGAGTGAATTTGTATGCAAAACTCTGGTCCAGCAGCCAGCCCCGGAGCCCTGTGAACGTCTGCCTGCCTGCCGGAAGTCTTCTGATTTGTAGGCCTGGCGTGATGTCGTCATTACGGCACAACGCATGCATGACATCACGCTGGCCTGTAAATCAGAAGAGGTACTTGGAATTCCAGCAGGTAGGAGGCAGTTTGTAGGGCTCCTATTAGTCATGAGCAAACATGCTTGGATAAGGCGTTATCAGAGCATGCTCCAGTGCTAACCGAGCGTCTTAGGCGTGCTTGAAAAATATGTTCCAGTCCGTGCGGCAGCATATCTTGTAGAGGTTTGACAGCTGCAACACTTGCATGGATTACCTGTTTGATAGGCAATCCCTTTATGTGTTGTGGATGTCAAACAGCTGTGAGAAATGCAGCTGCGGGGACTCAAACATATTGTCCAAGCACGCCCAAGACGCTCGGTTAGCACTGGAGAATGCTCAGATAACGCCTTATCTGAGCAACTTCGCTCATCACAAGCTCCTATCTATCCTCCAAGGAATACTGTCATGGCCACTGTACCAGGGTCCTGCAAATTTATTCACTCATCTCGAGTACATTTCCTTGAATACTGTTGTATTATCGCTGGACCTACTGTGTCTATCTCACGGTACCTTTACACACTAATGAGTATGATACAATTAACTTTGATGATCACCTCATGCATAAGTACTGGTAGACAACCACTTTCAATCATTCAATAGGTAATTTCAGAAAATCAAGAATGCTAAAAAAAAAATTTGATTGCAAGATATGAAACAAGTTGTGTGAAAATGCAATCTCCTTGGTGGATTTTATTTTCAGAAGTATGGAAATGTAGACTTGGACAGATGTACTGCTGGAGGTGACCCTGCCAAAACAATCAACAGGTCCTCAGGCTCGGGGTCAGGTTGTAGTTTATGTAGTCGGAGATAGTGTGGTAGACTGCAATCAATACACATATTGAAGCTGAATGGTGTATGCAAAGAAAAAAGACTTTATCCTGAAATTTGCTCTAAGCTGTCTCCATCCTATCTAAATGATAATTCAACATTTCAACATCTACTTATGAACTATGAAAAGACAAGCAATTATTTGGCAGAAGAATCACATCTTTTTATGGTGCTCATTTCTCATAAATTTCTTGCAATTATCACATTTGTTTTTTGTTTTTTAGTCACTAAATCTCACGCACAAATGACATTGACCTATGATAGGACTCTGGCTAATTCCAGAAGACGAAAAAGAAGCAGAAAAGTAATACACTATCAGTTGTGCAGGGTCCGTTAGACTCCAAGCACCTCATGGTCGACACCGTGTCTCGCGATGCACTGAATTGGGAAGGGTGCCTGAGCTAGGAAGCCACAGAAAAAGACAGCTACCTTCCATTCAAATTTGCGACAAACTAAAGGTTAAGGAGAGAAGTCTTAGGTGCTTGTCATTTGGTGCCTAAAGGTTCTGACGATGTAAGAACAGTACGACAGCCACATGTTGTCTTTGGTGACATTCCAGAACTAGAAGGAAACATTTTCTGAGATAATCAAAGTTTCTTTTATTTTCTTTCTGCCAGAAACCCTGTAGTAGGGACCTGTCATAAGGTAACTTTTTGGATGTTCTATATATTAGCCGGCAATGTTTATAGAAATTGTCCTGAGTAGTAATTTTTGGTCTAAGGAAGGTAGTTACCATCAAGAGTAGATAAAGATTTTCCCAAAAGTCAAACAATATGCCACATAAAATAAAAAAATACGAGTAGCTGCTTTATTCATCAGAAACCAGAACATACAGTGGATATATGAGACCATAAGCGTGAAAACAAATGCAATAGAGTTGTTGCTAATAACACCTCAAATTGAAGATGTTTTTTTCTCATCACAGGTCAAGAAGTGGTTGCTGCTTATAAGGAAATGCTCCACATTTTGCCTCCAGCTCCCAGAATTTCAGATACTTAAACTGGCTTCCAGTATGAGAAGGAACATATTCATTTAAATACAAGAGGCATTAGCCATTATGTCATCAGAGGGAGACAGACGCCAATGAATTTTCATTAAGCAGTGACTGAAAACACTTACTCCTCCATCATTGAGCGCTCGTACTCTGAATTGATAAGTACTTCCAGGAAGCAGATCGCTGACTGTACACTCCAAATCACAGCCATGATAAACCTCAATGGTATGTCCTCCAGGTACACCGAGCTCTAGGCTGTACTCCGACACCTGGCACCCTGGGGCGTCTGCGGACAAGGTTAATATGGGCGTTAATTTGATTCTGACTGCCAACATATCCCAATAGACAAAATATCAGCAAAAAGCTCGTCACTTGAAAAACAACACTACAAATGCCTTCCACATGAAAAGCAAAACAGAAACACATGCAGCGCAGGGCTATATGGCGTATAAAAAGGCATCTGAAGAATGAGGTTTGCTTAGGTCATATCGGTAGAATTCTTCCCCAAGATATGGAATTAACCGATGATATTCATAAGAATTAAAAAACTAAAATACAGATTAAGCATGATGACGATTAAACGCAAAACACACCTG
This sequence comes from Dendrobates tinctorius, assembly GCF_039654945.1. Lineage (NCBI taxonomy): Eukaryota > Metazoa > Chordata > Amphibia > Anura > Dendrobatidae > Dendrobates > Dendrobates tinctorius. The sequence goes on from NW_027361728.1 coordinate 36,021,421, forward strand.
CAGGTGCAATGTTTAGGCACTAGAAACAAAACGAAAATTGTTGTGGCACTGAATATAATGAGTAATTCTCCTGGCGTCCATTTCTTTACTGAAGTACTCTTTCTTTGCTCCCTGCAATCATTTTAAATGGCCTGTACAGCCAGAAAAAAACAGTTTCTAAAATGCCAAGTCATAAAACTTATTAATACAGTTTTTTCAAATAAGTCACAGTGTCCTAATGTTAGTGCCAGTTATGCTGCACTTGTGCTTCATTGTATATGTGCTTCCCTTTCTCTATATATGCATGGGCTGTAACAAAGGCTACTGAAGTAAGCAGCCTGCCGTCCCTAATCACACAGAGATTACACTCATGTCAAACTCAAGCCAGAAGTGGACCTGTCGGAATGAGGAATTGGTGGAAATATTGGAAGATAGGGGCACCTTGGTTAAGTAACAAGTTTAAAGAGAAAGTGTCAGCACAATGATAGACAATAATAGCACTGCGATCCGCTTTGTGGTTCTTCAATCACCATTTGACATTTTCTGCCAATTAGATTTCGGTGCACAGGGGCCGGACTGTGCCCTTGATCTCCTCTCCGTCTGTGGTTCCCCCAGCCCCTCCGCCTGCTCCTATGTTTTATGAGGATATTTCATATACAGGAGGCAGGTCACTGTTATTCAAGTACAGGAGGCGGTTGGTTGCAGGGAATCACAGAGAGGGAGGAGAAGACCCCATGCACAGTCTGGCCCCTGTGCACCGAAATCTAATTGGGACAAAATTTCAAATGATGATTAAAGAACAACAAAGCGGATTTCTTCACCAACTAGCAATGTATTCTGCATTACAGCTCCATAACAGCCGTGTCTTTACTTTACATTATAAAATTGTGCTCACAGTTTCTCTTTAAGTACAAAATAGATACTTTAACAGGACAATGAATTTAGGGTTTTTGGCTATCAATCTCTGTGACCACTCACTATGTTAGTCCCCGTATTAGGTAAAGGCTCCAAATCATTTATACTACTGGTTTTCACAGAAAAGAAAATAGTGGCTGTCAAATGAAGCAATCCCTAACTTATTTATCCTTTGCATTATTGCATCCTTATATATTTTAAATGATCACATTAAAAAAAAAAATTTAAAAAAAAAAATACAGTTCTCAACACAAGATGTACAAAGTTGAAGATTAGTAAATCTAAGCTTTACTTTTTCAAAGTCCCTTTTAGTAATATACCCAAATACAAATGGGTATAAATCAGCAGATACCTACCCCATTGTAGATGAACTTCTTTGTGCTTTGGCTTGCCTACCAATGTTGGTGCTTGACAAGGACCTGGTGCTACACATAATGTGCGAATCGGCTGACTTTCAGAACACTAAGCAAACAAAAGGAAAGTGAGCATTCTATAAACCGGTAGCAAACATTTCATTTTATTTTTAGCTAGCTTTTATACTGGTTTTTATACCATGGGTAAAAAGTATGATCAACCCAAACCAAGTAATGTGAAAAACCCACTGAAGTCCTGCTAGGAGCAGCTACATGTAAAATACATGCATCTACACAGCATTGATTACAGGGGCAAAGCAATAGGGGTGTAGAGACTCACTATCAGTCCAGCATTAGAATTAATACATGATAGTTGGGGTGTTATCACTGATTTCACATGTGTGGCCGAAGAGCTTCACGTTATACCTTTGGATCCTGATAATCGCCAATTTACATTCTATTACCACCCCAAACCCAAAATATACCATTAACATTAGGTCCAAACGCCAGCATCGCATATAATATCTGCTGTACAGAGGTATTGCATTTTATCAGGCTACATAACATGAGAGCAAATACAGGCAAGCAGCAATATCCTCTTCATTCCACCCTAATGAGCTCTAAGTCCTTGGTGGCTACATCTGTATGCATATTCAATCTACAACAGTTTTGCCTTCTATCTTCCAATCACTGTCAAATGTGATTTGATCTTGAAATAGCACAAATCTAATGAAGCAATTTTCAGCCCCCCAAAAATATACAAAAAATGGTAGAGTGCAGTAAATCTACCTCTTTACTATGTCATAGAAAAAAGAGGCTCCACATACCTGACTGTGTCCTCCTGTGCTGATGGAGCACACGCGGAGCTTGTATAAAGTGCCTGGTTTCAAGTCATTACAGGTATACTCTGTTGCAGACCCACTATACGCCACCTTCCATTGTGTTGCTGAAAAACACGGCCATTATTACAATGCAAGTCTAGAAAGAACTTAATAGAAATAGAACCCTAAGATAAGCCAATAATAACATGGGGGCATTTACTTTTTAAAGCTGCAAAGTAGTGTCATTTTTTTTTTAAGCTTAGAAGTGTCATGATTAAAGATGAGGGAATATTTCAATATTCGGTTTGGATTATGATCGCTGTATTTGCAATATTCACCGAACATAGCCAAACGCCATTGGAGTCAATGAGAGAGAGAGACACCCCGGACAAAGCGCCAGGATTGACGCATCTAATAGATGAGCCTTTTCTGGGAGGCTGCGGGCTGCTATTTTTAGGCTGGGGGTGGGCAATGTCTATGGCCCCTTACCAGCCTGAGAATACCAGCCTCTAGCTGTCTGCTTTAGCAAGGCTGGTTGTCATAAATAGTGGGGACCCCCACACCATTTTTATAAATTATTTAAATAATAAAAAACACAGCATGGGGACCTCTCTATTCTTGATAACTAGCCTTGCTGAAGCTGACAGCTGATAGTTGCAGCCCCCAGCTGTTAGTTTTTTCTGGCTGGTTAGCAAAAATATAGCGGAACCCATGCCGCTTTTTTTTTTTTTTAATTATTTGTTTACAGCGCAGAAGCAGCTAATGAATACTCCCATCTGCAGCTCCTGCTCTCACTGTAATTAGCGGTAGCAGGTGTTGGATGATGGGATCAGTAGTCCCTTCAGCTGACACCAGTGACCAGAGGTAAACTTTATACCTCCGACCACAGCTGAACGCTCCCAATGTCTTTTGCCAGCGTGGGAACCGCGGCTCTCTGACCGGCGGAGATGATTTCACCGCCAATCAGAAGCGGTGTTTGCCACGCTGTCATGCACATGACAGCACGGCAAACACTCAATGTTTGGGCAGCCGAACCTGAACAGTAACACGGACTTCCTGACGAAGTCTGTGTTCGGTGTCCGTGCCCAAACAGTATGTGTATGGCACGGACGCCAAACTTTACTGATCAGGTTCGCCCATCTCTAACTCAATTGTCCAATCTAGTGCTGGGCTGTACTGAGCTGTGAGTATTTTGAATGACAGCTTGGCTGTCCAATCTGAGACTGGGAGGTGCTGAGCTTCCTTCAGGTGTTCTCTGTTCTAAGTGCTTACCCAGCTACTTCACTAAGCTGTCAGTCCCAGATATCTGCCAGTCGTCACTTTCAGCTCTATGTGGCCTGTGCTCTGTGCCTTGTACTATAAATTCTGATCTTTTGTTGCTGGACCCTGGTTTTCCCTGTTGACTACCCGTATGTATTACCCCTTTCGTCTTGACGCACTCTGACCTTGGAATTCTCACTCTGGACTGTGACCTGACTACACCTGTTGCCTTAACCCTTTATATATGACGAGATCTTTTGGTACCTGACCCCGGACCTCTTGACTGCCGAAGTCTCACAGCTTGTGACTAGCGACACAAGAGGGCACTTGCCATTTTTAGGAAGAACTATGAACTATCAAATGGCTTCAGAAATATGAAGTGTCGTTTCAATTAATGCAGTACAGAATATTGAGAATCCAGATCCATTATTTTACTTTACGATTGTTATACTGGCAAATTGCAATTTTCTAAGATCAGTCTTTAACATTATGAATGAAGAAATTAATTCCTGAGCTCACCACTGTATATTAGATTATTTTAGTGTATTACATGTATATGATTCTGATGTACGTGAATAGAAAGTAAAGCCTAAGATACCATTTATTACGTTCATTAGTATAGGATGATGTGAGAGTATCAGCTTACTATACATTTAATAGAGGGGTTGATGATGTGCATCTTCTGGATATATTGAGTTCACAATTAATTTTATTTTCTTCGAAGTCAAACCTCATGAGAGAACAGACTTTAGGTTCTGATGGCCTGTTTCTTGGAATTCATTAGTGGTGCACAAGCAATCTTAACGGTGTAATTGGTAGGAATTGACTACTGATGTCTTCCATCCTGACTCTGCTGTGGCTCATCTGTTTGTGCAACGTTCCCTAACATTTTCCCGTTCTTTCTGGAGATTTCAGATTAATGAATGGAAATTAATATACACAGTCTGTTTGTCAATCAATAGACCTGGACAACACTGGATAAACCGGATTTTTAAGGTTACAATATTTTATACTGTGTAGAGGTTCCTGAAATTATATTTATTTAGTTTTAAAACCAATTTCTTTAGGAATTTAATTTACTGCAAATAATAAAAAAAATGTAAGTTCCACCTAAATTGGCAATTATAGAAGAAGTAGATGCAGAAAGTAAGGGTGTTTAGACAATTTTGTAGCTTATTTTTGTGAAAACCTCTTGCAAAAAAATATGTAAACATAGAATTTTTACCAAATTTTGCATGAATTGCTGCAAAACCAGAACATTTAACATATACACCCTAATAGACAGAGTATAGCGTCCATATAAAATATAGCTTTGGGCCAAAGGTTCATTTGGCAGACAGCCATCTGTACCGATACCCCATGAGCATAAGCGCTCAGTTGAGCACTCATGTGTTATCAATGGGGAGAGAGGAGAAAGCTGCAGAAAGCAAAAAGGATTAAGCATTCCAACTGCCCTATTCTGCTCTCCCCTGACGTCAACTATCAGGGGAGCGTCATATCAGATGGTTGGTTGGTCTCACAAAAATTGAGAGGTTCAGATAGCATTCTTTTAATGTGTATGATGGCCTTAAAGGGGTTGTCCCGTCTAGAATGACAAGTCTGCAGTCACTGTGTGTGACTGCAGACTAGTGACTACTCCCAGCGCTCACACTGTGCTCTATGAGGATTCGCGGATGTCTGCTCCACTAATGACGGTCTAGTATGCGATATATATACTCCCACTAGACGGGCGCGGCCTTGCTCAACACACTTGTCTTGAACGAGGCTGCACTCACTAGATGGGTTCTTCCCAGAAGTATGCATATCACATACTTCACTGCAATTCCCGGAGCGGACATTGGCGAATCCTCGCAGAACACAGTGCGGTAGCTGAGAGTAGTCACAAGTCTGCAGTCACGAAGAGCAACAGCACACTTTTCATTCTAAACCAGACAATCTCTTTAAAAGCGAGATCTGGGGAAACACAATATGTTCCACCAGAAACCTGGTCAATTGAAAATGTATTTAGACTATTTTTTTTTTTTTATTATTATTATTGACACGTTTTGCAATTAAAGAGACTTCAGGGACCTAAATGTGAAGGCCATAATCAATGGCCACAACCCTTTTATTGTGTTGACTTGCAAAGGCCACATTCAGACAATCAATATTAAAGTCTTGTAGAACAAAAGGCAATTACAGATTCGTGTGTTACAGAAAGTCATAAAATAATATACTACAATCATAAATGCAACTTTTGCCAACACACCTTCAGAAGCCCCTTCAGAAATCTCCAAGAGGTATTTCAGTATTTCTGACCCACCTTTATCTTCGGGAGCATCTGGAAGAAAATCACTATATGAAGTCCCACTAAAAGATAGTGTTATTCTCTATATTCGCTCTTTCTTTTGTATAAATTTTTATTTTTGAATATTCAATAATAAAATCTTTTTAGTTCAATCACAGTAAATAAGTCACAAAAAACAGTGAAAATAACAGGGGTTAAGAGTAGTAGGAAGGGAAGAGGGACTATTGGGGTATATTGGAGGAATGCAGAGGGAGACACTAGGGTCTTGCTTAAGAGATGATAATATTTGCATAATTTAGAAAAATTCAGTTACATAATATGAAGATATGTTTGGTATAAACATTCTTATTATTAGCTTTGATTAATGGTGCTCAAGGTTATAACGGTTATAATAATAAATTCTAATGTTGTTCCAAATGAGGTGGGATATTGAAATATGTTCCATTTATTCCAGTATTCAAAATATTATTTATTCTTAGCGTGGGATAATCAAGCCTTTTCAGTATATATAAGGTTCAGTTTGTTGGTCCATTCTGGTATGGAAGGGGAATCAATGTCGGAATTATGGCAGACACTTCAGTTCCAGTGCTCCAGTGTTCCTGGCTGTTGTGTGGAGTAGATAAATGTGGAGATGCTCTCAGAACAACCAATGTCCTACCCAAACCCATTACATGAGCTGGCAGAGTATGCAGGTGTAGAACTAGAAGAATTGTTAAATTATACCAGCATATCCCAGAGAAGCACGACACCTCCTTATTTTGGCCTGGCCTTGTATGTTCATATAGCCACCGCAATTTTTCTAAAACTGTCTCTTATGTGACAGAGATGTTAAGCACTTTTATAATGTCTTGGTTATGGATTTAACATAAGAAAAGTGGTGACAGCTGCATTGTTGGACAGGACAGAGGGCAGATATGTACTGAACCGGATAAAGAGGAGGCACTGGAGACCTTCTACTATCACTAATTCCACATCCTGAATATTTGAGTAAGAAGGTGGTCACGATGGAGTGGGGTTTCTGTCTGCAGCGCTAAAGGGGTATTCTCATCTCCAAGGTCCTATCCCAATATGTAGTAGGTGTAACAATATTAGCAAATACCTTCAATTAGAAATGTAGAATAGTTTTTCTGATTGGTTATGTCTTTTTACCCATGTGCAGTCATTACAGGACATAAGGTATCCATGGTTACGACCACTAGCCTAACTGTCACTATATCAGTGGTCGTAACCATGGATACCTATGATCTTGCAATGACTGCACATGGGTAAGGAGACATAGCAAATCAGAAAAACTACACTACACTTCTAATTTACATGTGATTTTCACCAAATTAGAATATCAAAAAGGTAATTTATTTCAGTTCTTCAATACAAAAAGTGAAACTCATATTCTATAGAGTCATTACAGAGTGATCTATTTCAAGTGTTTATTTCTGTTAATGTTGATGATTATGGCTAGATATTGAGATAAGATCTTGGAGATGGGAATACCCCTTTGAGGGTAAAGATGCATACACTGTGCATTAGATCTCAAGCTCCAAGCAGCGCTGTACTTTCCAACGCATTCACGATAAATCATTTCACCATTACGCCACGATTTAAAAAAAAAAAAAAAAAAAAAAACAGTTTTCGATACAAGCAGTGTTCTGCACGTCTCCATATACAGCTCTTTATTACCATCCCAAACTGTCAGGAGCAGCACCGTCAAGAGAAGACTGCAGGTCGCTTATCTGTGAGCTTGATAAGGCTGGTGTCTGTCTGAATATGAATGAGATTCCTTTTCATTCATTTCAGCGGACGTTTTCCCATTACAGACATTTATTAAAATGCTTCATCCGTCTTTATCTCTGTACGCGGTTAGATTCTGTGTACTGGAGCAGAGTGTCTCCCAATTGCTCCATATTAAGACAATAACTCTCCAGAGTGTCTCCTGTGCTGCTGTTTTCGGTAGACAGTAAATGTTATCACAAAGTGACATTATACCAGAATATGATGCTTACACCATTAGGAAAGCATGCACGGGGGGCTCAGTGGTTAGCATTGCAGCACTTGGGATCTGGGTTCAAATCCCACCAAGGACAACATCTGCAAGGAGTTTGTATGTGCTCCCCGTGTTTGTGTGGGTTACCGCCGGGCTCTCTGGATTCCTCCTACACTCCAAAGACATACTGATAGGGGCTCACAATCTATATTCCCTATGGTTACAGTGATTATAATGTCTGTACAGCGCTCAGGAATATGATGGTGCTATATAAGCGAGCAAAATAAATAATAAGGCATGGCTGTCTATAGTGTACTCACCCCATTGAACAGTGAAGCCATGTGCAGCAACAGCCCCCTTAACTACAGGTCGAGATGGTGGACCCGGCCGGTCTGGACTTGTGGTGCAGACCAATATTTCGCTCGGACTGCTACTTCCTTCAACGTTTGAGGCAATAAGCTGTAATATAAGCAGCAACAAAAGACAATTACTTTAATGGGGACGATTAATAGTCAATTAGCCAGGAATAGGACTGTGAATAAAAATACATTCATTACAAACAACAAATGTCTTCTTGCTGTCCAGTACATGCTCCTAAATAGGCCCCATATGACGTTATTAAAAGAATGGCAGACGCAAAATGTATAACTTATGTCATTATGGGGAATGAACAGAGAAAAAAAATGCAGATGTACCAAGATGTCCAGGTACAAGATTTGCAGCTGCAATATCAAAATTATTCAACCCTCATTGCAAATTAGCTTTTTAGGAAAATGTACAAATCTTCTGCTGTTTGCAATAAATCAAACAAAAACAAATTAAATTCCTCAAAAATACTAAAAACAAGAAATGGTTTCTCCAAATTCAACACAAAATGCCACTTTAATCCCTTCCCAATATATGAGGCATATTTACATCATGTACTAGATCCCCTTCTTTGATGAAGGCTTAGTAACAGAGCATGCTTTCTTGCCAGCAGATGATGGCTGCGTTATTCAACTATCATCTACCTCTAACAGATGCGGATGGAGTGGAATTTAAGTGCGCTTGGGGCAAGGGTCGAGCCACATCACACGCACATTAGTCTCCAACGCTCGCAAATCAAACTTGCCCTTAATACTCTGCCGGAATCAACTGCCAGAGGGAGCAAACAAACCCCAGATCATCACCAGGCTCTGCCACGATACACTGTAGGGTGTTCTTTTCCAAATATGCACCTTTCTCCTCCAGATATATGTTCATCATTAGGCCCAGAAAGCTTGTCTTGCTCCACAGAACAGAATCCCAAAACTTCTGTGACTTATGTAAACGGCTTTGAACATACTGGATATGCTTTTCCTGTGCTATTGGGTCGGTAGAGCTGTATGTCTAGCAGTGTAGGCATGGAGACCTTCAGCATTTAGTATGTGCCTTTCTGTGCAAACAAAACCCTCATTGCCTGCTGGTCTTTTGTAGCCACGCAAGGGTTTTTGACCACCCTTATCAGGAATCTGGGGCAGGCATTTATAGCTTCCACTTTCTGCCTCCACAAGGTAGTGTACTCAGAACTTGTGAAATATGCTTCAAACAGCATCTCTGGGAACATTCAATGCTTTTGCTATCGTTTTTATCATTTCTTTATTTGAGGAAGGCAACGATTTCATCTCCTCAGTAATATTTTGGGACTGTCAAGAGAGTAGTTGAAAAAAGTTAACTGGAGGCCATTACAAATGATGAATGCGCTATAATTCCTCAAGAATATTGCAAGAAACTGTTGTTTGCCCATGTATCAGGTCACAACTCTTTTTACTCTTAAGGGCCTGTCACACTAAGTGATATCGCTAGCAATATTGCTATAACGTCACTGGTTTTTGTGACGTTATAGCGATATTGCTAGCGATATGGCTATGTCTGATACCTCCGACCGCTCCCTGCTGGTTATCGCTGATCGCGCGAGAACGTCCTGGACCGTTTCTCGTCGTCAGTTTCCTGCTGTGACGCCGAGTGACGCGTGGACGCGGGCGGGAGGACGTCAGGATCGCCTCGTCTGACAGGTAAGTAGCGACCGCCGACCACTGCTATGTCGCTGGTGAGATCTGCCTGTGTGGCAGCTCACTAGCGACCACTTAGCGATGTACCAGCAATCCTGACTGCGTCATATCGCTGGTCGGGATCGCTGGTACATCGCTAAGTGTGACAGTACCTTTAGACCTGTGACGGGGACAAGGGGGCATCTTCTGAGTCTGGAGGAAAGAAGGTTTAAGCATATTCATAGATGCGGATTCTTTACTGTAAGAGCAGTGAGACTATGGAACTCTCTGCCATATGATGTTGTAATGAGTGATTCACTAATAAAATTTAAGAAGGGCCTGGATGCCTTCCTTGAAAAGTATAATATTACAGGGTATATACACTAGTCTCCTTAATATTGCGTTGATCCAAGGACCTAGTCTGATTGCCGTATGTGGAGTTGGGAAGGAATTTCTTTCCCCAATGTGAAGCTTACTGTTTGCTACATGGGTTTTTTTTTTTTGCCTTTCTCTGGATCAACATGTTAGGGAAGGTTAGGATAGAATATGGGTTGAACTAGATGGACTTAAAGTCTTCCTTCCACCTTAATAACTATGTTACTATGTTACAACGGCCAAAGGATGCTCTGCTAACTACTAAAATGCTAAAATATAGAATTGAACAAAAAGATTTGCAGGATTCTGGTCTGGCATTCATGTTTGTAAACCAAGGCAACAGGCAACTTGAATGCCATCATCTTGGGCTCCTCTTCTGATTACGAGGCCCCTGCGAAGTCATGATGAAGCGTGAGATCTAGTAATCAGAAGAGTTGGCCGCAATGCCAGCGGAGGAAGTTCACAAGACGCTAAAAAGCTTGTTTACTGGCTTATTGAAAATCATGGAAAGTTTGTACATTTTACTAATAAATCTAATTTGCAGGAGGGGTTGAATAATTTTAATTACAACCATAGCTTTAGGCTATGTGCACACGCTGCGGATTCACCCGCGGATTTGTATCTGCGGATCCGCAGGTAAAACCGCAGCTAAAATGACCTGCGGTTTTACCTGCGGATTGGCCAGTGGTTTTCCTGCGGTTTGACACCTGGACCGCAGTTTTTCCGCAGTTGAAAAACCGCAACATGTGCACTGTGGATTGTAAATACCATAGACTTACATTGTACTGTACACTGTCTGCAGAACTGCTGCGGATCCGCAGAGTCCAAATCTGCTGTGAATCCGCAGCAGAATCCGCAGCTTGTGCACATACCCTTATAGACGTCACACACACTTCAGACACTTGTGTAATAACTATCTACAAATAACATTGCCTTATTTTAAACTAGTAACCCCAGGCCAATACATCATTTGCCTTATTTTACGTTTTCCATTTTCAATGTATACAGTAGATATAACAATTTAAAAAAAAAAAAGAAAAAAAATATCAAATATAAAAATGCATGCGTTCGGCAAAATAAACATTTTCTGTAACTGCAATGAAGCTTAAAATATAAAACATTGTTAACTATCTACTAAATAAGTTTGATTTGACCTTGACCTAGTGACAATATTTTGTTCTACGGTTGAAGCAGGTACACAACCCACCTCACTAAATGTTTCACAAAAAATAACGATGCGCCCACAGGAAAAGAGATTGTGCAATTTAAGAGTCACATAAATTATTAAAATTAATATCAAAATTATTATATATACACGTTATATAAAAAAAACGCACAAAACAACAAGGTAGAAAAATAAGATACCAAACAGCACCATCTACTGGCTCTCCAATTACTTCGGCCCTTTCAAAAAGACTTACCCTAAATTTGTATTGTGTGCTTCTTTGGAGATTATTCACAGTACATGTTAACTCTTCTCCAGTGTACGCAGGTTGAAATACACTGTCCTGAAAGCAAAACATGACCAATTATGCCAGAAGTTTTATTAAAACAAACAAAATGCACATTTTGTTACCTCATTAAGTTATTATAATATAGACATGGTATGGTATTGGTGGATAGCATAATACATTTTAGAGACCTGCACAGACCAGCACTGGCAGTTGTCAATTGTATAGCAATGAACTGTACACAATACACTAAAAGGGTTGTCCAGTGAAAACAAGTTATTATCCATCTACGAGATACGTGATAACTTGATGATCAGTTGGGGTCTGACCGCTTCGACCTGCACCACTCGTCAGAACTTTTCTCCCATTAGAATGGCGCGGCCATACTGATCAATCGGCGATCCATTCAGTCACTGATTTGGGCGCCGATTAGACATGGATCTGCTCCACCATTTTGTAACAAGGACACAATTTTCCCGTAGGGGAAAAAAGTTCATCATTCCGACGATTGGTATGGGCCCCAGCAGTAGGACACCCACTGATGAGTAATTTTTCACTGGACAACCCCTTTAAGGAACCCTAGATCAAAATTTTGACATACTATTAAAGTCACTTGCATGAAACATTGAGACAAATAGATGTGTATTACATGTCACCCACTTCAATGATGTACATAGTCTGCATGCAGCTTCCCCGGCGGATCCGCAACAGAATCCGCACCGTGTGCACATAGCCTTAGGGTGTTCTTATGGTGGAAATTAATTTACACTGGTCATAGTTAGTCTTCATGCTCAAAGCATTATAGCCTATAGATATTTTCACATTTACAATTTAATCTTTAGCAGATAAATACATTTTTGCAAAACGATTTGCAAACCAAGTGAATGGATCCATGAAAAAAATAAAAATGGACAGCACATCGATGCCTTCCATGCTGCATCCACGTACTGTTCATTTCTAATTGACTGTCATGGCAATTTTGCAAGATATCCAGGGGCTAGGGGCTCCTGCACCCTGGATTACTTGTGATGATGAAGACGCCAAGGTCATGTGCCTTGCTGAGCTTCTAAATCAGCCCTTATCTGTCCCCTCCCCCACCCAGGGAATTGGGAAGTTATGTATAAAAATACACAAATCAGACAAACAAGGTAAGACTTACATAGATAAATGAAACGATCAATCATATAAATATGCGCTCACAAACAAGAGTGTAACGATGGGAAGTAAAGGAAGGAAAAAAAACAAATAGGAGAGGATGAAGATATGCATACAGACAAATCATCAAGCAACAGTCTCCAGAACAACATTCCAAAAGCCTCCTCAAACAACCGACACCTCCAACTCCAGAACCAGGCAGTATAAAAATAACACTTGTAATCCCTGAGAATATGTAAGGCCGGTTTCATATTTGCGCTTTATGGCGCAGCGACGGCCTGCGCACAGCCGCCGCTAAGCCCCACCCTCTGCCGGCTCCCTGCCCGCCCCTTCCGGTCATCGCCGCCTACTAGCGCACATGGACGCTTGCGATCTGCTCACCCTATCTTTAGCATAGGGTGCGCAGATCGTGCGCTGGCAGGATTTTGCCGTGTGCTGCGCACTTTTGAAGGTGCGCCATGCGCGCCAAAATGCAACATGCTGCGTTCGGAGCACACGGGCGCACCTTCAAAAGTGCACAGCGCACGTCATAAAGCGCAAATGTGAAACCGGCCTAAGAGAGGGAAGTGACCAATACTGAACAGCTGAGACCATCAAAACAGGAAAGCTCCAGGAGCTCTCAACTGCACACTTAAATCCCTGCACTGCTAGCAGAAACCTGCACTGTTAGCAGAAACCTGCACTGTTTAATATCATGGTGAAGTGCTACTAATCAGTGCAGGAGTATGTGAAATCAGACACCGTGGTCTTCTGGCCCCTCTTTGTCAAGGTAAACCTGTGACAGTATCCCCCTTCTAAAAGGGATTTCTGGAACCTCATGGTCAGGTCTATGAGGATGTCCCATGTGAAAAGACCAGATCAACCTCACAACATGGAAGTCATATGCTGGTACACATTCTTTTTTCAGGACCGTTACCCTTCCAGTGAATAGTTAAGAGACTGAAGAATCATGTGAGAATCAATGATCTTGTCTATTTGAAAATCCAAATTTCCATCAATAATTACCAACAATGATATTTGGTCCCCATCCCCTTCAAATTATTTAGAATCCCTTGCCACACAGATGTAATAAAAGATGAAAAACGTTCCTCTTCAGGTAATGAAGAACGATTCCTATTAAAATAGCAGAACTGAGGATGAAATCCATATGCCCTAAAGAACAGAGACTTACCAGTAGACTTATGACAACGGTTATTCACAGCAAATTCAGCTAGAAGTAAGTAACCCATTTCTCCCGATTCTCAAAACACCTAATATTAGTCTCATGATTCTGATTAACATAGTTTGCTTATTAGACTGTGAATTAAATGCTGAAGAAAACAACAGATGGCAAAACGCTTTCCAAAATTTGGAAATAAATTGCATCCCCGGACAGAAATAATATTGATAAGAATCCCATATAATGTCACTATTTCTTTGATAAAAATTTGTGCCAAGTGGGTATTGGGTAAAGAGAGTAGCGGCAATGAAATGAAATATCTTGCCAAATCTGTCCACCACCACCAAAATAACTGTATTACCTGCAGATAAATGAGTCCAAAGTCTACTGGGATCTGCCAATGGTTGGAGAGACCCAGACGGACAAGTTTGAGGGGTCTTAGAATGAGCACAAACAGTGCAGGCAGCTACATACTCCCAAGCATCCTAGTGTACCCCAGTAAGGCGTTCTGTAGTGAATTTACTACCAGGATGTCTGGCCAAGACCAAATCATGATGTTCACTCAAAACTTTAAAACAGAGATTCAAAGGTATGAACAGTTTACCTAATGGACAAGCAGCAAGAGCATCCCCTTGAGCCTCCATCACATAATTCTCAAGAGAAAGATATCCTGGGGCTAGAGGCTACTTCCCTACCCCTAAAGCTAGGAGCGCCCAAGCTATCCCTGGTCACCGAATTACTTCTGATGGTGAAGATGCCTATGCAACGTGCCTTGCTGAGTTCCTAAAACAGCCCTCATCTCTCCCTTCTCCCACTCATGGAAGTGGGGAGTTGTAGTGCACAAGAATACACAAATCAGACTAACAAGGGAAGATGTACAGAGATAAATGAAGATACCAAATCATAACAAAAATGCACTCACAAATGGAGTGGAACACGGGCACAGGGAAGAAAAGAAAGGAAAAAACAAACAGGAGAGGATGAGGATAAGAACACAGACAAATCACCAAGCAACAGTCTCCAGAACAACACTCCAAACAACCAACACCTGCAACTCCCGAACTAGGCAGTATCAAACTAGCACTGGCAATCCCGGATTGTCAAAGGCGAGTATATATATAGCAGAGGGGAGTGACCAACACTGAACAGCTCAGACCATCAAAGCAGGACAGCTCCAGGAGCTCTCACCAGATTAACCCTTGCACTGCTAGCAGAAATTTGCACTGTTTAATATGATGGTGAAGTGCTACTAATCAGTGCAGGAGTATGTAAAATCAGACTTGGTGGTCTTCTGGCCCCTCTCTGTCGCAGTAAACTTTTGACAAGCTATTTGTTAGGAGAAGCCTGGGTAACCTCGTTTTTTGTATAGGAAAAATACAAATGAGACAATGGTGCTAAAAAGGACACAAGGACCAAAAATGGATGAAAAACAGATCCAACACATGCATGAAAAACAGTCCTTTTTTGGCAGTAGAGAAAAATTACAGATGCGTGAACAAGGCTAGAGAAAAACATCTGCAATAAGTGACATCTTAACTTGGTGTTATGGTGGAAAATAAAAACTTTTAAAAGGGAATCAGTCAGTAGGTTTTTGCTAAGTAATCTGACAGCAACATGAGGTAGGAAATTACCTGCACTCAGGTAATTTGCTGGGTGCGCTAATTATAATATAGAGTCACAGTTTTCTCTGCTGAAGATAGAGCTCTGTTATAAACCCACTAACACCACTGGCTAGAAGCTTTCTGTGTACAATGTATAGTGACAGAGCTACTAATCAGTGCTGGGTGCGTGGCTGGACTAGGATGCACTAGATCAGTTGTCCTGTAGTGATTATTTTATTGAAACAGCAAAACACAGTACAGTGAGTTACACATCATGGGAGAATCACAGTATCTGCTCCTACATCATGGTGCACTTAGATTACAAATTAAAAACCTGCTAATATATTACCTTTAATTTCATAAGTCCGGGACATAAATATGGGGAATTGGTGTAAGACCCAATATTTGGCGTAAACAATATATAATGGAGTACTTCAGAAATATTATACTGGTGAATTATAGACAATATACCTCATGCTCTACCTATACACTTCCTGATGAATGAATTACCATATTAGTAACCATACAAACACCCTTATCAGCAGACCTATAGAACGGGAATAATGAGAGCTACTACCGCTAAGTATAATCTGCTCATTTATGGTTAAAGTGCATCTCCTCTTCCAAAAGAAAAACTATTATAGTGTAGGACTTTCCAAAATAATAATTTTTCAACATCACTTTATTAGAGGCTGTTAATCGGCAGCACGGACCACCCAAGTTCTGTAATGCAGACTGCACTAAGCAAGACAGCATCCTCCTCAACGCTTTTAGCTATACTTTTTGTGAGTAAGAGCACACTGGAAGCTTCTATGACTCTTCCTTCTGCATTGAGGAGGGCAGCCTAGCCACGGGATCAGGATGCAGCCTAGCTTCGTGCAACCTGCAAGCACACACCATGGGCGGTCCGTGCTGCGGGTTGTTATCAAAACCCTAAAAGAGTGATTGAGAAAAAAAGATTATACTGAAGAGTCTGGTACGAGAATGTTTTTTCTTTTGAAAGTGGAGTATGCTTTAAAAGGTTAGCAACCTTGCTTTTATTACGGTTCACATCTAACACAGTATAGTCCAGAACTTTGGCTGGATATTATAGGTTCACAAAATCTTATTATACATCTTAGCTGTATGAAGCAATAGACTAGCCATACAAAACTATAGGACCATATTGCAGCAATGTGGGCCACAGAATTCCCATGTAGATATTTTTGTCATGGGCTCCATAAATTATGTGTCCCGTTCCATCCCATGCTGTATGTAGAAGGTAGGGCAGATTACCGTTCACATTGCTATGTATGTCAGTCCCATGGACACACAATAGAATGTCAGTGATCATGTACAACCATGGACCAACATTCAATCCAGATCTCAATGAAGAGGAATAGGAGATGGAGGCCAATGTTCTCCTCCTTACTGAGGTTCCCAGGGGATCCTCGTAAATTGTATTTTTACACAAAATAGGTGATAAATATCTAATTCCATCAACCATCCATGAATTGCAAGGGTTATCATTTTGAAACAGGAATAAATTTTCCTGTCCACATCACCTTTATCAGATCTTTTGCCATAAAAACGACTACCTTTAAAAATAAAGCGAGCTTGTAGGGCTTATCTATTACAATTCGTCTCCAAGTTATAAACTAGTCAATGATTTACTGCTTCATCATATGGAACTTTCTCCTAGTCCTGTCTTGTACATTAGATTGATTTTTCCAGTGCACTGAACTGGCTACGTGCACAGATGACAGAGTGACTGATGGAGGAAAAAACAATGTGTAGAGAGTAGATACAAATCGATCCGTACGGCAGCTAACTTGGTTGGTTCTTTATACCATAGAAATAAAATTTCTGTAATGACCACGCGGACACTTCGGGTTCCCAGATCCAGAACAAGAGTACAAGGAAATTATCAGATTTCTCTAATATTCCATTGACAGCAGTGTCAAAGCAGAAGCGCACTTTCATGGAGTTCTCTAGTCCTATGTATATAAGAACTGCTACAATTCTTTGCTTTTTATATTCCCAACATCTTCAGGGTCTCGGCTTGCTGTCAGCAACAGGAAACATTCTTTGTTTAAAGGTTGAAAACTTATATGTGGCCTACTAATGTCCGAATTTGCTGATGTATCCAAGTAAAGCAGCCCCTTCATTTTCTTGATCCAATTCAGTACCAGGGGTCAGACCGTCACAGAGGGATATGTTATTGCTTTAACCACTTAAGACCTGATCGTAGGGGTACATTTTTTTTTAATCGGTATTTCACAGTAGCACCTATTTATTAAAATGGTTTACTCTTACGTAGTGCAAACAGACTAGACAGTCTAAAAATGTGCTGGATTAATCTCAGTGGTTCATGCGGTTTGATAAATCTGTCTAATTTTAAGACTGTCTCATCCAAGTTGTAATTCTGGTAGCAGATGTTTTAATCCAGAAAACTGGATCACCCAGCCAAGTTAGTATTTTTGTGTATGGGGGATAGCCATCAGCTTTAGGATTCATCATCATCATGCTTGGGTCCTACAGTCGTGGAGGATATGTATTTCTTGGTAGTGATGGCAGCTAGGTTACTCTGTATCTTCAAGAAAAATAGTACGCACATACTGTATATAGCTGTCTAAACTTATATTACAAGGAAACAGGATATACAGTCATGGCTGAAAGTGTTGGCA
Organism: Dendrobates tinctorius; assembly: GCF_039654945.1. Classification (NCBI taxonomy): domain Eukaryota; kingdom Metazoa; phylum Chordata; class Amphibia; order Anura; family Dendrobatidae; genus Dendrobates; species Dendrobates tinctorius. The sequence goes on from NW_027361728.1 coordinate 36,039,433, forward strand.
CCCTTGAAATTGTTCCAGAAAATGAAGTGTTTCTCTCAGTGTTTTTGTCCAGCTCATTTTCGGGATTTGTGTGAAATGATGTTCAATTTGCATTTTTATGCTCTGTTTTTTTGTGTTTTTCCAATACACAGAAAGGAAATTAACATGTGTATAACAAAATGTGTAATTGCAATAAATACTTCATCTTCTGGAACAATTTCAAGAGTGGCAACACTTTTAGCCATGATGTTATTTTGTACACACTTGCCCCTTACAACCCTATGCGAACCTTGCAGCATATAGTAGTTTACTCTGGCATTTATGTCAGATGTATGAAGGAGTGTCCCATCCACAGCCACCAAACACTATTCAACACTTATGCTCTTAAATATTACCTTTAGCACTAGATGAACCAGTAATGATGCAAAAAGGACAAGAACACAGCACCAAAATAGCTAATACAAATAGAGATGAGCGACTGACTTTTTTCGGGTCGAGTCGGGTTTCATGAAACCCGACTTTCCAAAAAGTCGGGTCGAACGAAATCAGCCGACTATAGGGAAAAGTCGGGGTCCAATTGAAACACGAAACCCAATGCAAGTCAATGGGGAAGCAAAGTCAGCAGGGAGTGGAGGACAGTAAACACACCTACAGTGCCCATTTCAATGACAAAAACATCAATTCTTATTAGTGAAGCTTGTCAACCTTAATTTACTTAATAATAATAGTTAGGCATTGAAAACTGGGGGTTATTTGGCTAAAGTTGTGGGGGGGTAGGGCTGGCACCAGGTTTTCGTGTGCCCTGGGTCAAAGAGTGTCAGTGCGCCCTTTTAACACATACCACAATTCATAATGCTCCGATACGGCACAGAAACATAGGTATAGTACAATGAAAAATACTTCACTGCTTACATGACATGACTGATATCTATTTTAAATTCTACAATAGCTTAAAAAACGGACAGTATATTACTCCATACAGTATTATGGCCAGAACCTAAGTGCACCACACAGAATAATGAGCCCCATATATTTCTCCATACAGAATAATTGGTCCCATATAATGTTCCATACAGTATATGATGAGCTCCACATAATGCTACAGTATATGTTGGTCCCCATGGATGATGCTCCACTGTCTTATGGGCCCAAATAATGCTCCATAGAGTCCATATATAATGGGCCCCTTTTCTAATGCTCCAGTGTATAATGGGCCCCGAAAATGCTGCTCCAGTGTCTGATGTCCCCCATTTGGAATGCTCCAGTATATGTTGGTCCCCATGGATGATGCTCCAGTGTGTTATGGGCCCAAATTATGCTCCATATATAATAGGCCCCATTTCTAATCATCCAGTGTATAATGGGCCCTGTAAATGCTGCTCCAGTGTCTGATGTCCCCCATTTGGATTGCTCCAGTATATGATGGGCCAAATGGATGATGCTCCAGTGTATGATGGGCCCCCATATATCATTCTCCAGTGTATATTGCTCCCCAAAAAATGCTCCCAACATTTAAAAAAAATTAAATACCTCTTCTCGCTGGGCACTGCTCAACTCTGGACTCCTCAGCATTGCCATTTTAAAGCTCTCGGCACTTGTACAGTTTTGGTAGAGGGCATACAGACGTGATGTCATTGCGCTCTGTAACCTGAATGTCACTGTCAGGAAAGGCGGAAGAAGTCACGGCGGTGGAGCAGGGAGAGGTAAGTATTGCAAGTGCTGTGGCCCTGAGCAAGCATGGGGGGCCCACTCGTGGGCGACGGAACTGGCACAGGGCACCTCATAGTATGCCAGTGTGTCTGACGGCAAGAGGGCCCCCCCCCACCGTCAGAGACACTTTATTGTACTATGAGAGGCCCTGTGCCAGTCCCGTCGCCCAAGGGTGGGGCTACACAACTGTTCAGGGCAACAACACTTGCGCGGGTGCGGCAGGTGTTGACCCTGGGCCTGGGGTGGGGGGCAGCCCATTTTGGGTGGTTTAAAAAATGGCATATGTTGATGTGTAGGCTGGACTTTCAGCTGCTGCAAATGGAGGAATTGGAGAAGTCAGAGGAAGAGGAGGACAAAAGGGAGCCTTTTTTCTGGCAACCTATGTGTTATCAGGGGAAGGTGGAACAAAATCTTTTGAAACCCATGCATGGTTCATTTTAATGAAGGTTAGATCAGCAACATTTTGGGTCGACAGACGCGTCCTTTTTTCTGTCAGGATTGATCCAGCAGCACTGAAGACTCTTTCAGATAGCACACTACCAGCAGGGCAAGCGAGCTCCTGTAAGGCATATTGTGCCAATTCAGGCCATATGTCGAGTTTTGAGGCCCAATAATCAAAGGAGAATGACCTGTGAGGGAGAACCTCGATATAAGAGAAGTAGTTTGTAACCATAGTTGACAACTCCTGTCTCCTGTCACTTGCAATCGATTCTGTATTACAGTAGCTGTCGTGTGCGCGGGACTTGAGAAATCGGACCACAACATGGTCAGGAAATCCCTGTCTCCAACGCCAGTTGGGCTGTGCACACCACGAACACCTCTTTCATTTTTCCCACTACGGCTCGTGGGAGAACCAGCTCCGCTGCTGTGTGCTGGGAATGCCTCAAACAACCGGTTTACCAGAGTTGCTTGCTTGTTAACCAATATTAGCTGTAGGTTCTCCTGTGGCATGATGTTGTGTAATTTGCCTTTATAGCGTGGATCGAGGATGCTGGCCAACCAGTAGTCATCATTTTGGTAATGCGGGGGTCCCTTTTTAGGATCCACAAGGCATAGTCACCCATGTGGGCCATTGTTCCAGGTGTCAATGCTGCACTGCCAGTGGTGGGTGGAGGAGTACTTTCTGGCAAATCCACATCCCTCCAGTCACGCACAAACCCTGTACCTGACCTTGGCACGCCCACATGTTCTCTTGCCCCCTGAGAAGCATCCTCCTCCCCAAAATAATCATCCCCCTCATCTTTCTCTTCTTCCTCCACCTCATTCACGCCAGTTTCCTGACCAAACAATGGCTGACTGTCATCAAGGATTCTCTCCTCCTCCTGTTGCTCCTCAGCTGCAGACGCCTGATCCTTGATGTGCGTCAAAGTTTGCATGAGCACTTCTTGGAGGAACCATTCGGGTCCTTACATCTTGGGTTGAAGGCGGCCGCCACCTGGTGTTCCGTACCTCTTTATTGATTCGCCGACGGTCCAGCCTCAACTGCTCAATCTCTTGCAGGTACCCCACTCGATACTCCAATAGCATCCGAAAGTTTCTCAGGCTTTCCACGGAGACAACAACCATGATGGGACTCCTACCCACTTCACTGTATATCTGGTCTTCATCATCAGGAGGGATCCTCACCCTCACCACACCGGAGATATTCACAAGGTCTTGCATTACCTTCCCGAATCTTCCAATGATTCTCCCAATCAGACCTTTGGGAACCGAAACTACATTTTTCCGCAAACCCAGCCGATCCATAGCCTCTCTTGCTAACTCTAGGCGTCGAGCTGCTTTCATATTACTCCGCCTGACCAACTGTTTGGCGTGGAGACATTGCAAACGCATCTCTTTCAGGACAGCTACCCGGTTTGCTGTATCTTCCCTGGCTGATATTATCACCAACTGCCGAGTCTCAGGTGCCCAGTGCACCTTACACGCCTTGACCGCCTCCTTAAAAGCCTCATGCACACCTTCCTCAGTGCAGGCTTCTTGCATGTCTTCTGGTACATCAATCACAGACTTGAAGGTCGTGGTCTTGCTCACTACCTGGACCGAAGGCTCTGGCTTTACCACGGACACTTCCCTCACTACAGATGAGCCGGCCAGATTACCGTCTTCTTCAGCTCTTTGCTCACCAACTTCACAAGATTTTATCTCTTCATGACCCTTTGCCACGATTGGTACTGGCAGTTCCGTCTTGTCACTCGGGCCCAACCGCTGTAAGTCTTCGTCCAGTTTCCTCTCCCGCCGAAGATCTCACAGTTTCTTTGAGTTCCTCCATCTCTTCCCTAAGGGTCTTGTTCACACTTTGCCAGGTGGAGAGGTGACTTCTGAGCTCCAATACTTCTTTCTCGAGCTGTGCTCCCTTTCCCTCTCAGAGCCACAGTCACCCCCAGAGTGAGTCACTCCGACCTGCCGAGCAATCCCTCCAGTTACCCATTAATCGTGCCAACACTCCAGCCATCTTATCAACCAGGTCAACGTCCGTCCTGTCACGAGACGTCAGGTCCGTCCGTTGGGCAGACGTACCCCTTTTCCTGGTCACTTCTACCTCTGACCTCTCCTCGTCAGGAGCCGTCACCGTCCTAATATCAGTTAGCCCAACAGTAGGAACATCTCCAACCTCCTGGCATATGTCATCAGACCTGACAAAGTCCTGGCCCAACTCCAAGGCATACACTAAGTCTGGTGGCATACTGCCACCTTGGCCCTCACAGTCGCCGAACCACTCAAACATTACTCTGTCTACCGCATAGTTCACCGTGACCCCATGTTTACAGCGAACCTGGACCATTTTCTCGGTCAGACAGAAAGTGAGAGGAGTTCCTGTCAGAGTCACCTAACTGAATCCAATCGTCCCGAGATTCCTTCCCGGTGCAGCATCACGGTACACACTTGCAGCTAGTCATCATCCGGAAAGAATATCCCACATTCTGGAAACAACATACACGAACACTGCGGTTCCTCTTTTGCCATACCGGCCCCTTTCTGGACCCCCCCGATTTGGGTCACTGCCCCCCTCTGGGACCCCACCCCCTTTTGGGCTACCACCCCGATTTGGGACTCCACCCCCTTTTGGGCTCCCACCCCAATTTGGGCCACCACCCCCTTTCGGGATTTCCCCATGTCCATTATAACGGTCTTCACAGACCACAGTTCACATCACAGTTTGTGTCTCTTACGATACCACACAAGTCCTTGTTGGCACCACCACGGCTCCTGCTGTCACCGGTCTTCGACACCACCGGCTGCCATTCACACACAGCTGCTGGCGTCACCTTCGTAACCCCGCCGAGTTACCGGAAGCCGCTTGTCCCCTTCGTAACCCCGCCGAGTTACAGAAAGCCGCTTGTCCCCTTCGTAACCCCGCCGAGTTACAGGAAGCCGCTTGTCACCTTCTTGACTCCCACTGAGCCACCGCAAGCTGAGTTGAGACTAGAAAAAAAAAAACACCACACAAGACTCACGTGTCCTGTCTGCGTGCTATTCAGGACGTTCCGCCTCCGCCTGAGACCATCCAACACACAGGGCGCATCGGGTGCGATTCAGGGAGCGACCCTCCTCCCAGGGTCTCCCCACACACCGGCCTCACCAGATCCATGGGCACGGCGGGTGCTCTTCGGGACATCCGTCTCCGCCTGAGACTGCCCAACACTCACGCCTCACCAGGTCCAAGGTCATACCACGTGCTCCCGGGATCTGATTCTTTCACCTAGAATCTCCCAACACTGACCCTCCAGGACCTTTCCTCACTGAAGCCTCCAGGTACACAGTCTTACTCACTGACCCAGGTCAGCACCACACGAACACCTGTCCATTACCCGTGTCGGCCACACAGGTCCTTGGGTACCTCTTCTCCGCAGAGACACCCTAGCAATTACCAGTCTCTTTCTCCTGGGGAAGCGGCCGCACTGAGCTCACCGATCCGGACAGTGCCTTACTCACTAGGCCACCCCACGTTTCCAGAACCACAGCCGGGCAGTGGCTTCCCCAAATGCAGGCCGTCACAGGCTCTGCTCACACACGTGGCCGGTCAACATATTACACGGCTTTCACGACCGGCCGCCCTCCTGGCTCAGCGCTGCCAGCACTGCAACATGTGCTTTGGAACCGTTGCCCTTAGCAACCGAGTTTGCAGTCCTCTTCCGTTGCCCCTAGCAACAAGGCTACAATATTGCCCTTTGCAATCTCCACCAATTGTGAGGTAGCGCTGTCAGTCGGGTAGGGGATACTCGCTTGACAGACATAAATCACATCCGGCACAGGTTTTCCATTAAACAATCACGGTCCAAGCAGTTTATTTACGCATCATAAACCATGACCAGCAACAAAGTTCATATCAAACGGCATAGCGTCCATTACAGAGCTCCACTCTGATTATCCTGTACTCACACAGGTTATGCAATGTCCATTGCGCAGGCTTTCTAGCCTCACAGTTCTCAACCCATCAGGGTTTTACCTCATGGCTGCTTCTCCATGCTGCAGATGTCTATTCCCTCCTCCGGGAATTCTCAGACACGTGCAGCCATTACACACAGGCACTTCAGGAAGGCAGACATCTTCCAGCGAGACCTTCCAAACGGACCAACCGGGTCCCTGCATTCACCCATGTGACCTATCCTGGCCACCTTATATGGTACGTAGCCACACCCACCGGGTCACATGGCTATGACCTCATCACAGGTCCTTGAACCATTCTCACACTCTTTACAATATCGTTCTTAACCACAGTCCTGGGTGGATTTGTAGGTAACTAGTTCCGCCCATCTCCCCAGCTACCCCGGACACATTGAAACAGCACCTCAGTAGTATCACTGCTGATCAACACACACATACAGGGGTTGGACAAAATAATGGAAACACCTGGAAACATCAACAAAAGTTAGTTTAATAAGGTGTAGGTCCACCTTTTGCGGCGATTACAGCCTCAATTCTCCGAGGTATGGATTCATACAAGGTGTGAATTGTTTCCAAAGGAATTGTAGCCCATTCTTCAGTTAAAACACCCTTTGAGGGACGATGGCAGCGGAAATCGACGTCTAACTTGAATCTCTAAAATCGACCATAAATGCTCAATAATGTTGAGGTCTGGGGATTGTGGGGGCCAGATGAGATGCTCAACTTCATTACAATGTTCCTCGTGCCATGCTTTAACGATTCTAGCTGTATGAATTGGTGCATTATCATCCCGTGAGATGGCGGTCCCCTCCGGGAACAGTGCTTGAACCATAGGATGCACTTGGTTGCCCAAAATGCCTAAATAATCGCGGCTGTTAATTCTTCCATGAAGGGATATCATTGGCCTGGCGGATCTCCACGAAATAGCACCTCAGATCATCACAGAACCTCCGCCATGTTTTACAGATGGGAGAAGGCAGTCTGGATGGAATGCTTCTTTCGGCTGTCTCCAAACGTACACTCGGCCGGAGGTCGGAAATAGGGTAAGCGATAATTCGTCTGAGAATATCACATGTTTCCACTGCTCGAGGGACCAATTCTGGAGGTTTCTACACCACTCTAAACGCTTGGAAACATTTGTCATTGAGAGCAGCGGTTTTCGAATTGCAGCTCTTCCGTGGAATCCAGATTTGTGCAGCTCCCGACGAACAGTTTTCGTCGAAACTGGGTTCTGTAGGTGTTTATTGAGCTTGGCTGTGATTTTCGGAGCCTTGGTCTTGCGATCCTCTCTGTCGATTCGCTTTAGAGTCCGACGGTCTCTCTCAGTGAACTTCGACTTTCGGCCAGACCTGTGCTTTGCTGCGGACATTTTTCCTTCTCTTTCAAACGCAGTCATTACTTTGGAGACAGTACCTCTTGACACGCCAAGCATTCGGGCACTTTCTGTTACACTAGCACCTGCCATACGAGCACCAACAATTTGGCCTCTTTGAAAATCCGAGAGGTCTGCCATTGGTATCTGGTTCTCAACAATGTTCTTACAATTCTGCAAAACAAACAGTTAATTTACATATACATATCACAAATAATCAACTACAAAACATTACCATATGTCACGGTTTGTATGTTTATAACACGTTCGAAGATTATGATGCCAAAACGTTAGGTGTTTCCATTATTTTGTCCAACCCCTGTAAGTCTCCATCTCAAGGCCACCCACCTTGAGATACACAATGGTCATTCAGTACTCTGCCATTCATCCTCTCTCCTAGGACATGCACACAGCACCCCCTAGCGGACACAGTGGTCACTACACCACACATGTATTTACGGAGTGTCACACACACACACACACACACACACACACACACACACACACACACACACACACACACACACACACGCGCTGACTCTGTGTAGATGTGACCCTAATAAGAACACCAGATATCCGATACTGTTTGATAATCGGACAGCTCAATACTGTGTATAAAGAAATGGAAATGTCCGTATATGTATTTATGGAGTGTCACACACACACGCTGACTCTGTGCAGATGTGACCATAATAAGACCACCAGATATCCGATACTGTTTGATAATCGGACAGCTCAATACGGTGTATGGAGAAATGGAAATGTCCGTATGTACTCTGTGTAAATGTGACCGTAATAAGAACACCAGATATCCGATGCTGTTTGATAATCGGACACCTCTATACGGTGTATGTATGGAAAAATATTAATCTCCGTGTATTTTTTTACGGCGTCACACACATATAGCATGTATTTGTCCGTGATACCAGCCGGTACACAGTAGTGTGTGAGGAGCGTACACCTCTATATGGTGTGTGAAAAAATTCCGCTCAGTATCTACTGTGCAGAAAAAATGGAATAAAAGGATTTTTGCTTTTAAAAAAGCAGTCTGCACAGCAGTGTGCAAACAGCAATGCAGCTACCAGGGAGTTTTATAAGGCAGCCTAATCACCAACAGAGCTGCTGCACACAAATATATCCTCCCCTGTCACTGCACACTATACTGTTGTGTTGTTAAGTGACATTCGCTATCAGCAGAAGCAATTTATTTTTTTTTTTTGGCCTGCCTAAGCACTCTCCCTTTTGAGAATGAGCAGCAGCAACCTCTCCCTATGCTAAGATCGTCAGAAGTAAGATGGCGGTCACGGCCTTTTATAGGCACTGTGACGCCACACAAAGCCAGCCAAAACACTTCAATGCCCTTCTCTAACATGGTGGGGGCCGCTGCCTATGTAATCGCGTTGCCCACAGTGTGCGTCCTTGATGATTGGATGAGAAAAGGTGCTGGAAGCATTGTGGGTAACGCGACTTTGGCGCGGGGGTCAGCGACCTCATAGCCGACCTCATGCTATGGTCGGGTTTCGATCGGCGAAACCCGACTTTAGCCCAAGTCGGCGGATTCTGAATTTGGCCGACCCGTTTTGCTCTACTCGAATTATAAAAACTCCAAATTTTATTTCTTCAGGTTTATAACATGTGAGAGGTCATTTCTAGAAATAACCAGGTAGCAGCATCACTGATGCGTTTCAGGCCAAACACATAAGGATGTTGCTACTGGTTTATTATTTATGCCATCTTCTCCACATCTTTTTTGCATTAATTCTGGTTCAGAAAGCTGCGTTGCAACCATTCAATACCAGTGAACTATTAAACTTTGTTATACACTGCTCAAAAAAATAACGAGAACACTTAAAACACAAAGCAACTCAAAGTCAATCACACTTCTTTGAAATCAACATGTCCAGTTATGAAGCAACACGGATTGTGAATCAATTTCTCCTGCTGCTGTGTAAATGGAACAGGCAACAGCTAGAAATGACAGGCAATTAGCAAGACAACCCCTATAAAGGAAGTGGATCAGCAGGTGGTGATCACAGACCATTTCTCTTTTACATTTACATTTTGTCATTGCTCTCACTCCTAGAGGTACGGTAGCATGAGGCAGTGTCTACAACCCACAGAAGTTGCACAGGTAGTGCAGCTCATCCAGGATGGCACATCAGTGCGAGCTGTGGCAAGAAGGGTAGCAGTGTGTCAGCAGTGTCCAGAGCATGGAACAGTTTCCTGCATACAGGCCGGTACACCAGGCAATGTGGAGAAGGCCGTAGGAGGGCAACAACCCAGCAGCAGGACCGCTTTGTGCAAGGGGGAACAGGAAGACCAGTGCCAGAGCCCTGCAAAATGACCTAAAGCAGGCCACTAACATCCATGTGCCTGCTCAAACTTTTAGAAATAGACTTCATGAGGGTGGTATGACTGCCCCACTTCCACAAGTGGGGGTTGTGCTTATAGTCCAACACCGTAAAGGGCGATTGGCATTTGCCAGAGAACACCAAGATTGGCATTGGTGCCATGTGCTCTTCACGTATGAGAGTAAGTTCACTCTGATCACGTAACAGAAGTGACAGAGTCTGGAGACGTAGTGGAGAACATTCTGCTGCCTGCAACATCCTTCAGCATAACCGATTTGGCAGTGGGTCAGTAATTGTGTGCGAAGGCATTTCTATGGAGGGTCGCACAGACCTCCAAAAAAGGTACAATGACTGCCGATAGGTACCGGGATGAGATCCTCAGACCCATTGGGAGACCATATACAGGTGCAGTGGGAACTGAGTTCTTTCTGATGCACGACAATGCTAGGCCTCATGTGGTTGAAGTGTGTCAGCAGTTCCTGTATAATGAAGACATCGAAGGTATGGATTGGCCTGCCCATTCCTCAGACCTGAATCCAATAGAGAACATCTGGGACGTCATGTCTCATTCCATCTACCAACGCCATGTTGCACCACAGACTGTCCAGGAGTTTTCTGATACTTGAATCCAGGTCTGGTAGGAAATCCATCAGGAGAACATCCACCGCCTCATCAGGAGCATGACCAGACGTTGTAAGGAGGTCATACAGGCACATGGAGGCCACACACACTACTGAGCATCTTTTCCTTGTCTTGAAACATTTCCACTGAAGTTGAATCAGCCTGTAATTTGATTTTTCACTTTGATTTTGAGCATCATTTCAAATCCAGACCTCCATGGGATATTAATTTTGATTTACATTGATCACTGTTATGTTTTATTGTTCTCAACACATTCCACTATGTAATGAATAAAGATTTACAACTGGAATATTTCATTTCAGTGATATCAAGGATGTTGCATTTTAGTTTTCCCTTTATTTTTAAGCAGTGTATATACTAGATGAACCAGTACAAGGTAAAAAAAAATAAAAAAATTACACAATGGAAAAGCATATTGGCTTTACAACTGTGCTGTCCTATCGTGGAAACAAGTGGATGAAAGTTATTTGTACTGGCAGTGACTGACAACATTTATAAATCATTAATTTATTCAATGTGAAAATCACAAGAAACAAAGCAATCGATTTACATACGGTGTCCTCCAGAATCTCCAGAGTGTATGAAATGACCTCTTCTGGAAAACATCCTTCTGGTCTCGTCCAGTGGAGACTTATCCACGTAATTCCAGCTCTAATAAGCTTTGGTGCTGTGGGTGTAGGAGGGATGTTGCCTGATGTGTAGTACACAACCTCTTGGCTGTACTCACTATGAATAGACAAGAGACACATGAATGAGTTGGTTGTTTACTATACATTCCTTAATTAAATCAACAGTTTATTTAATTATGGTGGTTTACTCAACACTGCAATCTGGGACATCAAATTCAATCTACCCTTCCAAAGTAACCAGTCCTGTGAATACACCTCATCCTGACATCTGAGGCAATGTTCCTTCAGAGAAACAAGAAACTGACTATACTTGGTCCATATAAATACTCTAATTCTTGGGCTAATATTTGGACGTTTCCCATTCACGGATCTCTTAATACACTCAGCAAAATATTGTATATAAATACATAAAAAAAAAATTCCCCCAAGAATGTGATACAAGCCAACACTCTTCAATTACATTAGCTATTGTTGAATGCTTAAAAGCAAATATTTTTCAATGAACAGGCAGTGCAGATGAGCATACTGTGCACTATAACAAACGATGCTCTAGGGACAGTGATGCTCAACCTTTCTTACCTGGAGAGCCACCTTCAGTTCTGAGAAAGGGTCACGAGCCACATTGAAACCTTCCTCCTATCAGTAGTGACACCTAGAGCCCCCCATTATCAGTATAATAAATAAAAATCTTTCCCAAAGAAAGCATACATGGACCTTGTGCCACATCTAGGACAAGTTCTCACTTGGCCCCCTTTGGTGGTATTCTCAGATCCAGCACACTTTCCACACTACATCACTACACCTAACTTTAAGTATCTCTCAAAACAAGCAGTATCAACCATCTTCAGCTTACCATATTTGTCATCCCCATGCCCCTGCCATTATACATGTGCATTCAGATCTGTTCTTCTGTACAGGGTTACTTCAATATCTGGAGGCCTTCTCTTTATACTTGTTTGCTAGACCTGGTGCTCATGCACCCAGCTGGCAGACAGCCGTAAGCCATACACAATGGGCTTATGAGTCATGTATAGTGTCCAAGCCACAGGGTGGCAACCCCTGCTCTAGGACCTCTGCTGGAGTGCAGATACAAGGCGGTAGTGCTCCATATTTTCAACTACCCAGTGGCGTCGCTAGCACCAAAGATTCGGGGCTCAGGCCCCATACATCTTGGACGTAGGAGCGGATATCCTGAGACCGCCAGAATGAACATGACGCCGACACAGTTCAGTCCCGTGATAGAGGAGGGAGACACGAGCTCCCTGCCTTATCACTGTCCATCTGTCCAGAAGTTGTGGTGCTGGGAATTAGTTTGAGGTGAGTATAAACTTCGTTATTTTTTATATGAAAGGACAGTGAGGGCCATTATATATATATATATATATATATATATATATATATATATATATATATATATATATATATATATATATATATATATACACACATACACCATCATACCATATGTATGGGGGTGCCATCATACCATATACAGTAGGGGACATAATGATTTGATCCCTTGCTGATTTTGTAAGTTTGCCCACTGACAGACATGAACACTCTAATTTTAATAGTAGGTTAATTTTAACAATGAGAGATAGAATACCAAAAATACAATCCAGAAAATCACATTGTATAAATTACATAAAATTTGCATTCTGCAGTGAGAAATTAGTATTTGATCCCATGTGATTTTCTGGATTTTATTTTTGATATTCTATCTCTCAATGTTAAAATCAACCTACCCTTAAAATTATAGAGTGTTCATGTCTTTGTCAGTGGGCAAACTTACAAAATCAGCAAGGGATCAAATACTTATTTCCCCCACTGTATATGGGGGGACCATCATACCATATATATGTGGGGGACCATAATACCATATATATGTGGGGGACCATCATACCATATATATGTGGGGGACCATCATACCATATATATGTGGGGGACCTTCATACCATATATATGTGGGGGACCTTCATACCATATATATGTGGGGGACCTTCATACCATATATATGTGGGGGACCTTCATACCATATACATGTGGGGAACCGTCATACCATACACATGTGGGGGACTATCATACCATACTGTATATATGTGGGGGACCATCATACCATATATATGGGGGTGACCATCATATCATACATATAGGGGGACCATCATACCATATATATGTTGGTGACCATAATACCATATATATGTTAGGACCATCATACCATACATATGGGGCTAGTGTACCTCAAATATCCAATAAGTAATATAAATTGCACTTCATATAGCTAATTTCCAAACACATGAATGGCAGTACATACTGACTTAGACCTAAGGAATGTAAATGAGGAATGGAGCAATATAATACAGCTAGCTACAACAATCCCTGTAAGATCATAAGCACTCTCTCATACCCCAAGATCAGACAAAAGAGCAGGTGGAGGTGTTGGTCTGCTTCTATCACCAAAATGTACCTTTCAGGTTGTCCCTCAAGTATCCTCACTAGTCTTCCCTTCTTTTGAGGTCCATGCTGTCAGACTCTACACCCCCTTCTCCATGCGAGTGGCGGTAGTGTATCGTCCCACCGGCCCCTCCCATCAGTTCCTGGATCATTTTGCCACTTGGCTTCCACATTTTCTCTCCTGTGACATCCCTACCCTCATCATGGGCGATTTCAACATCCCCATTGCTCTTCCCCTCTCCCCATCTGCTACTCACCTTTTATCTCTAACCTCCATGTTTGGCCTTTTGCAGCTTGCTAATTCTCCAACGCATGAAGACGGGAACTCCCTCGACTTGGTCTTCTCTCAGCTTTGTGCAGTGGATGATTTCACAAACTCCCCTCTCCCGCTCTCTGATCACAACCTTCTTTTATTCTCTATCAAGAACTGCCAGGCCGCTCAGGTCACCCCCACTGTCCATACTTATAGAAACATACAGGCCATTAACATCCAGAAACTTACGATGAACTTGCAGACTTCATTGGCCCCTATCTCCTCCCTCTCATGTCCTGATTCTGCACTGAAGCATTACAATGAAACACTTCAAACTGCCCTGGATGATTTTGCACCTCCTATACATAGAACAACACGACAAAGACAGCGAAAACCCTGGCACACCCTGCAAACACGTTTCCTGCAGTGGTGCTCCAGGTGCGCTGAACGTCTATGGAGAAAACCCAATCTACACGAAGATTTCATCCATTATAAGTTCATGCTTAGAATATACAACACTGCCCTTCACCTCTCCAAACAAACCTATTTCAACACCCTCATCACCTCACTGTCCAATAACCCGAAACGTCTCTTTGACACTTTTCATTCCCTGCTCAACCCAAGAGTGCAGGCCCCAACCACAGAGCTTCGAGCTGACGATCTGGCCAATTACTTCAAAGAAAAAAATTGATCATATCCGACAGGAAATTTTCTCCCAATCACCTCATACCATGCACTGTACTCCCTCCCCCACTGCATCTAGCTCACTCTCTGAGTTTGAACCAGTCACAGAAGAAGAAGTAAGCAGGCTCCTTGCATCTTCTCGCCCAACCACTTGCACCAGTGACCCATTTCCGTCACATCTGCTCCAGTACATTTCCCCTGCTGTCACCTTTCACCTAACTAAAATATTTAACCTCTCTCTCTCTTCTGGTATCTTTCCCTCCTTATTTAAGCATGCCATCATACATCCACTACTTAAAAAACCATCCCTCGACCAAAACTGTGCCGCTAACTATAGACCTGTCTCTAATCTTCCCTTCATCTCTAAACTCCTGGAACGCCTGGTCCACTCCCGTCTGATCCGCTATCTCTCTGATAACTCTCTTCTCGATCCTCTCCAATCCGGTTTCCACTCTCTACACTCTACTGAAACTGCCCTCACTAAAGTGTCTAATGATCTACTAACAGCTAAATCTAACGGTCACTACTCCATGCTAATTCTCTTGGATCTCTCTGCAGCATTCGACACGGTGGATCATTAGCTCCTCCTCACTATGCTCTGCTCCATCGGCATCAAGGACACCGTTCTCTCCTGGTTTTCCTCCTATCTCTCTGACCGCTCCCTTACTGTATCTTTTGCTGGCTCCTCCTCCTCTCATCTTCCCCTTACTGTTGGGGTGCCTCAAGGATCGGTTCTAGGCCCCCTCCTCTTCTCCTTGTACACTGCCCCTATTGGTCTAACAATCAGTAGATTTGGTTTTCAGTACCATCTCTATGCTGATGCCACCCAATTATACGCTTCTTCTCCTGACATCATGCCAGCCTTTCTAGAAAACACCGGCGATTGTCTAAATGCTGAGTCTAACATCACGTCCTCACTATATCTGAAACTGAACCTGTCAAAGACTGAACTCCTTGTGTTTCCTGCCTCAACTAATGCACCTATACCCGACACTGCCATTTCCGTGTGTGGTTCCACTATTACTCCCCAGCAACATGCCCGCTGTCTTGGGGTCATACTTGACTCTGAGCTTTCATTCACCCCCCACATCCAATCACTGGCTCGCTCTTGTTATCTGCATCTCAAAAACATTTCTAGAATTTGACCTTTTCTTACCTTTGACTCTGCAAAAATTCTTACGGTTTCTCTTATTCATTCTCGTCTGGACTACTGTAACTCTCTTCTAATCGGTCTCCCTCTTACCAAACTTCCCCCCCCCTCCAATCTGTCTTGAATGCTGCAGCCAGGATCATATTCCTCGCCAATCATTACACCGATGCCTCTACCTTGTGCCAGTCCTTACACTGGCTACCCATCCACTCCAGAATCCAGTACAAACTTATTGCCCTCACCCACAAAGCACTCCATGGCTCAGCACCACCCTACATCTCCTCCCTTGTTTCAGTCTACCACCCTACCCGTGCCCTCAGTTCTGCTGATGACCTGAGGTTAGCATCCCCGATAATCAGAATCTCCTACTCCCGTCTCCAAGACTATACACGTGCTGCGCCAATTCATTGGAATGCACTTCCCAGGTCAATACGAGTAGTCCCCAATCCCTACAATTTTAAGCGTGCCCTGAAAACTCATTTATTCAGACTGGCCTACCGCCTCAACACAACCTAACTATCCCTGTGTGGCACAGTCAAAAGTTTTACCATAACCAGGTTCCCCGTATCATGTTCCCACATGCTTTATGCATCTATTAGCCCTCTGTGTCCGTACTGTTACACACTTAACATTATGGCTGGTCCAAACAATCAGGGCAATTGTTACCACCCACCTTTCGTGTCTACCCTTTTTCCCTCATAGATTGTAGTTTGCGAGCAGGGCCCTCATTCCTCTTGGTATCTGTTATGATCTATGTGATTATTGTTATGCTGTAATGTCTATCGTCTGTACAAGTCCCCTCTGAAATGTAAAGTGCTGCGGAATATGTCGGCGCTATAGAAATAAAATTTATTATTATATTATAAGATATGGTATAAACGTCTTAAATGGTCACTAATGTATTGTACTCATATGTATAGTCAGTAGGTTCCTATATGTACTCATTGGTGTGGGGACTCCGCTGTAGTTTTTTTTTACTTGTTTTTATCATTTGGATTTAGATGTAATACTTATCATGGCACTATTCTTATTTTGGGGCTAATTAACGTTAGCCTTCATGTGTTTGGAAATTATATATATGGGGAGACCATCTTATTATATATGGGGGTGTGGGGACCATCATATTGTATATATGGGGCTGTGGGGACCATCATATATATGGGGCTGTCGGGACCATAATACTATATATAGCGGGTTGTGGAGACATCATACTATTAGTGGGGAGCTACGGGCACCATCATAGTAAATATTGGAGGGCTGCAGGACCATCATACTGTATATACAGAGATGCGTGGGAACTCAGAGGACATTATTTGTTATAAATGGGGACATTATTAGTTTTCATACGGGCACTCAGGTTGTATTATTTTTTGGGGGGGAGGGACAATGTTAACTTTAAGTGGAATCTCAAGGGTATTTGTTGCTGGAATGGTGCACTTGGGATATTATTATCCTACATGGTGTCACGGGGCTAACGCAACAGAGAGGAGCCAAAAAAGACAGCAGCATCTGATTGCTCCTACTCCTGTGCTGAAAAGAAGCACTTTTTAAATTTTTTTTTTTTTTTTTGCAGAATAGGAGTTAATCAGCCATTTTGGGAGCTCTAGGAGTCGGAGCTCTCAGCTGAGCTTGATTAGCCACTCCTATCTCCTATATAATCTGGGTCCAGATTGAAACACATAGTCAGAGCTAGCTTATGCTGCATGGCTTGGAGGAGAGGTGTTTAGGTGCTTATATGAGGAGCTTGGAGGAACTGTCTGTGACTGTTGTGTGGGTTTGTAAGTGTGATTATTCCTTTCCCTCCTCTTATTTTGTTTTTTTCCCCATCCTCCACTCCCCAATGAATTCCTCTGTTATATGTGAATGAATATTTGTATGCCTGGTATTTTCAGTTACCCCTTGTTTGGTTGCCTTGATCGTTGGGCTGGTGTACTGCAGTGCACGGCAGCTCCCCTCTTCCCCGGGTGGGGGAAGGGAAAAGACGGAAAGCTGATTCAGGAGATATGGCAAGGGTGGAGGCCCCGGCATTTTCACCTTCAGAAGTAACCTGGGGAATAGGGCAAGCTGAGGCGCCCCCTAGTATGTGACATTGGGCTTTTCTATGTAGCACACCAGGGGAGTTTCTATGGGACACTATTTTTTTTCTTGGGGGGGGGGGTGGACGGTACTCCTATTAATGACAAGGTTTTTAAAATATTGGGGTCACTGTCCAATGCCGCAGGTGCACACAGAGTGGGGAGTTTTTGTAGGTTGAGAATAGATGGGTAAGGCACTGGAAATGTGAACATCAGGTGTAAGTCACCATCTATCTTTATTGTAGTTTTCAATTTCAAATAGCAAAAATGCTCTTCATGAGTGTTTCACACATTATGAACCTGAAAAATGTGTGGCTATTGAATCCTCCTGAATAATTAATCTGGACCTGTTAATTGTCATAAATATGTAATTTTTTTCCTGGTATAAATGCTGCAGTTATCCTGAATATGGCATTTTTCTTTTGTTCTTTAACCACTCTCGCTATTCCCTCCGTTCTCTGTAAGTAAATCTAGCCTTGTTAGTTAACTAGGAGTAATCCTCAACTCTTCTCTGTGGACATCTTCTTGAGGATTACGCCCAGTTAACTAAGAATGATAGATTTATATTTAAGGCAGAGGGTGTGATAACATGTGAATAGAGAAATGCAGGAACAAAACATAATGCCAGATGTATTCGAACAGCGACATTCATACCAGGTAAAAAAAAAAAATTACATATTGATTGCAAAATACAGGTCTTCTTTAAAGTGTTCATTTGCAAATAAATAGCATTATAATTATGCACAGCTGCTTAATACCTTCCACAATTTGCCAGCTTTTAGTTATTGGGGCGTGGCTGGAGATTCACAGAAGTACCAAAATGGCAACGACGGGGTTCTTCAACAGCAACCACTCCATATAAGTACTGCTTTCAGACACCGACTACTGTATCTACACGATTAACGGCAGGGATCAGAGCTTTGCTCTGCTTACTACTGATAGAGACATATGCCAACTATGTAATAAAGCCCGCATTCTACAGCATGTAGAATCAGGTTAGCCTCTGAGACCCTTTCACACAAGATCTCAGTAAAAATGTACATGTATGTCATTTTCCGCTAAAAGACTAGAGAGGTTTTTCAGGGCTAAAGAATCTGGCAGGTGATTTTTCCCACAAAACCAACACCAGTATAATTTAGTGGTACTCCAGTAGTTGACTTCTGAGCACATTACCTCCACCACCTTTACTACAGACAGGGAATTTGTATCCTTAATCTTTTTTTACTAAAATCTGTCCATTGCTGGGGTAAGAAACACTTCTACATAAAGTGTGGAGCAGCAATGGATTGTAGTGGTGGTGTTTGGTGGGCTAAATACACCTTTGATTTTGATGATGTCATGACTCCACCTTTCAGTGTGTCTGGAATGCAGTCACTAACAGCTCAGTTGTCTAATCTAGTGCAGGGGAGTACAGAGGTGTCCGTCTTTTGAGTGACAGCTCGGCTGTCCAACCTGAGACTGGAAGGTGCTGAGCTGTCCGTATTTTGAGTAACAGCTCAGCCGGCCAATCTGAGACTGGAAGGCCCTGAGCTTCCTTCAGGTGTTCCTTGTTCCTAGTGATTACTCAGCTACTTTACTAAGCTGTCTGATCCAGACAGCTGCCAATTGTAGCTTTCAGCTATTCTGGCTTGTCCTATGTGCCTTGTACAATGAATTTCAACATATGATTATTTTGTTTCTGGACCATAGATTTGCTGATTGACTACCTGTTTGTATTACCCTTGACGCACGCTGACCTTGGAATGCTGACTCTGGACTGTGGCCTGACTACGCCTTTTGCCTTACCACTTTGTATATGACAAGCCCATTTGGTATCTGACCACAGAGCTCTTGACTAACCCAAGCCTCACGGCTTGCCTGTGAGTAGTGACTGGAGTCACAGAATATCTATTCTCAGGATAGATCAATTCTTAGGATCATCAATATTACATTGGTGGGTCCAACTTACATCACCACTGACAATCAGCTGTATGAAGGGGCTGCAATGCTCCAGTAAGTGCTACAACCTCTTACCTGTAAATGCAGGCACATCGTCATTCATATACTTTTGGTTGTGTCTCAATCTACAGCTCCGTTCCATTCTCTTAGATAAGATCCACCTACCATACCAGGTACACTCACAATCGTATTTCTAATACTTTGTGTAAATGATAAGGGTATAGAGTGCTGGAGAGCGATGGCCTCATTTATTTGATCAAGAAGGGTGCCAGGAGTCAGATCCTCACCTATCAAAAACTAATGGTGGTCTGACCAACGGTCCATCAATACTAAAATACATGTAGACCCCATTTTGTTATATAATGTTCCATCTAGTCTAATGTCTAGAATTAAAATACTATACAATGATAAATACAGATGATTCTAGGAGAATATTGAGAAAAGGTTTAAATACTCAGCAAGACAAAGCAAAGACACTGATACACTTACCTTTTCCCAATATCATTGCGTGCTGCTACTCTAAATGTATATCCCATTGCCGGACACAATTTAGTCAGCTTGCAGTGCCTTTGGTTTCCCGTGTAACACTCTCTGAACATACTATTTCGTTTTCCCTAGAGAAAGGAAAACATTTCCTAATTTTAGTTATTTTTAATAATTTATTTGTAGTTTACATATCCATGTCTGGTCATTGGTACAATTTATGTTAGCCAACTTTTAATATATGTGACAGTCTACAGCATATCAATGTCTAGTAGGACGGTCATATTTATGAAAACAACCCAATTTAAGAGGGGGGAAAATGTATGGAGATTAGGCTTGTTCATTAAATGTCAAATGGAGGGTTTTTTTTTTTATAGGGGCAGAAAAGTTGATGCGGAATTATTTTTCCCTCTGCAAAGTAAATATTTTCCCATCATTCATTTTCAACAGAAAAATATGCATCCGTGAATGACATGTGCTCCAGGAGTGAAAAGCTAGAACTCTCCTTAGAGAACCAATACTTCCTGAGAGCACATAATAAGCCCACCATGCAAAGGGAAGAAAACATAAAAAACGTCTTATTGATTGCTCTCTTCTGAGGTTTACGTTCAGGCTCGCTTTCCGCGCTGGTTGGCCGTGCGCTGTCTGTGTTTATATCCTGTTGCTGTCTAATGAGCTTAACAGATGGAGGCCATAGGGCCATCTCTAGATGTTTTCCACGCCACAGAAAGCTGTTGATATTTTTCTATGCTGCCAAATAGACTGGTCAATAAAGTAAATGACAAAGGGCAATAATTCTGCTGTGCTGCAAACGGGATCACCATATAATGAGGGTATATTTAGGATGTATTTTTTTAAAGGCTCAAATCTGCTCAATTCAGAGTGGCTCCTTGAATGAATGTTAAACTTCCTACCACCACTCCTAAAAAAAGGTGTAAAAGGATTTTGATGTTTTTTTTGTTCAAATCACTTTTTTTTTTTTTTTTAAACAAAATTGTACAGGTTCTTCTCCAACATATTTAGTTAAAGTTGGTCATACATGTGGAGAGGTTTCATCGACGGGAGCAGTCAGTAGAATGTAGACAGTCCAATACATCCCACCTCTCATAGAACATATTACTGCACAGATGGTACAATTAAAGCAGATACTAGCCGCCCACAACCTTGTGTATATATGGGGAAAGACGACCGTTTCTCCCCATCGCCATTTGTCTATAATAATGTGTCCATTCAATATCTCAGTCAGCAACTTGAGGGTGACAGCTGTGGGACACCAACAACATATTGGCCCTGATTCATCATAGCGATCCTGCTAGAATTCTCGTGTGAACAGCTTTGAAGAGACAACATTTTTGCGCATCCTGAAGCTATGCAAAAATGTGCCTTTTGGGGTTTTCACAACAGTTTTGCCCATCTACATCACAGTGAGTGGAACTGGCGTAGAATGGAGGAGTTATGACACAGCCCTAATTCATGACTAGCTGTGGTGTCCCTTACAACAGAAATATTACTGCAGTCTCTGGCTGGAGTAAGATTTGTGGTGAAACATGAAGGCACAAGCCACTTTACAGATGTACGGATTCATTAGGAGAAGTCTTTTAATGCACCACTCTAGCATTTTTCTTATTTTACCACTGGAGTGGTGTCACTAATCTAAGTTCGATGGCATTAGTAATATACTTGCCAGTCGCAGTCTTTTTTCTGCTCTCAGCACTGCTATTTTTGCAGTTTGTGACCAGCCATATTGCTACAGTATATGCTGAGGAGAGATAAGCGAATTTGTTCAGATTTCGGCCCCGAATCTGATTTTGACACATTCGGGCCATATTCAAACACTATTCGTGGCGAATATATGTCTTATAATCGGTTTCAAACATATTCGGTCATTTCTACTCCCACTGACTAATGACGTTCAGCTGTGTTCAACAAATATTGCAAAAACAATATTCGATTCCGATCATATTAGGAACCGAATCAAAACAAATTCGCTCATCTCTAATGCTGCGCAAGCCAGAGGTCACTTCTCAACGCAAGTCTATGAGAGACAGAATGAAGACCTCAGACTTACATTGGGAGCTTGTGAGCGCTACCTCTGACTTCCAGTCAGTCAGAAATTGTAGTCACAAGATGGTGGAGTGGGACCGGAGCAGTGCCAGACAGAGTAGAAGATGGTATGTATATTACTAGGTGCAGGAAACATGTATGCGTGCTAGCAATGCAGCACTGAAAAAAAAACAAGACAATTGCTGGAGTGGCGATTTCATGAATCAGGAGCGTCTAACTCTACCATGGCCCCTCATCAAGACCGGGATGAACAATGCTGGTCTTTGTAAAACAGGGCAAATTATGTATATTTATAGATAAAGGGAAAGACTTGATTAAGTCAATTTTTCTAGGAATGGAAGATACAAAATATGGACAATTATTTTTCCATATATTGTATCTAAATAGATAAAATATATAAATCTCTTATTCATTGAATTCAGTTGCCCCATGTATACAACATCTGGCCACAAGCCATGAAGTCTGCTTTTACAAACTTTTGGGAAAGAATAGGTCATTCTAAGGTTGTGTACCCACGTAAGCGGGGTTTTTTTTTGCGTTTTTTAAGCGTTTTTCCTGGCAAAAACTCTTCAAAAATGCATACAAGAAGCATCCCATTCTTTTTAATGAATTCCACAATTTTTGTGCACATGATGCGTTTTTTTCTGCGAAAAAAACACATCGCGGAAAAAAACGAAGCATGTTCATTGATTTTGAGAACAAAAACGCATTTCCAACTATATTCTATGAGCATGTGGATGCTCCTGTAAAAAACGCTTAAAAAATTAGCAAAAAAAAAAACACACAAAAAACGTGCAAAAAAGCGCGTTTTTCTTGGAAAGGAGTCCGTTTTTTTCTGCATACGTGGGTACATAGCCTAAAGAGCTCACTGAATTAGAGCCTGGTCCTGTAATAGGATGTCACTGTTGTAACATGTCAGTTTATGAAATGTCTTTCCTAAATGTTCCCCAATCAACTATGAGTGATATTACTGAAAAGTATAAGCTTTCAGGGACCAAAGGAAAAGCGGCCACAAAGTGGCAAAACATGTCACATTACAGAGCGGGATCACTGAGCACTGTGGTGCATAGTGCAGCAACGCTCCAAACATCCTCTGGAATTAACATCATCACAAAACTTTGTGGTGGGAGCTTCCATGGTCAAGAATCTGCACATAAACCTTAAATCCTTCAAGTACAATGCCAAGCATCGAATAGAGTGAACAGCAGTACACTGCTTGTGGACCCTGGAGCAATGGAAAGGTGTTTTGTGAAGTAACGAATCATGCTCCTCTGACCTACAGTCGGTTAGTGAGAACAGTTTGTGGAAGATTTGATTCTGCTACAACTCGACTATGCCCTAGAGAGCAAAGCAAGATCAATAATGGCATGGTTCAGTCAGTTTGGTGTTAAAAAACTTGACTGGTTCACACAGAGCCCGAACCTCACCCCATCAATATTCTTTTGTGATGACCTAGAATAGAGATTGTAAGAAAGGCCCTCTCGTGGAACAACAGCATCGGAACTCTTTTGGATGACTGGGCAAAAATTCCCACAGATATAATCCAAATCTCAGAGACAGCCTTCCCAAAATAATGGAAGCTGTGTAGTGTCAAAGAGGGGGATCAACTGCATTTTAATGCCTATGGATTTGGAATGTTATGTCATAAAAGCTCCTGTACGTATAATGTGTAGGTGTCCATGGACTTGAACAACACGCATCTACAAGACAAAGACTCACCCTAGTAAAGTTGTGTGCAACTTGTCTGCTTTTTTACACCACACTCGCAACTGTAAAATATTCCTTCAATAGCAAGACAAAAGCAAGATGCAGAAATGATTATGATCCGGCAATTTGTCTGCCAATTGCTACCAAATGACAAGTCGACAAGTAGCCCCAGCCTAGAATGAGCAGACTAGTGCCAACGCAGAAAAATAAATTGACCAACCACAGCGCTATAAGATTATCAGAAGAAAACGCATGCTTGGAGCATGCACAGATTGCTGCAAATAAGATTGTGTGAGCTAATGGTCTGAGAGGGGCACAAAGGGAGATATCTCAACGTTCCTTCTCCGTTAATGTTTGTTACGTATTCTTACCTCATCCCATTGTAATAAGTAGCTTGTGATTTTTGAACCATTGTCAACGGGTGCCTAAAACAGCAGAATAGTTTATTAATTCAATGTAAATACAATGTAACCCATGATAATACCAAAACTAGAAATCATGTCAAGGAAACACAATGGGAAGAAACTCTCTGCTTTTTAGATGTACCTTACATTTAAGACCAGATGGATGACACCTACCTTCCATTGTAGTGTAAGTGAACTTTTGGTTCTCTGAGAAAGTTTAGGTGGGAAGGGACATTCTGGTGCAGAGCTGTGAGTGGTGAATGTGATGGGTTCTGAACACGATCCCTTTACTGACTTATTTGTTGTGTAGATCCTGAAACAAATGCAAGTTACAGCATGTTAAATAAGAGACCTCTAGTAGGCACATGTTTTATGTTACAATGATAACATTCAATTCATTAAAAAAAAAAAAAAAACAACAACATTACCAAACTAAAACTTGTGAAACTTGCAATAAACTTATTAGGATGACAATAATTACAGACGCTGGACAGACATCAGTCTGGGATGATTTAGTGACTCCTGCTTTGAGCAGTGGGTTGGACCAGATGACCCAGGAGATCCCTTCCAACTCTACCATTCTATGATTCTACGATAACAGATGTGCTACAATACAGCCAAAATGGTGCTGTTCACTTTGGTCGATCCCTAAACCAGAAGGCTTTGTTGTGAAGTATTCAACAGTGGGAATACGATATTAGTATACCTCTGTCAGTGATGGTCTTTGTTCTAGTTTCTCTACCATCTCATTCTAAGCAACATTGATATATGTAAGAAAAAAAAAACACTAATATGCTTAATGTTAAAACTAATTTCCAGACCTCCATTGGTCCTCTTGTTGCCCGTTTTATATACCAGGCCTCTTACATAATGTCACATGGCTGCATTTTTTTTAAGTCCAATTATGGACAAAAAGTAAATGCGGCTCAGAACTAGACATCATAAGACATGTAATATTACTTCATTAAGATGGCAACATCACTAAGGCCGGGTGAATCCACAGGCCCAATGGGAGCTGAAAGCGAGCTTTAGCAAATACAACTTTGAGTACCAAGTACAATCTTAATTCCAAAATTGTTCGGACGCTGTGTAAAATGTAAAGAAAACAAGAATGCAATGTTTTGGCTGTCAAACGCATATAACACTGATTTCTGGAAGTATTCCCGAGCCCACGCAGTGATTTGCATGATCGAATCACACTTGTTAATACAGTGCCGCCTGAGGGTCTGTAGATCATGAGCAACCAATATTGACCTTCCTTGTGCACGTGGATTTCTCCAGAATCTCAGACTCTTGGTGTTATGAACTATAGATAGTGGGATAGTCAAAGTTTTTGTAATTTTCACACTGAAATTTTCGCACAATTTTTAGGTGCAATTGTTGACAGATTAGTGAACCTAAGACTATCTTTGCTTCTGACAGACTCTGCCTCTCCAACATGTACTTTTTTTATATACATAAGTTATGTGACTTAGTTGAAAATTGACCCTCCAGCTGTATTCATTAACCCCGTCCCATCTTTTTCTGAGACATATTGCTGCCATCAATTTCTAAGAGAGTTAATTTATTCAAATGAAAATGGAAAAATGTGCAACGTTCACCTGCTGATCTGGGTTCTATGTTCTGTTGTGAATAAAATATGGATAGAAGAGATTTCCAAATCATTGTATTCTTGTTTTCCTTACATTGTACATAGTGTCTTAATGTTTTTGGAATTGGAGTTGTAGCTCTCATGATTATAAATTATAGTTATTGTCCAAAAATGGAAAGAAAACGCATACAAAAATGGTAGGAATGAATACGATCACTGACAACATGCGCACACACCAGTCAACCAATCAAAATTCTAAGGACCTTAACAGAAGGAAAGATATTTGGTAAAAAC
The DNA here is from genome assembly GCF_039654945.1 of Dendrobates tinctorius. Classification (NCBI taxonomy): domain Eukaryota; kingdom Metazoa; phylum Chordata; class Amphibia; order Anura; family Dendrobatidae; genus Dendrobates; species Dendrobates tinctorius. The sequence goes on from NW_027361728.1 coordinate 36,065,599, forward strand.
TACATGGTCACAATCTGAATCAGCTACACCTACTAACAAACGTCAGCCAACAATACTGAGTAACGGTCATATAGTGTTAGTCCAACTTTTCAAGAAAAAAGCTACATTTTCCTAATAATCAGAAGGTTTTTTTTTTTGGAATTGGGATTGTATATTTATGAGCTTTTCCCTATAGTTTCCAGGCATTATGTATAAATATCTATATTTCAAGTAACCTTTTAAAAAGCTATCTGCAGGTATACAAGCCTTTTGCATAATCTGGAATAAGCTCTTGCATTGATAACTGTTAATATTGCATCAAACTCCGATTTGGAAGAATAAAACCCCATACACAGTAGACTAATATCTGAAACCACAAATCTCAACACGTTCGGCCGACAGTCTAATGTGTATGGGGCACCCGATAAGATGTCAGAGAGAGAAAAGGGGACGGCATGTCCTATTTCGGACTGCCAACCTCTTTTTTTTTTTTTTTTTTTATTTGTAGATAAGACGCCGCCAGAGAGATCTGTCACCAGCTGACTCATAACGAACACAGGAGCGCACAGGAAATTTGGTCGAGTTATCTGTTGGCAGCTATCTAATAATTTATCAGTATATGGGAAGCTTCAATTATTGGACATATTTTAACTTTCTTATTACCGTAAGACAATTGTGTAATCATGATGTGTACCTGTCACATACCAAATGCCAATAAAATGCAAAGAAAACTAAAAAGACTATTTGCAGAATTAAAGTAGACAATTCTTTGCATATAAAATTTTTGCATTTTTGTAATGTTACAGTTATACTATTACATTGCACAAAAAAATCATAATAAAAGACTATAAAAATACTAGGTCATTTATCCTTTTTAACAAAAAATTGCTTCATAATATGACAGACTTTGGTATTGTTTTCCCAACTCAGGTGCTAAAACAACAAGACTATAACTCACCTGACGTGATAATCTGTTGCCGGCCTGAGGTCTTTCAAATGACACTCTAATTCTTCTCCGCTGCGGAGACAAATTGTATATTGAGAGTGAGAGATAGAAAGGGTGAAGATAATACAGGATTCTGCCCTCAGCTGTGATATCATCATCAATATAAGGGACAGAATGAAAGATATAGAGCACAGCCATCTGCCTAGCCAAGACCAGGAAAGATTTCTAAAGCATACGGTACACCTTATTTCTATGCAGCACAGAGCTTCCATAAGGTTTCAGTATACATTATAAATGTATATAAACAGTACTGTGCAAAAGTTTTGGGCAGGTGTGGACAAACTACAAAAACTATAATAAATTATAATTTTTACTTCTATTGTTCCAATATATTCCACAGCACCTTACTATTCAGGGGGGACATGTACAGACATTACAGAGTAACACAATTCAACAGACACCAAAAGATGTGAGGGCCCTGCTTGTAAGCTTAAAATCTATGAGGAAGAAGAGGAGGCAAAAAAGCAAATGATAAAAAGTGCTTGTATTTGTGCTAAGAATTCTTTAAAAAATAGAAGAGTTTGTAGTTTTTATTGTATCAATTAATAAAATGTGAAATAATTAAACATGAGAAACCTAAATGAAATCAATATTTGGTGTGACCAGCCTCTGTCTTCAAAACAGCTCTAAAACATCACTTCTTGTTGATACACTTGCACTCATATTTGAAGGAACTTGGCAAGCAGGTTGCTCCAAACATCTTGGAGAACTGACCACAGATCTTCTATATAGGCTTGCACAGACCATAGTGTCTCTTCATGTAATGCTGGATAGACTTGATGATGCTGAGATCAATCTCTGTGGGCACCATTTCATTACTTAGAAAGACTCCTTGTTCTTCGTTACCGTGGATAAAGTTATTAATGACTGGCTGTATGTTTGGGGTCCTCCTGCTTCACTGTTACCTGCAGATATTCATTGTACAACTCTCCACTGGTCTACAAAAAAAACAAAATTTCTGGCATGGACTTTAAGAACAGTTTTAGACTAATTTGAGGGTGCGGAGTTCAAATCTGATCTTATAATTTCTCTATCACATCACGTTTTTGCGCTATAGGTATATAGCCCATTTTCATGAATTCCATGAAAAATATAAGTAGAGTATGAAAAGTGCCGGTTTATACGGTTCACTAAGGTAAATTTAGTTTTCATTTACTCTCCCAATAAATGTGAGAATATCTTTGTTTTCTTTGAACATGCATAATTCCCATTTGTTTTGATAAGAAAGTAAACAGACAGTTTTCAACGTACACAACAGTCGTTTGCAGGTACTGCTTTATTTATTGAAATTTTCAATGAATTTTGATATTTGTTTTTATGCTGCTGTTTTTTGTTTGTGAATCAATACCTAAGGTGTGTGTGTGTGGGGGGGGGACAGAAATTCAATGAACATCTCAGGTAGCTAACAACTTTTATCTTGTATTTCTCTGCAGGATGTTTTGCTGATCTAACAATGGCCTCCACATCTCGCAGAAGACAGTGCTCAAATGATCCAAATATTTTTTGTTACATCTGTGGAAACTTTACTGTGAAGACTCAGAGGCGCAACATTACTGACTTTGTTAAGAGGGTGTATTTTGCGTACTTCAAAGTAAAACTTGGAGACCAAGACAAGCATTGGGCTCCTCACAAAGTGTGCAAAACCTGTATTGAGAGCTTGAGATCATGGTCTCAAGGAAAGAATGCTAAACTTCAGTTTGGAGTTCCTATGGTTTGGAGAGAACCAAGCAATCATTTAGAAGACTGCTATTTCTGCCTTGTCGATGTAAACGGTTTCAATAAGAAAAACAAGCAATATTTGCAATACCCGAGTATCCCTTCAGGTATTCGACAAGTTGCCCATAGTGAAGACATACCTGTTCCAAAATTTACTGAGCTTCCAGAAAACGTTGACACAGATCTCTCCTCACATTGTAATACTGATGAAGAAGACAGTCCAGATATTTTTCGGCCATGTGATGAAGATTGTAACAAACCAATTCTGTTTACTCAGTCTGCTTTGAATGATCTGGTTAGAGATCTTTATCTACCAAAAGAGTCTGCTGAACTACCGTGTTTCCCCGAAAGTAAGACCCTGTCTTACATTAATTTTACCCCAAAAAGTCCCACCCTGTCTTACTTTCGGGGGAGGTCTTACATTAGCCGAAAAAAAATGACAATTTCTTTTTAACCAATAAATTAACATTTATTAACATGCTGTTATACCCCATAAAAGTGCCGTATCCCACTGCACACAGCCCCACACCCCATAACAGTGCCGTATCCCACTGCACACAGCCCCACACCCCATAACAGTGCCGTATCCCACTGCACACAGCCCCACACCCCATAACAGTGCCGTATCCCACTGCACACAGCCCCACACCCCATAACAGTGCCGTATCCCACTGCACACAGCCCCATACCCTATACAGTACATGTTTCCCTACTTGGTTTTTAAATGCTGGACGTTTTCCTCTGCGGTGCGGCTGTGGGTGCGGAAGGCCTGTGCTGCAGGGAACGCTGTGCCAATCAGCAGGGAAACAGCGGTGACGTGGGGCTGGGGCGGCCAATTACAGCCCAAGCTGCTGGACCAATCAGTGCTCGAGCCGGGGGCCGGCGGTGACGTGGGGAACAGGGGCGGCCAATGAGCTGTTGAGCTGGGCGGATTGCGGGGTTAACACGGCGAGTTAACCCCATGAGCGCTGGACCCGCCCAGCTGCACCTGAGGACACCTCTGGAGCCTGGGGACCCAATGGGGGACAGCGGCGGCCCAAAGGTAAGGGCCTTACATTTCACAGCGGCCCCCAACCCTGCCTTACATTCGGGGGAGGCCTTACATTGAAGGACCCCCCCGTAACCCCCACCCTGTCTTACTTTCGGGGGGGTCCTACTTTCGGGGAAACAGGGTATTGGCTTCAAGACTACAAGAGAATCGAATGTTGAAACCCGGTACAAGTGTCTCATTTTAACCTAACAGGGAAGCAAAACTGCGTAAGTACTTCCATTCAGATGGCCAGCTTGTCTATTGTACTGATGTTGAAGGGCTACTTCTCTTTATGGGACTTCCAGCATATGATTCAAGGGATTGGAGGCTTTTTATTGATAGTTCCAAAAGAAGTTTAAAATGTGCTCTGTTACACAATGGAAATAAGTATGGCTCTGTACCAATAGGTCATTCTGTAAAACTTAAAGAAGAATATAAAAACATCAAGATTGTTCTAGAGAGGTTACAATATAATGTTCATGGGTGGTTAATTTGTGTTGATTTGAAAATGGTTAACTTTCTTTTGGGTCTGCAAGGAGAATACACAAACACCCTTGTTTTCTGTGCTACTGGGACAGTAGAGCTACAGCAGAGCATTGGGTGAAAACTGAATGGCCTCAGCGACAGAGTTTGGCATCTGGCGATAAGAATGTCATCCATGATCCTCTAGTGGATAGGAAGAACATTGCCTTTCCTCCCTTGCACATAAAACTTGGATTGATGAAGCACTTCGTCAAAGCTGTCAATCACAGTGGAGAATGCTTTAACTATATATGTTCAACTTTTCCTGGTCTTAGTGAAGAGCAGAAAAAGGCTGGAATATTTGATGGACCTCAAATAAGAACACTTATAAGAGACCCAAATTTTATCACATCAATGAATGAAGAAAGAGCTTGGAATGCATTTTGTAATGTGGTGCAGAATTTTCTAGGGAATAAGAAAGCAGACAACTATGAAGAGATTGTGGAAGAGCTACTAATGAGTCTGCGAAAGCTTGGATGTAGAATGAGTATCAAGATTCACTATTTACACAGCCATTTGAACTTTTTTCCAGAGAACCTTGGGGATGTGAGCGAGGAACAAGGGGAGCGTTTTCATCAGGACATTAAAACAATGGAAGAACGGTATCAAGGCCGGTGGAACTCACATATGATGACTGACTATTGCTGGAGCTTGATGAGAGACAACCCAGAAGCTGTACATCACAGATCAGCCAAGAAAAGAAAGCTCAAATAACTGCCATTTGCCATTCATCTGTGTGCCATATATATGTGTTTTTATATTTTGTAGTTTAATTCTGTAAGTATAATTGATATGCTGTACATAGACCTTGTAATCTTTGTTATTCTTTGATTAAAAATATACAAAATGTAGTACCGAAAATCATGTGTTTTTATCATAAAACATTCGATAGGAGTAATTTTCATCAAAAATTGAAAATATCTCGAAATCCTGATGTGATAGCCAAAAACGGAGTTCATATTCGTAATCAGCAGCCAAAATTGACTTAAAATATGTTTTAAAACCTTTTACCAGAAAAAATTGCCTTGACCAGTGATTTCATTGTACAACTCTCTAGTTCTTCTGCAAAGTAAATGTCTACTGTTAAATCAAAATGTGAGGTTTTTGACTCATCAGTCCAAAAGCACCTACCACCATTTTTCTGCACCTCAGTTACTTTGATTTTATCCATATTTGAGTTGCTTGGCTTTGTTTCTACGGAGGAATTGGCCGTAATTTCTGGATGGAGACAAACTTTACTAAACAGTAGATGGGTGCAGCTGGGTCCCACTGGTTACTGCCAGTTCTGATCAGATTACACCGATGGACATCTTTTGATTTCAAAGTGAAGGAAAAGTTGTGGAGTTATGAAAATCACAGGATCGATAGACATGTTAGTGATATGCAAGTGATGTAAGAAGAGGAAAGGAAATTTTCAAATCATCTCGATTTATTCAGCAATATGAGCCCCATACACAGAAATACATGAACTTGCACACTCTGGTTCTCAGAGGAATGCCCTGCCATCGTGAATACAATTACGCATGCAAATCATCAACATGCGCTGCTGGCAGCTCCCTATGCAATTTGCACAGTGATAGCAAAATGCAGAAAAGTGTAAGCTGCAACCTAACTTGAGATCAGTCAATGGCTTTTGCAATGTTAACTTTTCTTAATCCACTAAAGTAACTTTCTGAGAAGTTATCAAGAGAGTGCTAGAGAGATTAATGACATTTATTCATGCTTTCATGTCTAAGGCACAGTGAAAGATGTAAAGACAAACCGCCTAAGGCCACATCATAGATCATTGCCGTCCATTCTCTTTGTTAACATGCAAAATGAAATGCCTCTATACTGTACACCATACGAAGCGGCTCCTGACTCACATGCAGATTATTACCTGTAAATAATCTTATATTTTCCGTCTCTCCCTTTGTCAGATAAGGCCACTTCATAACTACTGGAATAGGACAGACCATTACTGGACTTCTCTCCACTTGGATACCCATTGGCAGGTGACCATGATACTAAAGCTGTTCTAGACTGAATATTCGAGACCTGAAATATAGAAATAAAACACAGATATGTCCATTATTCTTTACATGATTAAACAATTCACAGCGCTACAAATATGTTCACTATTTAGTATTTAAACTTAGAAACTTTTTCAGCCAATTTTCCTTTGAATTTATTTCTTTAATCACTTTCCGTAATTATGGTACTTTCTACAGTGCAGATTTTTTTTCTTTTACCAACACAGATTTTCAAGACATTTTTACTCAATCTGTCATAAAATTCAGCAGATAGACCCCAGCTGGCAGAATAATTGGGGCTCCAACTATTCGTAGACAATAAGCTTGACGCACATGTAACAACGAAACAGGATTTATGAAAACAGCCGATACACATATACAGGAATGCACCACCACTTTGGAAGTGAGACCCTTTTCTCAGGCCTGTGGGGATCCTTGCTAGAAGACCCCCAAAGATCAGATTTTTTTTCTTCATTTTTCAAATAAAACACATTTATTTTTACATTGCTGTGAGTGTTGCAGGGGAAATCTCTTAATAGTTTCATCTATATAAATATCTACTGATTTAACCCAGAAACATTTTTTTCAATCTATTATTTTTTAGTTACTGATTTTTTGTTCTAGCTTTTGTACATGATTATGGAGAGCGTCATCTTGCCTAAACTGCATTTACCACCATTTAGAGATAAGCTTTATAGCAGCCATGTGGACCAAACTCTTAGTGAATGGTGGATCTTGTATTATTGATATATAGATGATCATTTTATTTCTTAATATAGTTTATGTCCACAAAATGCTGGCAGTACATGCTCCCATAAAGAGAAAGTATCAGCACAACTTTGTGATGTAAAGACATGGCTGTATTGGCGCTGTAATACTGATTAAATTGATAACTTTGGTTTAGAAATCCGCTTTGTTGTTGTTCTGCAATCACTATTTGTAGTTTTCTCCTCATTAGATTTTGGTGCACAGGGTCCGGACTGTGCACAGGGCTTCTCCTCCCTCTCTGTGATTCCCTGGTCCCACTGCTGCCTCCATTCTTTGGATGACTTGCCTCCTCCTCTGATTGAAATCTCGGCAGAGACCTGTTAGTCAAAGGCCAGAGGCAGGGAATGCTGGTAAAAGAAAGCAAATTTGCCAATTTCAACTTATTAAACATCTGATCCATTCTCAAGAATGAAGGCATATCGAACTTTTTTACAGCTCGTTGCATTGGTTACCAGCTACTGCTGCAGTCGGTCAGCAGTAGCCCGTCTCTCAGGCATGGAGAAAGTGCTTACAAGCTCTTTTCTATAAAAGTTGCCATCATACAGCAATCTGGCCAGCTTCAGTCCCTCTGCACTCTTCCGAAGCCGTACAGGCAAAGCTGCCACTTGCCACCTCCAACTACTTGCAGTATCAGGGAGCTTATAGTTGGCGCGAACTGTCAATCATCAGGAGCAAGCATTAAGCCAGAAGGATGGGGACAGTGGCGCTCCTGAAGATAGAACATGGACCCATCTTTTAAGCACTATCAGGTATAGCAAAGTATGATGGTGACACTGTATAACGTCTAAGTAATTTCATGAGAAGGTTACTCGGCCAATGTATTGGACTAGTTTTTAGACACAATGCTGTATAGTTAGTCATTTTATGTGCACCCTACATCTGTACACCACATTGAGGTAAAGACACCAACGTTATGGACTAAAATGGGCATCAGTAAATGGAGGTAGTTAACTTGTATATTAATTTTTCATTTATTTTTTGGGGATATACAGCATTTTTGGAAAAAACAATATTATCGTAAAAAACTATGTTCAGAATTGATGTGGGCTTTTACCTCTGGTAAACTTAAGAAAACCATACTTTAATTTCAGGTCAAATGCTTTAAAGGGGTATTTCCATCTACAAGATCATAATCCAATATGTAATAGATCTAATAATAATGATAGCCAATACATCCAATTAGAAATGTAGTATAGTTCTTCTGGTTTGCTATGTCACGTACCGAGTGTGCAGGGCATTGCAGTAGCTTAGGTATCCATGGTTACGACCACTCATACAGTGACAGACAGATCTTAGTGGTTGTAACTATGGATGCCTAAACTACTGCAATGCCCTGCACATGGGGTAAACAACATAGCAAATCTGAAGAACTAGACACAGAAGAGGGACCCTGTGCTTTAATATATGCGCCCTTTGCAGTCCAGTTACTCACCATATTGAACAATTCTACCTGCTTTGGAGATAGATGACGACCCCTACCTCTTTGGACCCTTTGCAACTGCACAGTTTGCACCAATGGTATGTCCACCTCTGGTCTAGGTCAAATTTTTCTATAACTAATTTTTATTAAAGATTTTCAAAAATTTTAAGAGTAAAAGACCATGTAACATGCTGTTTACACAGATAATACGGAGTTCACATAGATCATACATGAACCATAGTACACAATTAATTACTTCTATGAATACACACTGAAATTAATTTGGTATTACACATAAGTTCACAATTTTAAGAGTTTTAACAAAAGACAAAAGATAGACAGTTAAATATTGCATTTGACGCAGATCACACACCCAACTGCATAACTCTTAGTAGAGAGATCCTTTTTAGACAGGATTTCAAAATCAGTAGAACTTGAGACTCTATAGGAACCATATAGAGATCTTGCCAGATGCTTAATCTGTAAATTTTGGACAAACTCACGATCAGATATCCCATAATTGGAACTTAAAAATTAAAAACTGAAGAACCTCCAATGTTTTCCTGTCAACTATATTGGCAAACCTAAATAACACATCAGTGATCCATGTAAGAATCACTGATGCTTCTAGACTACAAGCCAACAGAGGCTGATATATGAATGAAATCATAAGGGAAGGCGGAGAAAAAAAGAGCATATTGACTCCTGCAGGATAGTCAAATACTTCTGGTAAACTGCATGGGGTCCAGTAGTGCAAACTGAATCTTAACTGTGGTCTCGCACCACAGTAGAGAATTCGGGTGGACAGGAGCCAGCCACAATTTCTCGATTTTTGTCCTCTTATTGTAGGCCCATAAAGAGGCCCAAGAAGGAATCCTCCTCAGGTGTGCAGCCCAGAAGTATTTTGTGACATCTGACACAGATAGGCGCGCCCCCCCCCCCATGCATTCCACTAGAGACTAGTATTTGTTTAGGTATTCTACGTCTCCCCTATTGTCCCATATAAATCTCATTATGCATGCTTTGAGAGCCTAAATTCCCCCAATGGAACCATAACTGGAAGGGTCTCAAAATAATATGGCATTTTAGGAACAAGGGTCATTTTCAGCGTAGATATACGACTGAGGAACGAATTTGAAAGACTGGACCATTTAACCAATAGCCTTTTCAGATCACTAAAAAGGGCATGGAAGTTGTGGGAAAAATGGTTTTGTAAGCGGAACTCAGGTTAACCCACAAATATTTTATAGCATCCGTCTTCCTGACAAATCCTCATGGGGAATGTTCAATGGCAACGCTACTGTTGGTCTGTGTCTATATTCTAGTGCGCCTTGTAGTTTATAGTACTTTTATATCGAAAAGGCAGTTTGTATTAAAGTCGTCAAAGTTTTTTGCATGCTGAAAAATAGTAAATGCATTTGTCTGTTCGGATACAAACCAGCCTTTGGTTTCAAGTCTTAACTCCTGCATAGAGGTCATATTAGAATATAGTGCACAAAGCATACAGCATGCAATGGCAAAACACATGGTTAAAATTCACATGAAATAGAAAAGCCACGTCATGCTGAAGCAAATATATTATCCTACATGTTTGGCGAAGTGCAATAGGAAAACATGGAAGGTAAAATAACCCCCATGAACATCAATCTGCTCCACACTGGAGAGGAGGTGCGCACTTTATAAGTCATCTTAGGTCCATTAATAAAGTGATTATAGAGGCATGAATTATTTATATAGAGAAAATACAGATGATGTCTAATAAGAGAAGCAGTAAACACAGAGCGGCTTCTCAATAGGAAAGACGAAAGTAAACAAAGGATTGCGGAAAGATTTAATTGGTTTGACGTCTTGTTTACGTACAAAGCAAAACTCAACATATCTCCCCAATTATGTCCCATTTACTTTTACAATCCGCTTAGCCCACTGCAGTTAAAAATATCTCTGGTTAATGAGACTCTAAAAGTTCATAAGAGAATAAAAAAACACAAACAAAAAAGTGTCATTACACTATGCAAAATCATAGCTTGACCGGGTGAACCCGTCTTACAGTTTATAGAGAACGTCCTTAAAAAAATTTAACACATTGAGCAAATATGGTACATTGTCTCACTTTCAGTTTCCCTTAAAGTGGTCTTCTAAGCTTAAAAATGTGTGAATTTCTCGTATGTATGAGTAATAAGTAAATCAATACTCATCTGTTACATCCCCTGCCGCTCCTGTTCTGCCCCGCTATGTGATCTCCCGCTTGTCCCTGTTTGCATTGCAGTGGGTATGACATGTACTCATGATCGAAGAAGCCACTCGCTGGTCATTTCAGCAGAATCCTTATGTACAGCTACATGTTGGTGTGGACCATCACTGCCAAAGCTGAAACTTTGAGAGGCCAATAGGACAGTGGTGCTCAAGCAGTGGGCAATTTAAGTTGTTTTCCTTATTTATTTTGAGCTATTAATTTGCAGCGTTTTATAGACATCACTGTCCCCATTGAACCTCACAATCTAAACTCCCTATCAGTAAGTCTTTGGAGCATGAGAGGAAAATGGAGAACCAGAGGAAACCCACATAAATAGTGCGAGATCATACAGACTCCTTGCAGATGTGGTTCCTGGTGGGATTTGAACCCAGGACCCCAGCACTGCAGTGCTAACCACTGAGCCACCATGCAAGGAACCTGCCATGTGGTACATGCAGAGCGATCTGTGGACAGCATGGATGGACAAGGAGAAGTAGAGGAGAATTATATATAGGTCTGTTGCAAAAGTTTCAGTGTAACTTTAATATATTCCTTAAGATCCCTGGTGTTTATATGCATAGGAGTCCAGTGGGCAGTCTACTCCGTCAGTGACAGATCTCTGTATACACAATCATACAGAGAAGACTGCCAGTCACTGATTAACACTGCCCATTCAACTCATATGAATACTGAAACTTTTCCCATAAAAATGCATATTAATCTAAACTCCCCCACCCCCCTCCTCCTCTATATCATTCTGCCAAGATCAGATTCTGTTTTCACATGACAGGACTACCACCCCGGTACGCCTTGTTACACCATCACTGCACTCACATTAGTCAAGAGGGTGAGGAGAGGATGATGGAGACGAGAAGCCGACACCACAGCAGTAAAGACTGATCTTCTGTAGTAACAGAATAATTGTCCACAACCAATAGAAATGCAATGCATAACTCAGATAGTTATAGAAAGCAGGCATCTATGAATACTGAAACAATGGATAAGTGCAATACCACTAAATATGCTCCAAAGGCCCTGTTCAGATCATGATACGAGCTTCCGCTTGCTTTATATGCTTAGAAAAGCCATCACAGTACACCTCCAATTGAAGCCACTTTGTGGCATTCATCATCTAAAACCTCCCATTTCAAAAAACATGAACAGAGTTTTGTGTCCTCCTGGTGTATATAGTATGGTAGGTCAGTCCACTATGCAATTCCATACTTTATGGTATGCTGAAGTAGGTATTAGTTCAATGGATGCCAAAAGAACACTCTCGGCTTCACTGGAGTTATTGGAACAGTATGGACAGTTAATATATATACACAGAAAGACCTTACTCAAGTGCGCACGCTACAGTGAAGGCCTAACATGATGTGAAATCCGCCTACCAAAGCCAACAGTATATACATAGACGCAATGCAAAACGGAGACTTCGGAATACTGGGTAGAAGAGAAATGTTGGATAGAACCAACATTGTGCACCAGCAGCAGTCTATGGGACATTACTGTATCCATAAGGCAGCACATAGATGTAATATATGCACTATAATTGCAAAATATTGGAAACATTTCATAATCATTGAATTCGGGTTTTGGAATTTAGTCTTTCTGCCACAGGTATGTAAAATCCAGGCCCATCGCCATGCAGTCTGTCTTTACTAACATTTGTGAAAGATGCGATCATTCTAAAGAGCTCACTGAATAACAGCGGGGTCATGTAACAGGATGTCACTGTTGTAATAAGTACTGTCAAGAGATATCTTCCTTCCAAAATATTCAATGGTGAAACAGGAATGTTATTATTGAAGGTGGAAGCCTGTAGGAACCACAGCAACTCAGCCATGATGTGTAGAACATGTAAAGACAGAGTCAGGTCACAGGCATAAAAGTGGCCAATGTCGTGTTTTGGAAGCTTCATGGAATTGGCGTGCAATGCCAAGCCGCAGCATGCAGGCCTTACATCAAACACATTGCGAAAGTCTGGATACCGTAGTGTAAAGCACACTGTTAAAGGACCCGAGCAGCGGAAACGTGATTAGTGGAGTGACGAATCACACTTCTCTATCTGACAGTCGGATTGAAAATCTGGGTTTGGCGAATGGCAGGAGAATGTTACCTGCCGGACTGCATTGGGCCAACTGTAAAGTTCAGTGGAGATGGGGTAATGCTGGGGGTTGTTTTTCAGAAGTTGACCTAGGCCTCTTCGTTCCAGTGAAGGGAAATCTTAAGCTTCTGAAGATAAAACACATTTTGGACAACTGTATCATCCAGCTGTGTGGAAACAGTTTAGAAAAGACCCTTTTGGGTTCCAGCATTTATTGCGCCCCAGAGTGTACAACTTGATCACACAGAGCCCTGACATCAACCTCATTGCACACCTCTGGGGTAAACTAGAATAGATATTGCAAGCTAGGACCTTTCATCCATCATTAATGTCCAACCTCATAAAAGATCTCCTGCATAAATGGTCAAAAAACAGATACACTTTAAAGTCTAGTAGAAAACCTTCCCACTGCAAAGGAAGGACCAATTCCATATTAATGCCTGGGATGGGATGGCATAAGGGTTCCGGTAGTTATTTTTAGATAATATTCAAAGGGAACCCGTCACCAGGTTTTTCCCTTATAAAGTAGGGCAGCACCTGTAGGCCCTAATACACAGCATTCTAGAATGCTGTATATATGTCCCCAATGCGCTGTGCACAACACAAAAAAGGCCTTTTATTATACTCACCTATGAGGCGGTCAGGTCCGATGGGTGCTTCTGGTCTTGATAAGACGCCTCCTCTCTTCCTGCTTTCAAGGTCTTCCTTGTTGCTTCCCGCAGATAACACGTCCTGCATCATCCACACAGTGTTCTCCATCGGGCTCCTATGCAGCGTATGTCTCTCTGCCCTGCTGAGGGTAGAGCAAACTATTGTAGTGCGATGTGCCGGTGCTCTATGCCCACTCCCCGCTCATGCGCATCACAGTACTCTGCTCTGCCCTCGGTAGGGCAGGGAGAAGTCAGCTTGCACAGGAGGATAGTAAGAAGAAAGAAAGAAGAGAGGAGGCGCCAGATCAAAACTATCCTATCGGACCGACTAAACCACGGCATAGACGAGTTTAATAAAATGGTTTTTTTAAGTTACGCACAGTGCATTGGGGACTTATATACAGCATTCCAAGTGATGGTCCTACTTTATATGGGAAAAACCTGGTCACAGGCTCCCTTACATACTTTTTGCTTTCTTTGCCTTTTTTCAGAGAATATGAATGATGGCATCAAAACTTTTTCTCCACTCATGGTTAGTGGTTGGGTGAAGCCATTTATTGCCAAACTACTGTGTTTTCTCTTTTTAAATCATAATGACAACCCAAAATATCCAAAAGACCCTGATCAAAAGTTCACATACCCTGGTGATTTTGGCCTGATAACATGCACAGAAGTTGACACAAATGGGTTTGAATGGCTACTAAAGGTAACATCCTCACCTGTGACAAATGCCAGGAAACTTGTTCGGGATGCAAAGAAAAACCCACAAATAACATCAGCTGAAATACTGGACACTGAAAACTAGCGGTGTGGCTGTTTCAAGATGCACAATAAGGAGGCACTTGAAGAAAAATGGACTGCATTGTTGAGTCGTCTGCTTGTGTTCCCCGCATGCCTGTACACTTACCTGCCCGATCTGAATGCCTTGTCTGAACCCCTGATGGTACAATAAAGGTCAATTGTCGCACAGCAATCCGGTGAGTGCTGCATTATTGCTTCTGCTTTTCTTCATTGAGCATACATATGTTTTTTCATGCCAAGCACCGCATACCGGCTGCTGATAACCGACAAACGTCAGTGAATTAGGATCTTATCTGGATATGAACACTGATCACCTTGGTGCCGTTCATTTGCCATTGCTTTTTGTACATTTTTATATACATGCACTCTGAAGTTCTACAATATATACATAACTGTTTGCACACCTACCATTAACTTCTCAACTCCTGATAATATCTCTTGATTCTTCTTTATTTCGGGTTCATATTCTGGAATAGAAACATGGAAGAGAACAATTAACAGAAGTCATCACAAACACAAACCTATGCATATCATACATTGCAGTATAGAAAGTGTTGATATTAAAAGTAGCCCAACATTGCATATCAATAGCAAATGTTGACTACATAACCAAAATCTGGGCAAATGTCGATTTCCTCATAGATGGTAAGCTTCGAGCAGGTCCCTCACTCCTCTTGGTATCGGTTGTATTAGGTGCTTCTCTGTAATGTCTGTCTACACAAGCATCCTCTGTAACGTAAAAGTGCTGCGGAATACGTTGGTACCATAGAAATAAATATTATTTTAAAAGCACCATTAATAAATATGTTGCACTGTCCAATAATCCCGATGGAATTTTATACTGTAAAAACATATAAAAGCCAATACAATCATAGTGCTAAGGTCGGTGTTTGTAACAAGGGTGCATTTGTTTGAATGATGATTTAAATGAACTTAAAAGCTTTCATACATGATATTCTTTACAGAAATAATATTAGCGGATATCTGTACTACACTGCCTGACCCATAACTGGAACAGAGTATTTATTCTGCCTTTTGTAGAAGAAGTTAAGGGCAATTCTGTGACATCTGACACCAAGAAAAACGTAGCTCGCAATGTGAAGGGTATGTGCACACAGAGCATTTTTAGGAGCAGGGCCACAAAAAAAAAAAAAAAAAAAAAAGAAAAATCAATCAAAATGCGCTTTAAGGGCTCCAATTCTTGTTCATTTCTATTGACTTGCTGTTCTTATGTTCAGCATCTGGGGATTTTAATTTGGCGTCAAGATTTCAAAACTGCCAAGTGTTTAAAAGCAGCAGCCGGTGAATTCTTCAGGCATTTTCCACTAGAAAAGCTGCACCATACTGAATAGAAAGACTGCATGAAACCACGTCTGGGCACTTTATTTTTGCTTGTTTCTGTGTTTTTGAGAAATTTTCACTAGCGTTTAATTCATTGCTTATTGAAGTTTAAACAACGTTAGCAAAATTGCCCACAAAGAACACTGCTAACACCACTAACAAAGCATTTACAGAAAAAAAAATTCAGGAAACGTTCATAAAATGCAGCAAAAATACCTAGAAAACGTTATGTAGAAGGACAGCTTCCTGAAGTGGATTCTGCTTGAAAAATCTGTGGCTTTTGCTTGCTTCAAAAAGGAAAACTGCGTGACCATGGCCTTAACCTTGCAGTCAAAATAAAAGAAAGCACATAAAACCCTGACAGCACTCAATTATAAACTCCTGAACATTGAAATCGCAAAACCAAGACGGCAGACACATGATATTAAGACAATCATGATTGATAGACATTTTAATGATATGCAAATGATACATTTGCAAGTAAAAAAAAAAATTGAAAAAAACTTGCAAAAATCTTCAGCAGCAAGTGCATTCAACACACAAATTCAGTGTGTGTGTGTTTTTGTCCTGCGACGTCCTGTGTGTGTGTGGGGAGGTCCTGTGATGTCCTGTGTGTGTCGGGAGGTCCTGTGATGTCCTGTGTGTGTCGGGAGGTCCTGTGATGTCCTGTGTGTGTCGGGAGGTCCTGTGATGTCCTGTGTGTGTCGGGAGGTCCTGTGATGTCCTGTGTGTGTCGGGAGGTCCTGTGACGTCCTGTGTGTGTGTGGGGAGGTCCTGTGATGTCCTGTGTGTGTGTGGGGAGGTCCTGTGATGTCCTGTGTGTGTGTGGGGAGGTCCTGTGATGTCCTGTGTGTGTGGGGAGGTCCTGTGATGTCCTGTGTGTGTGGGGGGAGGTCCTGTGATGTCCTGTGTGTGTGTGGGGAGGTCCTGTGATGTCCTGTGTGTGTGGGGAGGTTCTGTGATGTCCTGTGTGTGTGGGGAGGTCCTGTGATGTCCTGTGTGTGTCGGGAGGTCCTGTGATGTCCTGTGTGTGTCGGGAGGTCCTGTGACGTCCTGTGTGTGTCGGGAGGTCCTGTGACGTCCTATGTGTGTGCGGGGAGGTCCTGTGACGTCCTGTGTGTGTGCGGGGAGGTCCTGTAACGTCCTGTGTGTGTGTGGGGGGTCCTGTGATGTCCTGTGTGTGTGTGGGGAGGTCCTGTGATGTCCTGTGTGTGTAGGGAGGTCCTGTGATGTCCTGTGTGTGGGGAGGTCCTGTGATGTCCTGTGTGTGTGGGGAGGTTCTGTGATGTCCTGTGTGTGTGGGGAGGTCCTGTGATGTCCTGTGTTTGTCGGGAGGTCCTGTGATGTCCTGTGTGTGTGGGGAGGGGAGGTCCTGTGACGTCCTGTGTGTGTGGGGAGGTCCTGTGACGTCCTGTGTGTGTGGGGAGGTCCTGTGACGTCCTGTGTGTGTGGGGAGGTCCTGTGACGTCCTGTGTGTGTGAGGAGGTCCTGTGACGTCCCGTGTGTGTGCGGGGAGGTCCTGTGAGGGTATCATACTGTGTGTAAGGAGCTAATTATGCAAAATGTCTCTTCAGAGAGGAAGAGGACTAGAACTCTAGTGCCACCTATTGGAAGTAGCAATCCTAAAAGTCAATGTCGACCCTTTAACGAGCCTTGTTACATGACTTAGGATAAAAGTCAAGCCAGAATCTCAATTTGCAGACGCTGTGTTTCGACATTGACTTTTAGGAATGCTACTTCCAATAGGTGGCACTAGAGTTCTAGTCCTCTTCCTCTCTGAAGAGACAATTTGCATAATTAGCATATTTCCCAGAAGGGCATTGCGGCTTTAAGTCTCCTCATCTCGACATGCTTAGCATGTCATTCTCCACAAGGAGAAATGATACTTCTTGGATGTAAGGAGAAAATTAAGTGGGTCATCATACTGCGTGTTGGGATGTGCTGTGTAGGTCATTATAATGTGTGGGAGGGGGAATCACACTGTTCGTGGAGCTAACTGTGGGGGTCATTATAGTGTATGTTTGGGCATCATACTGTTTGAAGGATGTGGGAGCCATTATAATGTACAGGGCAGTGTTCCTTAAATCCAGTCCTCAAGAGCCACCAACAGGTCAAGTTTTCAGCATTTCCTCAGTATGACCCACCTGGGCAATACTAAGAAAATCCTGAAAACATGATCTGTTGGTGGCTCTTGTGGACTGGACTTGGGTAACACTGGTGTAAGGGATGGATAGGGGAGGAATCATACTGTGTGAGGAGATCACACTGTGGAGGAATCAGACTGTGGGTGGGTCATTGTGAAGGTATCATACGGTGTTGAGGGTCCTGGATTTCTTATAATTGCGTGGCTGAATTGTAGGTACATCATACTGTGGGGCGGTGGACTGTGACGTGTCCATCTTTCCTCATAGACTTGCACTGAGCCCGCACCGCGTAGACAAGTCAACACGTGACCGCATGTATGCAAATCACATTCTTATGGTGGTGCTCCTGCAGCTGGCACCGGAGAATCGTTACAGTGCGCAGTGGCTGAAATAATACATATATTTAGATGTCTTCCTAATTGCACATGCAGATGGAAACGCCAACAAGTGGCCCATGGCAACTAACCCTAATTTGGAAAATTGATCAATATAAAGAGGTAGAAAACTGTGTGAATGTATAAAGAATTAAACTCTGCATTAATCCACATTAGGGACAAATAAAGCTCTCTCAGAAACTTGGAACAAAGAATGGTCATTGGTACTAGGGAAACTGGGCCTGTTATTTAAAAACTATCAATTTTTGTTGTTTTTATGTGCAATGGTGCTGAGCGTATACAGAGAATGGCATGGTATAGAAAAATCACCCGCCAAACTGCAATGCTGGGCACAAAAAACTGTCACGAGGAGGATGTCAGATGGTACACGGTGACGGGCAAGCAGACTGCAGCTGAATACAAGGCTGGTGCACCTCATGTCTGAACGCACAACTGATAGCGCCTTACTATGGATGGGCAGTAGAAGCAGACAATGCCATTACTAAGGCTACTTTCACACATCCGGTGTGTGGGGTCCGGCGGCGTGCGGCGAAAAGCCGGGCCGCCGGATCCGGCCTGCAGCAGTGACACCGGATGTGTATGCGGCGTCTGATACGGCTCGGACAGGATTTAAAGGAGCCGCAGGAGGAACATATACACCGGTGGATGAGAGAGGCAGCCGCTGAGACAGCTGCTGAAAGGGAGGGGAGGGGAGAGGAGGGGGGGGTGGAGAGAGAGACATGTGGGGTTAACACTCAGTGTCCAGGCGAGAGAATCTCTCTCTCTTGCCGGGCACTTGTGGGGTTAACCCCCACAGAGAGATCTCTCTCTCTCACCCAGACACTGAGTGTTAACCCCACAAGTGCCCGGCGAGAGAGATCTCTCACAAGTGTCCGGGCGAGAGAGAGAGATCTCTCTCTCGCCGGGCACTCGTGGGGTTAACATTCACAGAGTCCGGGTATGCGCTGTGGAAAAAGCCGGTCCGGCGCTGACAAAAAACGTTGCAGAGAACGTTTTTTGCAGATGCCGAACGGCTAATTTTTGCCGTGTCCGGCAACAACCGGACACGACGCATAACCATCCGGCACGATGCGGCGACCATGAAAGTTTATGGGACAAAACCGGATCCGGTTATTAAAAATTTTGCCGCATCGTGCCGGATTACAAAAGCCGGATGTGTGAAAGAGGCCTAAGCGAAACAGAAAGGCACGGCTGCAGTAGGTAAAAGTGTGCAAAAATGTGATGACCGAAAGGTGGACATTACCTACTCTGATTTCTGTTGCACCAATATCAGAAATTGGCACAAAGAGTACAAATCGATGAAACCCTTCATTTCATGCGTTAACTATTTCAACTGATGAGGTACAGTATGGTTGTGGGGAAGGTTCCCTTAGCATGCCCTTGGTCTTTTGATACCTTTGGATGAACGTTTGGACAGTATGGCTTACCAAAGCATTGCAGACAAAAAAAGAATTACTCCTTTATGGAAGCGGTTCACCCTTTGGCAGAAGAAGGCTTCAAGCAGAATAATGCAATTTGCCACAGGTTTCATAGAGTCATCGATTGATTCAGGACTATGACATCACGCTTTTATTCCTTCCTTGGCCTCAACAATCCCCAGATCTTAATCTTAAACCGTAGAATGTTCCGGGCAGGTCCAGGTAATTTGCAAGAACTGTCAGAAACTGACCTCTCAATAAGGGCCATTATTCCTGAAGAATAATTTCATCACCTAGTAGAAGCTGGGCCATGGCTGATTCCAATGCCATGATGTAGGGCACAGGAGTTACAATGCACTTACAGGGAATTTCTAAAACATTGACCATTCAGGGTGTATCTCATTATTATATTTCCCAAACCATAAAAAAATGAATTTAAAAAAAAATATATTTCTGGTGCCAACATGGGGGAGGTCTCCTTGATGAAACTGGCCCTCACCATTGTGCTAGTCTTTTCATACAAATCAGAATTCTTGTCATTTGGTTATTTCTTCAATCGTAATATGCTGCAAAATACATTAGTCTTATTTAAGGGGAATCTGTCACCAAATATTTACCACCCAAACTGAGAGCAGCATGATGTAGAGACAAAGACCCCGACCAAAAAAAGCCATGTTTAAGCAGAAGAGGAACCACCAGAGTCCGGTAAGAACTTTTTAGACAATACCATAGGTAATAAGGTAATGTACAACTATCTGACAAAGCTCAGCATCACCCATCATCACCAATGAAGCAGTATAGGGGACGTAACAGAATTTATATGGTTTCTATAAGATGTTGTAGGTAGGGGATCAAATCAAATGACCTGACAGCACTTAATTCATATCTAAGATGATAGTATAATGGATCACATACAATTTCTACAATGAGAAAAGAAAAGATAAAAAACATTTCAGGCAACTTGCAATGTTTTAGTATAGAATACAGAATGCGGTGGAAGTTTACACTTTGTCCACTAGAGGGCAGCCTAAACCACAAAATATAATATCTAACTTTAATGATGAAATCCGCGCAATAGATAAAACAGATCACTTCAGTTCTGATTGTTCTCTTTATGAACGTCACAGCAAGAAACCTATTGTTTGCTTTATGAATAAAATATCACTTACTACAAGTAGTGTTGAGCGATACCTTCCGATATCGGGAAATATCGGATCGGACCGATACCCCAAAAATATCGGATATCGCCGATTCCGACACCGGAAACCAATGCAAGTCAATGGGACACAAATATCGGAATGAAGATAAATCCTTACTTTCCTTGTATGTTAATTCTACATGATGGAAAACAACTAAGAATAATGTAGAATGTATTGGGGGAGGTGGAGGAGACATTAAAGGCATAGAGGTTTAGCTCAATCAAATGGAATAGCAGGAATTATTAATTTTTTTTTTTTTAAGACGTTCGGAGTTAAAAAGATATTGACTATGTTAAGCTTTTTTATATTTTGTCAGATATTTATGTTTCACTACTTCCATGCTCTTCACCTTTTTTACTTCTCCCACACTTTCTCCATCATCCTCTTCATGGTCATCTTCTTGGTCTTCTTCGGGGTGGTCTTCATGGTCGTCGTCTCCAGGGTCGTCGTTTTCGGGGTCCTCGTCTTCTTCGGGGTGGTCTTCAGGGTCGTCGTCAGGGAGATCCAGAGTGATTACCAAAAACCATTTCAAAAAGCTTGAACTTGGAAATGTAGCAGAAGGTACAAGAAGGCTGAGGAATTGCTGAGAACCAGCTGACGGTACTGGAACCTGGATGGGTAGCCGAAGGTACAAGAGCCAATGGAACTACCGAGGACCAGCTGATTGTACTGGAACCCGGTTACTAAGCAGGAGGTACCTGTGCCAGAAAGCACTACCAAGGACCAGCAGACGTTGGTGGAACTCGGATACCGAGAAGGAGGCACCTAAGCCAAAGGCTCTGCCTGGAACCAGCTGACGTTACTGGAACCCAGGGGGACATATTCAAGATTGACTTCCAAAGAACCAGCTAATGGTACTGGAACTCAGATGGGCAGCAGAAGGTACACATGAAAAAAAAAGTTGCAAGGCCGCGAGCCAGCCGGAGTTACCGAAACCAACAGTCCTACAGGGGGAGCTTGTCCTATTGGCACTAGGGAACCAGCCTTCATTGCCAGACCCCACAGCCCACATAGGAAGCACATAAACTGCAGGCACCATAGAGTCAGCTAACCCGACCGCAACACGACAGTACAATGTATTGGAGGCAAAGTGACGTTGACACGACCCGGAAACAGCTGGCGTGCTGGAACCAGGCTGGGCAGGAGGGAGTATCCGTGTCAAAGACACTTCTGAGCAGCAACTGGCGGTGTTGGAGCCCAGGGATTACAGTAGAAACAGAGTGCAGCCAGAGGCCTAATTGGAGAAAGTTTAATATCTGTAGTAGTGTGAATGTGGACAGAGCAGGAGAAATTGCCGGACACACAGCAGGGGATCAGCTGACGTTACTGAACCCCAATAACACTGGAGCATGTGTTGACTGTGCAGACGGCATTTATGAGCAGCAACTGGCAGTGTTGGAGCCCAGGGATTACAGTTCAGGTGGTAGAAACATGAACACAACAGGAGACCTGGATACTGTTGCCAACCAATTATTTAATCTGGAAGAGGACTGGCAAATTCCTGCGAGATCCAGGCCTTGTTCATTTTCAGAAAAGTAAGCCGGTCAACGTTATCGGAGGATAGTCACATGCGACGGTCTGTTAGTACACCACCTGCGGCACTAAAGACGCGTTCCGATAATACACTAGCAGCAGGGCAAGCCAGCACCTCCAATGCATACTGGTTAAGCTCTGGCCATGTATCCAGCTTAGAGACCCAAAACTTGAAGGGGGAAGAGCCGTGTGGGAGTACACTGAGAGGGCAAGACATGTAGTCTGTCACCATCTGACGGAAACGTTGCCTCCTGCTGACTGGAGCCGTCTGTGATGGTGTAGACATTTGTGGCGGGGACACAAAACTTTGCCACATTTGGGCCATACTGGTCTTGCCTTGTGCTGAGGCGCTGCTTCTGCTCCGTCTTTGTGCAGAGCTTCCTCCACTGCCTCGACGCACTGAGCTGCTTTGTAAAGCACTAGCAGCACTGCTCTCGGGTGAAATGGAGAACTTGATAGAATACACCAGTGTGTCTTGGTACTCCCGCATTTTATGCTCCCGGTTCAACGGTGTTATGAGGCTTTGTAAGTTGTCCCGGTAGCGAGGATCTAGGAGGGTGTACACCCAATAATCAGCCGTGTTGAGAATGTGGGCGATGCGGCGGTCGTTTCTCAGGCACTGCAGCATGAAATTAACCATGTGCTGCAGACTGCCAACTGGCCAAGAAACTCTGTCCCCTGCTTAAGGCGTCATCTCTGCCTGTTCTGCATCACCCCACCCTCGCTCTACATACTGACTACTAGAGCATTATGTACCTCCCTCCTCTGGACAGATGTCTTCCTCCTCCATTGACTCCTCCTCATCCTACTTACAAAGTGTCCCCTGCCTAGGCCTTTGTGAGGAACCACGTTGCGCAGACTGTCCAGAAACAGATGGCAATTGTGACTCGTCATCCTCCACAACCTCCTCCCTTAGTGCTTGCAGTGTTTTTTCAAGCAGGCAGATAAGGGGGATAGTCATGCTGACTAGTACATCATCTGCACTCGCCATCCGCGTGGAATCATCGAAGGCACGCAAAACATGGCAGATGTCCTTCATAGAGGCCCACTCAGTGGTGGTGAAGTGTGAACGGCGCGCAGTGCGACTTGTTTGCGTCTGATGCAGCTGGTACTCCATTACTGCTGCTCACACAACCTCTCCAACATATGTAACGTTGAATTCCACCTGGTGGGTAGGTCACATATGATGCGATGTTCCGGAAGGCGGAATCGGCGCTGCAGAGCTGCAATGCGCGATCTTGCCATGCTGGAACGCCGCAAGTGAGCGCACTCTATGCGGACCCTTGTGCAGCAGTGCATCAAGATCCGGATAGTCCCTCAAAAAACTCTGCACGACCAAGTTGAGCACATGTGCCAGACATGGGATGTGAGTGAGGTTGCCTAGGCCCAGAGCTGCCACCAGACTTCAGCCATTGTCACACTATCATGCCTGGCTGGAGATTCGCTGGCACAAACCACACGTCACTCTCCTGCTTGATGGCATTCCAGAGCTCCTGCGCTGTGTGGCTTCGATTCCCCAAAGAAATTAATTTCAATACGGCCTGTTGACGTTTGGCCACGGCTGTGCTCATATCGGACGTAACAGATAAGCGCTCACGGGTCCATGTGGAGGTAGACTGTGATGGCTCTTGCAGCGCTGATTCAGAGGAACTGGAGTATGAGGAGGAGTCAATGTGTACAGACTGGATTGCTGCAATCCTTGGAGTTGGCAGAACACGTACAGCACCACTCTCAAGATCTGTACCCGGCTCCACAACATTTACCCAATGGGCAGTGAGGGAAGGATATCGTCCCTGTCCATGGTTACTGGTCCACGCATCGGTGGTCAGGTGGACCTTGCTACTGACGGCATTTAGTAGCGCATGTTTAATTTTTCCCTCCACATGCTTTTGCAGCGCAGGGACGGCTTGCCTGCTGAAATAAAAGCGGCTGGGCATGTTGTATTGTGGGACTGCCAATGCCATGAAGTTACGGAAGATGTCAGTCTCCACCAGCCTGAATGAGAGCATTTCAAGGGACAGTAGTTTTGCAATGCCAGCAGTCAGAGCCTGTGCTCGTGGGTGGTTTGCCGAGTATGGGCGCCTTTTCTCCCATGCCTGTGCTACCGATGGCTGTAGACTGGCCTGGGAGTGTAAGGATGACAGGGAACGTGGTGCTGTGGATGGAATGACACTGTGTCTCTGTACAACAGTGCCAGAGGTTCTTCCAAGGCGATCCTGTGAAGAAGCCAAACCAGCTGTGTGTGAGCTGGAGGAAGAGGCTACAACACGAGCTGAAGAGGTGGTAGGTGGCGCTGTAGGTTGGCCTAGGTCTTCAGTGTGTCTTTGTAACTCCACCACGTGCTTGGTCCTCACGTTTCCACATATTTGTGGTATTGAGGTTGCTGACACTTTTCCCTCTTTTCACTTTCTGATTACACAGCTTGCATTTGACAAAGCAAATGTCATCTGCAACTGTGTCAAAAAAGGACCAGGCACTGCAATTCTTAGGAGCGTCCGTTTTGGGTTTTGGAAGAGGCATGCTCCTAATGGGTGCTGAAGTGGAGGCTACAGGCAACCGAGTCTGCCCCCTCCCTCTCCCTCCTTTTTTGGCTGTTCGGGGAATCTCTTCCTCAGAGCTGCTCCCACCACCTTCCTGTACCTCACACCATGATGGGTCAAGGACCTCATCAGCTACACTACCCTCTTCAAACGACTGCTTCTCCTGGGTAGTCTCGACAGCACAGTACGCACCAGAAAGTGGCACCTAAGTCTCATCATCAGATGCGTACTGAGGTGTGCTGACCATAGGCACTGGCCCACCCGCCTCTTCAGATTCAGAGAGACAAAGCTGTTGCGCATCACTGCATACTACCTCTTCTTCAAATTCTCAAATACTGCTTGGCTGGCCCCCTCTTTCCAAGCCAACAGATTCAGAGAACAGAAGTAGAGATGGCTCCTGTCCAGGGCTCTCTGACTGCCTGGGCAAATTGGCAGGTGGTGAAGAGACAGATGGGTGCTCTTTAGTCCTCTGGACCTGAGAGGATCTGGAACTAATTGAAGTCGATGCGTTAGCTGCCATCCATCCGACAACGGCTTCAATTTGTTCGTCCCGCAGCAGTGGGGTACGGCGAGCTCCTACAAAGCTGCGCATAAAGGACTGTTCCCTGGGAAAACTGTGGGATGCTGAGTCACTGGTGCCCGCAGCAGGCACAGAATCCCCACGTCCTCTCCCTGCAGAAACTCCACGCCCACGACCACGTGCCTTACTTCCTGCCTTCTTCATCTTGGTAGACTGATAAAGATAGGCAGAAAAGTACTAAGGGCTTAGTGTGCTTATGCCTGAACAGCTGCTAACAGGTATAAGAAACACTAATTTTATAAAGTGTGGACTAGGCTTTAATATGAGCTAATGTGGCCTACACAACTGTAAAGTGGAGTGTTTGGTGAACTTTATTAACTTAAAAAAGACACTGGATGTGCCCAAAGATGTAATCACAAACTTATTGTCGCTATTACAATGCAGGAAGGTAAAATACAATGCAATAGATGAGGCTCCAAAAAATAGGCTAATACTAATCTGGCTGGGGCTGCAGGGCACAAGCCAGCAGAAAGGCTCCTCTATCTACTCCTATATAGTGTTTGCAACCAATCTAGCTGGATACGGATGGAAGCACACTAATAGGAGAAATTCAGGAAAAATTAGCAGCACTACAGCAAAAAAGGACAATGTATGAGGCAGTGACGCACGCTGAGCGGACTACAACCAGAGGTGGATGCAGAGCACACTACAGCGTGAGCTGCACTCACACACAGAGACCTCGCAGACAGCCGTGAACAGCGCTGCAAGGCAAAAGAAAGCTGCAGCGGTTGATAAAGTAGCCTGGGTAAAGCACAATATAGCAAATCGCTAGGTCACACTGTCCCTCAGAACAGCAGCGTCCTATCCCTAACTGAATTCACAGTAGAGTGAACCCAAAATGGCGGCGGCTTTTATAGTGCATCATGACATCATTTCAGCAGCCAATAGTTACATGCCTAACATGCTCTAACAGGATGTGCCCATACTTCTTAGGATCCTCATTGGCTGAATAAAATCAAACTGGCTCATTGCATTATGGGAACTTCCGATTCCGGTATTCGATATACTAAAAGTATTGGAACTCAGTATCAGAAATCCGATACCGCGAATATCGGCAGATACCCGATATTGCAGTATCGGAATGCTCAACACTAACTACAAGTTATTTTTTTTTATTTTACAGATTTTACTTCCATAAACACAATAAAGGGAAACATGGCAGGTTTTGACACGCACACACACACCTATATATATTATGTATTATTATGAGCCATTTTGCAGGTCAGACTCATCCACTAAACTTAATGGGTGCATTAGAAAAATAGATTCCCCTGTGAAGGTCCTCCTAGGTCATCTGTTTTTAACACATGCATTGCAGTTGCCGACGTCAAAATCTGTATTTAGTCTGATTTTTTTTTTTTAATTGCTTTTATGTAAACCGGATGCTACCGATCAAATATCGTTACACACACTCATCTGGACTCAGCCAAAAGTACATAAAACCAGAGCTATTCACACACCGTAACAATATGATTGATCAACCCTTGCCAACTGTGTAAAGTGCGGAGTTCATGATGGTTATACATTCCAAAACCAGCAAAAGGTCAATGAAGTGTTAATCAGTGTGCTCAGAGTGGTACGGAGACATATAGAGCTCCCCGGGCTATGTATTAGTGAGACGTATGCGGAGCTGTATGTATGGAAACACCTCTATAGTACACTGTGTGTGATAGTACATGCCATTGTAATGATCATATTGCATTCACACAAAAAACAATACACAGCAAGACCCATGGACTGCTAAAGACCAAGGCGCCCCCGGACGGTCTCTTGGTCATTTACTGCAGACAGACTGGTCTATGGCTTGGAATGTGTGCATTGATCTGTACATTTAACCCTCTGGGCTCATTGCTGGATTGGTTGCTTATAAACTACTATCAGATATAAAGAGCAAGTGTCTGCTATTCCCAATGCAGCCAATATCCTGGCTTCTGAGGTTCTTTCTAACACTTGGCGTTTTGGGAGCAGATTTGTACCACCAGGTCCCTGCAATGGAGGAGGTTGTTTAATGTTAATCTTCTTTAAAGCTGGTAAAACATGAATTCTGTACCAAAACTCCTTATTTTTTAGCTTTATCTTTTTCTCTAATAAGCAGAAGAATAGAGAATGTATTTGGTTTCACCCAGCTAATATTTTCCATCTACCAAACCTTTTCTCAATTACTTATTCCCAAACATTTCCATAAGCCAGCAGCTCTTTCATAATCAGATTGCTGGAGTTCCCACTCTGCTGCGGAGGAGAACATCTCCCAAAGTTACATGCTCTTATTACAGGGGGGTCACAATTGGGCTTCTTTAGACGGATGACACTTTTTTTTCTAAGACCGTTATTGCACAATGGACAACACATCTCTCTTGCCAAAAATGAGACGTTACACTCGGAGAGGAAATATAAACAATTTGGGGAACAGGCATCACAGAACGTAGTAGGAGAGAGGGAAGAAGTCTTCTCATGAGGCTATGGTCACACGGTCAGTATTTGGTCAGTATTTTACCTCAGTATTTGGAAGCCAAAATAAAAAGTGATAAGTACATTAGTGGTGACATGTTTCTATTATACTTTTCCTCTGATTGCAATCCAAAACCAGGAATGGAACATATACTGAGGTAAAATACTGAACATGTGATCGCTGCCTAAAAGATGAAAAAATGCTTTAGGAGCCCAAAAGAGAAAACACCTATGTATGCAATGTGTTTGGAATAAATAATATTTCGGGAGGCATAGTTATTAGTGCCTATACTGTGCTTTTTGATTCCTGCCAGAACTACAATGAACCTTCACAGGCAGAATAATAAAAGAAAAGAGGTTAGTAAAAAACCTCTATAGGTACAGTAATGGCTGCCATCATCTTTGGAAATTCATTGATATACCATAATAAAAGGCTTTATACAACATAAAGGGAATTTATATATTTAGATTAACTGTAGTACACTATATACTGATGCCATGCTGTGATACTGTACCACAGAGCATACAGAGTCCTTATAGGGACAGTACAGCCTTTTCTTCTATAACAAGTGCGCACAACTCCAGTCCTCAAGAACCACCAGCAGACCATGTTTTCCGGATTTCCTTGGTATTGCGCAAGGTGTTGGAATCATCACATGTACAAAGCTAAGGAAATCCTAAAAACATCCACTGTTGGTGGCCCTTGAGGACTGGAGTTGTGCACCCCTGTCCTGCAAGGTTTTTTTTTTTTTTTTTACAAAGCTGACATCACGTATTACTTTTTGTCCCATAGAAGTGATGCTTTAGCTTGAAAATATTATTCACAAAATAGTAAATCATCTCCTATCCTATGGATAGCAGAGAACTTCCTTATCGTTGTGGGTCTTACAACTGAGACCCCAATGATACCGAGAACCGCGATCTAACAGAAAGAAAAGAGACGCTCCATACTGTGTATCCATATGGATAAAAAAAGTAAGTAAGCAATCTCGGTCACCTGGAAAGGTTGTGCATTGACTATACCGCGCAGCATATGAATGTGGCTGCTGCTCTACACACCGAACCTGGAAACGCTCGGCTCTGTGGGGATAGTAGATGAGTGAGGAAATATGCCGTTTTCTTGAGAGCTACCAACATCCAGAGGATCACAGAACACAATGGTGTAAAAACAAAATTGTATTTGACACCGCATTTCGGAGTTGGTTTAACCCCTTGATCAGGTATAAGTAATGACCTTTGATCTTGTATACACAGGTAACGATGATGTAGTAGTTTCACCTTATCGACAACCTGGTTCTGTAGAGCCCAGTTATGAATAAAGCAAATTCAACAATTCTATAATTTATGCCAGAGAACTTTCCCATGCTAGCCATGGAAGTTGGCACTCTAATTAAAGCATGCAAGTTGTGGCGCCCCCGCTTACCATCATCTCACCCAGATACACCCAAGATGACCCTAGGCACTAACAACCCCTCACAGGAGGGAATTTAAAAAAACAAAAAACAAATGTGGTTTTAGCAACTAATATATATCCAAAACAATAAAGTGACACGACACAGATTTAGCTTACATTACATATACGGTTTCTCTGATAATTGCAGAGGTATAGTACAAACATTTATGAAACAAATTAATAAAATGTCCATTCCTCTAATAAGGTGCCAATAGTGCTACAGTGTTACAGACAAAGTACCTCTTTAACCTATATGAATAGCGAGTCCATTCAGCTTGTCACAAAAAGTATAGAAACGCCCCCCCGTAGCTACCTTTATATTGCGACCTCAACGCGTCGACCTAGCCTAGGGGGAGTAGTGCACAAAAATTTATCTAGACAAAAAAAAATATTGTAAAAGTTAGTAAGATACTAAGTGTTATATATATTAAGTATCTACAAGGAAAAGATGTATTGTATCTTTTTAAGAGTGGCCAACTGCGTAGACTCAAAAGGTCCTAATATAAGGGCTGGCTCCTACTGTACATTACCCTCGGATTACTGGCAGATCATCTTCACAGATAACAGATACATCTTTGACTTAGGAGAACACTACACATGACGTTATGTGGTGCAGAGCCTGAGAGAGTGATGCCTAGGGATTTCACTCATTGGTGTCTATTGAATTCTGGGGTCATGCACTACACCCATGGACCCCAACATGCTCTAAACCAGGAGTATTCCTTTAAGATTATTTCAGTATCCTAATAATTTGGCCATGACTTTACAAATGGAATGAACTATACAAGGGCACATATTGTATTCTTCTGCTCAATCTGGATATTTCTTTTGTCTACTGTTCCTTATATATTCTGTCTCAGATTTTCCAAGCAGTTTTCTCTGTAGAAGAACATTCATGAAAAAGTCAGTTCTGTCATTACTGAGCAGCTGGAGAATCACTCACAAACTGAAGAAAAATATTGGGCACTGAACTTTGGGTATTTATGAAGGTGATGTCATCTGGTCTTTGATGTGATGCAAGATTTCTTTCTTGCATCAGTTTGTGCTGGCACATAGCATCGGAAATGTATCATTTCATGTTCGTTTTTTTCCCCTTTGCCACATGTACAGAGCTTAAAATGACTCTGAGCCAGATGCAAAGGAATATGAACACTTCCAGGAGTTGCAGTCACAGGACCAGAGACAAAAATCACAGAAAATGCAATAAAGTTACGAGAACTCTTCCCTAGTTGTGCCCTGACCAGCTTTACACACTTTCTCTGACGTCAGCAGGGTTGATGAAGAACACATGGCATGACTGGAGTGCACAGATGCAGAATATTACTAATTACTCACTCTCAATCCAAAATTGGATAAAAAGAGAAGCTATATCCAGCTGTGTCTTCTGACGTTTGTTTCTGGAATTGTGTTGAAGTGATTGTCCAGATGAAAGTCAAAGACTTCTGATTAGTGAGGTTGATTCGTCTACAAATTTTGGGTCAGAATTTCCTAGACAATGATAAATGTCCTGCAATCTGTCTTTACTTTGGAATCCTAAAAGCTTTGCAGTAGAAGTCTTGACTTTAACAATGCCTAAATACCTACAAAGATTCACACGTGACCATATTGACTTTTGTATTTCCTACCACTGAAATGATTTAGTTACTTGGCCCTCATACGGATCTAGGATGGACTACATAATTCCACAAATGATTTCCAGATCAGTACAAAGTTCACACCAATCCCTCATTCAGACAACCATTTTTCATGGATAGAACACGTAACCATTATATTCTACGTTTGTTCGCATGTTCGTATTTTTTCACTTTAACGTGAACATAAAAAAGAAAAACTATGGACACACCTGTATAAAAGTCTATGGGTCTGTGAAAATCGTTGCGCAATTCATGTGCTGTCCATTTATAACATTGCAATGGTCAGAAGCATACAAAATTTTATCTAGATCTTAGGCTAAATCGAGGTGATCTTTCCTGGTAAAGCACAAAAGGACTATTCTGGACATGTAATATACAATCCCAAATTCACAAAAGTTGTGATGCTGTGCAAAACGTAAAGAAAACAAGAATGAAATGATTTGGAAGTCTCTTAGAGTCACATTTTATTCACAACAGAACATAGAACACAGTTCAGAAGGTGAAAGTTAGATATTTCCATGGTTAGATATTTTCGAAAGATGGCCGCGGGGTATTTTATTCTATAAAATAGTTTTTATTGTGTAAAAGCGCCAAAACAAAGACAATTATATAAATATGGTATCGACGTAATCATACTGAGGCGAAGAATAAAGCTGCCTAAATTTTAGCACACGCAGAACGGCATAAAAAACACCCCAATTTCTGAATTGCTGGTTTTTGTTCATTCTGTGTCCCAAATCGGAATAGAAAGCGATCAGAAAAGCTAAAAATGGTACCAATGAAAAATAGGGGGCTTACTGGTAGCACAAAGGCTCTCGGAAAGTACTATGGCTCCTCACACCCAAAAAAAAATTCCGCAAATTCTGCACTACCAAATCCACTTTGCTACCCCCTTCTGAGCCCCAGTTTACCTAAACCACATGTAGCGTCCAGATGTTTGGCATTTCTGTAGCGATGAGAGCCCGGGATTCTGTTCTTCTGGCACTTAGGTACTCTGTACATGGAGTCCGAAAACTATTCTACGATAAATATGTTCTCGAAGAGTCAAATAGCACTCCTTCACTCTTGAGCCTCGCCGTGTGGCCAAGCAGTACAGTACAGTCACATGTGGAGTATTGCCACATTCAGCATTAATTGTGTGACAAATTGTGGTTCCATTTTTTTCCATTTCTCAGTGTGACCATATAAAATCTGGGGCTAAAACTAAATTTTTTTTCTGGTAAAAATGTAATTATTTTTTATTCACCGCCCTATGTTGTAGGTTTTATGACACACCCACTGCACCCTTAAAGGAATTCATTGAGAGGTCTATTTTGTAACATTAGGGAATTTATAGGAGATCCTGCTGTTCTGGCACCTCAGGGTCTCTGCCAATGTGACATGGCACCCTCAAATCATTCCAGCAAAATGTGCACTACAATATGGCGCTCTTTCCTTTCAGAGCTTCGCACTGTGCCTCTAAAGTAGTTTTCTACTATATATGAGGTACTGGCGCACTCAGGAGAAATTGTATAACCTATTTTGTGGTTAATTTTCTCCTATAATCCCTATTAAAACTTGAAAGCTTGAGGCCAACGTAACATTTTAGTGGGGAAAAAATGGAAATTTTCCATTAACTCAGCCCAATGTTATACAATTCTGTGAATGGCTTGAGGGATAAAAATGCTCACTACAACACTAGATTTATTCCTCAAGAAGTGTAGTTTTCAAAATGGGGTTATTTGCTGTTTTGGCATGTCAGAGGCATTCACAATCTGTTCCATCCAAAAATGGCTCTCCTTCCCTTCCGAGCCCTGCCGTGTGCCAAAACACTAGTTTTCCACCAAATATGGGGTGCCTGCGTACTCAGAACAAATTGCACAACAAATGGTATGATCCTTTTTTTCCTATTTCTCTCGTGAAAATGTGGTTTCAAGGTGCTCACCACACCTCTAGTTAAGTTAAGTTCCTTGAGGGGTGTAGTTTCAAAATGGGATGGGATCACTTGTGAGGGTTTCCACTGTTGGCACATCAGGAGCTCTGCAAAACGCAACATGGCGACCGCTATCTATTCCATAGATTTCATTCTATAGCTACCCTGTGTTCTGTGGACTCCTTAGAAAATGGACCATCTAACTTGTTATCAGTGCACAATACTTAAGTCTGCATCTCTGAGAGTATGGGTTGCTTTACGGCCCATGGCACGGGCAGCTGACACATAATGATAGGCACAATCAATGCTGCGCATTTAGAGGTTTTAGAACATCATATGCTTCCATTCAAATAATCGATTTCAGGAAAAGCTTTCCATTTTTCAGCAAGAAATGGTAAAACACATACGGAATCCAAAAAAACCCCAGCATGGCTTCACAGAAGAAGTGTTTGATGATGAACAGGTCTTCTGCGGTCCAGACCTTTCACCAATAGAAAACATTTAGATCATTATGAAACAAAATCCAGCAAAGAGAACCCAGTACTGTTGGAGCAGCTAGAATCCTACTTCAGATGAGAATGGAACAACTTTCCTCCCCCCAAAACTCCAGCAATTGGCCTCACTTCAAAGACTGCTATAAAAAGACGAGGGGATTATTATTATCTATTTATATAGCACCATTGATTCCATGGTGCTGTACATGAGAAGGGGTTACATACAAATTACAGATATATCACTTACAGTAAGCAAACTAACAATGACAGACTGATACAGAGGGGAGAGGACCCTGCCCTTTCAGGGGTACATGCTGCAGGATGGTGGGGAAGGAGACAGTAGGTTGGTGGGTTGCAGCAGTTCCGGTGTTGGTTGAGGTGATATCTCCGGTAGTGATGAGAGAGAAGGAGGTAACAGGGTCATTGCAGGCTGTAGGCTTTCTTAAAGAGGTGGGTTTTCAGGTTCCGTCTGAAGGATCCAAATGTGGTTGATAGTCGGACTTGTTGGGGCAAAGAATTCCAGAGGACAGGGGCAATTCAGGAGAAGTCTTGGAGGTGGTTGGATGAGGAGCGAGTAAGTGTGGAGGAGAGAAGGAGGTCTTGGGAGGACCGGAGATTACGTGAGGGAAGGTATCGGGAGATTAGTTCAGAGACATATGGGGGAGACAGGTTATAGATGGCCTTGTAGGTCAGCATTAGTTATTTGAACAGGGAAGCTACACAATTGTAGACATGGCCTTGACCAAACTTTATTTGAAACATGTTTCTCCATCAATGCTTAAATGAAACATTTTTACATTTCATTTGAAAAAAATTAATATTCATCTCCTGATATGTGTTCTATGTTCTGTAGTGAATAAAATATGGCTAGAAGAGATTTCCAAATCATGGCATTTTCATTTCCCTCACATTTTATACAGCATCCCAACTTTTTTTTGGAAATCAGATTGCAGATCAAAGACTAGAAAATATTCTCCAAGAATGGAAAAAGAGGAAGATGAACAAGAATAGAATGGGTACATACGATCACTGACAAGCTCTACACACAGTGGCTATTCATCTCTAAGCTCCTCAGTCTGTTCATATAAAGATCATTCATTGTGCAACACCCAAGTAGTGATCTCGAGGCAGAGGTGATACGCATCCTGAAGGGACTTAAGGTCAAAAAGGCACCTGGCCCTGATGGTGTATCTCCAATGTGTCTGAAAGTATGTGCTACCCAGCTTGCCCCTATACTGACAAATATATACAATGTGTCACTGAAAGAGTGCGTTGTACCTCAGTGTTGGAAAAGTTCCACAATTATCCCTGTCCCCAAGAAAGTGGGATCCTCTGAGTTGAACGACTATAGACCAGTAGCACTCACATCTGTAGCTATGAAAGTCTTCGAAAGAATTATGATGTCCCACCTGATAAAATTCACGCAGAAGCTATGGGACCCGCTTCAGTTTGCCTATAAGGAGAATCGTTCGGCAAACGACACTGTACATTTTGGATCATACAGATGAACTGCACTCATATGTCCGGATTCTTTTCATGGACTTTAGCTCAGCGTTCAATACCATTGATCCGAATTTACTTCATAAGAAAATGGTAGCTCTTGGAGTCCCTCTCAACTTATGCTTGTGGATTTATAACTTCCTGACAGCCAGGATACAGAGTGTAAAAGTTGGACCATTCACTTCGGACACCTTGGTCACAAACATCAGGGCACCTCAGGGGTGTGTTTTGTCCCCGTTACTGTTTTCTCTCTATACGAATGATTGCATCTCTTCAGCAGACTCAGTAAAAATCTTGAAATTTGCCGATGATATGACACTGATTGGTCTCATCAGGGGAAATGCTGAAGACTTGTATCGGAGTGAGGTGAAAAGAATATGTGACTGGTGTAAAGCCAATAATCTTGTACTCATCACTAAAAAAACTGCTGAGATGGTTGTGGATTTTAGGAAAGATCAACATGAGATACTTCCAATCTACATCCATGACGAAGTGGTTCTTAGGGTCACAGAGACCAAATTCCTTGGTGTTATCATCTCAAATGATCTTAAATGGGGGAAAAATGTGGATGCTGTTATAAGAAAAGCACAACAGAGGATGTTCTTCCTGCGTCAGCTGAAAAGATATGGTTTGTCTAAGAATCTGCTGATCTTATTCTTTAATGCTGTCATCAGATCTGTGATTTGTTCCTCTCTGATAGTCTGGTATGGGGGAGCCACTGCGCATGACAAACTCCGCTTACAAAGGACTTTCAGAACAGCAGAGAGAATTATAGGTTCCCCCCTGCCTAAAATCCAGGATCTTTATGATAAGAGTATTCGATCCCACGCATTGAAAATTTCATCCGATCCCTCTCACCCGGGACACTCCTCATTCCAACTACTCCCTTCAGGACGTCGCTTCAGAGTCCCCAAATGCAGCACCAACCGCCATATGAACAGCTTCTATCCACTCTCTGTTCAACAATTAAATCGTCATGTGTAGACTATATACTGTATCTGTCTTGTTAGATGTTACTTGTTGTATCTGTTGTTCTGTTGCCTCTTTGCCACAAAGAATTCCTTGTATATATGTAATATGTACTTGGCGATAATAAATTTGATTGATTGATTGATTGACATCATGAGCAAAGTCTGAGGACCTTCACAAAAGGAATTACGGTTGATAGAAACACTTAAGGCCCCGTCACACTAAGCGATATCGCTATAACGTCACTGGTTTTGTGACGCAGCAGCAATATCGCTGTGTGTGATACTTACCTCCGACCGGCTCCCCCGCTGATTATCGCTGATCGCGCAAGAACGGCCTGGGCCATTTCTCGTCGTTAGCTTCCTGCTGTGGAGATGAGCGACACGTGGACGCGGGCGGGAGGACGTCAGGATCGCCTCGTCTGACAGGTAAGTAGCGACCCCCGACCGCTGCTATGTCGCTGGTGAGATCTGCCTGTGTGGCAGCTCACTAGCGACCACTTAACGATGCACCAGCGATCCATATCGTTGTCGGGATCGCTGGTGCATCGCTAAGTGTGACAGTACCTTTAAATGGTCAAACTGTTGGCGACACTTACTATCAAACATCAATTAACATTACTGAGCAACCATATAGTGTCATTCCAAATGTACATGAAAACAATCACAGTTTCTTAATTACCGTAATCTATAATTAGACGGTAGTGAATCATTGCAGGTGGCTGTTTACTTTGGCCACATAGGTTTAGAAATAATGATTTAGGTCACTAAAAAAAAAAAATCTAATTTTTGCTCGATCGTTTATCTTCATTTAAATACTGAGTGCCAACTTCACACTTAGTTGCTGGACACGCTATTTAATGTATCTGCTGCAACTCTCCATTCCAATGAAATGAGCTCACCAAAACTTATTACCTCATAAGACAACTTACATTTGAGGTGGAATCCTTGTCATGACACTCAAAGCTCCGTTTAGAGACATGGTTTTCACATTCCATTCAGTTTATTTTTTATTTAATCTGGAGGCATAATTTACAAGAACAAGCAGTAGTTAAGAAATATAAACATCATGGACCAAGGCCAATGTTTAATCCAAGTTTCTTAAATCCATATCGAGAGAACTCTGCACATTTTTTGGCACTTTTGGGAAACCACTATTCTCACTAATACGTCCAAGAAGCTCAGTCTGGAGAATTTCATGACTAGTTCTGTCCAGGATTTCTGACTGATGTGCATGCCACCACACAAAGAATTTTGAGCACATCATTAGCTTGTCACTCCTACAGTAAGCTCAATTTCTTGAGTTTCCAGAGGAACCAATGATTAGGTTCAAAGGAACATCATGGTTCAACAAAATGCTAGTTGGGAAACACTTATCTGGTTAAACCTTTTGCCTAAATGATTATAAGCTCTTTGACTCCTCTATGCACATTCATGCTTGGATCAGTAGTATGTTCATTTATATTTCAATAGTTAGAGGGGGTCGATGTGCTGACAGGCCGCTCTAGCAGCAATTAGCTCTTAAAGAGGAAATATCACTTCCTCAAGAAAATAATAATATAATAATCTTTATTTTTATATAGCGCTAACATATTCCGCAGCGCTTTACAGTTTGCACACATTTCATCACTGTCCCCGATGGTGCTCACAATCTGAATTCACTATCAGTATGTCTTTGGAGTGTGGGAGGAAACCGGAGTGCCCGGAGGAAACCCACGCAAACACGGGGAGAACATACAAACTCCTTGCAGATGTTGTCCTTGGTGGGATTCGAACCCAGGACCCCAGCGCTGCAAGGCTGCAGCGCTAACCACTGAGCCACCGTGCTGCCCGAAAATAGAGTTAAATACTTTACAAAAAAAAAACTCTAAACTCCACTGATTCTAACACTTAGTGTGGCGGTGCACCATTACAGAGATATTCACATTTGTTGCTTTTAGAGCACAGTATGTGAAATCTCTGCGTGTAGTTTACCTGAACAATTCATACATAGATTTCTCTCGGACAGTGTGGGACATCTTCTCCCAGATGCTGATAATAACAGCATGTCAGAATCTGAGACTGAAAGACTTTGAAGAAACACCCAGTTGAACTACAAGCAGAGATTTCACATACTGCCTTCCAAAAGCAACAAATGTCAAACAGCTCAACAATCGAAAAATGCAGCACAAAAAACAAAGAAAAAGCAGAATCAAGGGAGCTCAGGAATTTTGACAAGATATTAAACTCTTTTTTCAGCAACTGACATGACATCTTTACATGTTACATCTACTTTTGTGTTTATTCTCTCTGTTGCTGCTTTTATTGTTAGGCTGGGCCGTGCGCTTGTTACAGATGTTGTTGAGTGGCAATGCAGCAGTTTATATTATTATTCTGACACTGGTGGTGCCATCCAGAAAGGGAGATCACCCTATTTAATCCCCTGTCTTTCTACTACTAGCTGCCAGTTATAAGCTCTGCTTGACCTGGTTTCACTTGATCTATAGACTCTAGCCTGCTTAGCCTATTCCTATTCTTTGACCTTGGCTTATATTTTCACAACCATTTCACCTGACAAAGAGCATGAGCACACGTGGAGCAAAATTTCTGCACCTTTTTTGCATCTCTTGGAAGGAAAACGCAGCTGCAAAAGCGCACATTTCTGCTTGTGCTTTTGATTGATCTCAGTGAAGTCAATGGTGAAAAAACGCAATCAAAACCGCACAGAGAATTGACATGTTGCAGATTATTTTCCACACCAAAAACGCAAGCCAAAAATACTCAACATGTGCATGACACTTCAGGTTTCTCGTTTATTGTGCTGGCTTCAGGCTTTGCCACAAATCCGCACAGGAAAAAAAAACCACAACAAAAATGCACCAAATTTGCAATGTGCACACACAGCTTTATACTACTGTTCCAGACCTGGTTTTTAATAATTTTTTGCGACCAAACTTTTCCAGCCTGCTCCTCCAACAACTTGTCTATATGTACAAGAGCTTTATGCAACTGCCAGGTTAGCATGCAAAACCAACACACATAACTTTTTAGAAAGTATTTTATTCATCTATTTATACATCTATTGAGCTAAAACTAGATATGTACTGTATAGTGAGCATACAAGGAGGGAGCCTGTCAAGTGT
Organism: Dendrobates tinctorius; assembly: GCF_039654945.1. Taxonomy (NCBI): domain Eukaryota; kingdom Metazoa; phylum Chordata; class Amphibia; order Anura; family Dendrobatidae; genus Dendrobates; species Dendrobates tinctorius. Next base: position 36,104,524 of record NW_027361728.1, read on the forward strand.
ATTTGCCTCTGTAACCAAAGCAACAAAATATTATCTGGGAACAATGTACACTGATTTCTGCAGCTCCAGAGACATCATGGCCACTTTCTCAAGGACCTGCCAGTTAATCTGTTCTATCAGCCAGACAGTTCATCTACCCAAGTGCTTCCTGCATTCCTTCTTTGCTGATGCTCAGCTTCACTTGGTTGGGTCACTGCCACCTCCCATATTCCTACAAACAACTAACAAGGTTGGAATCGTAAAAATCAAGGATGTAAAAGACTTACAGATATAAATCAAACATATGCATACCAAAAAAATAAAATAGTATGGGTATAGGAAACTTGGGGATCATATATATAGAAACTCTGCTATACAAATGTCATGCATTCAACAATATCAGTGTATCCAATGCAATTTGTATACAGCAGTCTCAGTGTATGCTATGTGATTGTGCACGGCAAAATATAGTATACTGCTGTGTATTTACTGTACAGTGTGGACATTACATTAACAAAGCTCTACACTTTATATCATATACACAGGCAAAGCTTCACTGTATTATACACATAGCTCTATATATTATACTGTATACACAGCTGTCACGTACCCGCTTCTCGGCATGTGACTTGGGGTTGCGTCTGCAAGGGTTAATCTATCTCCTCTCACTCAGTCCAGCATTCTATGCAGCTCTATGCTGCAGAGGGAGCATAAGTCACACTCCGACACGGACCACGCACGCTGCCACCACTCACCGACCACACAGGTGATGAGTCCCGGAAGTATTACCACTACTATGTGCCAATCACCAGGGTCACACTCTAAGGCTATAGATTCTTTAGAGCCACAATGTTCAGACTTAAGGTTTTAAGCTTTAATATAAAAGGTACAGTGCTTACATTAAAATGGATATAAAAATGGAAATAAAAGGTGACATACACGTATGCAAAAACAGTGATAAAATAAAAGGGAGAAAACTTACAGAAATATTGAAATTTGCAGTCTGGTATTCTGTCCCTGAGGGAAGGGGGAATATGAAATGGAGCACAACAGCTAGGCTGCCCCTCACTGTGAACAGGTTTTTATGTGTACAGGCCTAATTTATAGACTAACTTGGAGATCGGATTTCCAGACCAGCCTCTCATGTTAATATTCTAATCCTTGTGACTAGACCATGGTTACTTTACCAATACATTATTTTCTTTGAACACTATTTGTGTGACCTTTCTCATAGATAGATAGTGTCAGGCTGCAATTGGCCTCTCCATCAAAAGAGCTGGAAGGTGTGAAATGTTACCACTGTTTGGTTTTCAGTAAAGCCCCCTGGTGAGATTGGAGACAGGAGACTGCCTTCTCAGGATAACATGAGGCCATGACCTGTGTGGAGAGCTGCAGTGTAAGGACAGATGTTAATTTACTGCTGGTCATACATGCATACATATTTCACTACAACAGCACGCACACTATACCATTTACTAGTATAGAATGTATAGTTGTGTAGATAGTATGTGGACTATTTTACAGTATATATTGTGAAGCTAGGTATATTACGTGTAATTCTCAGTGTCTGCTCTTATTTTTGAATACACACTGCACAGTACCACTTCTGTCTTGCATATTGTATGTAATTCTCAATATCTATTATTCTGTATATACACTGCACAGTACTGCTTCTCCTGTCCTGTATATTGTATGTAATTCTCAGTGTCTGTTTTATTCTGTATACTATATATACACTGCAAAGTACCAATTATGGCCTGTATATTGGGTGCAATTATCTGTATTCTTCTGTATATACACTACACAGTACCACTTCTCCTGTCCTGCATATTGTATGTAATTAACAGTATCTATATTTTGTATATACATTGCACAGTACCGCATCTACTTCCCTGTATAGTGTATATAATTCTCAGTATCTGTATTATTCTGTGTACTTTATATACACTGCACAGTACCACTTCTGGCCTGTATATTAGGGCAAATTATCTGTATTCTTCTTTATATATACTGCACAGTACCACTTCTCTCCTGTATATTGTACATAATTCTCAGTATCTATATTATGTGTATACACTGCACAGTACCACTTCTCCTGTCCTGTATACTGGCTATAAATTTTAAATATCACACATGCACACTCACTAACTACGCAGTACTGCTTCTTCTATCCTTTATGCTGGGTGTAATTGTCAACAGCTTGTTCTCTATTATTCTGAACATCTTATGGGTGTTGTCTTTATAGAGCCTTTATTAAGGGTTGTAGAAAATACCTGTGAAAAATTTGAAATGTCGGCAAATAGCAAGTTCACACATGAAAGATACCAATATGGTGCAAATGAAAATCATATATCGTATTTTTTGGACAATAAGATGCACCGGATCATAAAATGCACCCCAATTTTAGAGGGGGAAAATAGGGAAAAAAAGAATTTTTAATGTGAAAATGTGGGTCTGTCTTATAGACAGAGTTTAGCTTACTGGGGTGGCGGTGGAACAAGGTCACAGGAGGCGGGATCGTTGCTGCTGAAAGCCGGTGGCGGCAGGAGTGGGGCAATGTTGCAGGACATGGGTTGGAGGAGGGGGTGTCCCAGCAGTGCAAGGAAGGAGCCATTGATCTCCAGGCGGTTGGTTTCAGGAAAGTGGTAAGCTACATTCGGACTGTAAGACACCCCCCCCCCCCCCCCCCCCATTTTGCTCCATAATTTGGAGGGGTAAAAGTGTGTGTTATAGTTCCAATGATATGTAAATGATATAAAAAAACAGTAATGGGACTGATGTGTTGATCGTACTGACAGGTTATTTTTAGCCATTATTGACTTGTATGGCTGAGTGTGATCAGAACATGGGATCCCACTCAGAAAATGCTGTGATTTTTTTCTTTTAGCGGCTCGGTCAGAGGGAAAAATCGGACATCTGTGCAGCCACCTTCATTGTTTTGTCGAATCACATTTGGACAAAAAAATATAGTGGTTCAACCAGCCTGTGACTTTTTTCTTAGTGCTCTTTAGCTTTGAATGTTTACTAGGTTGTCTGCTCCCCTTACTATTGGTATGGGTTTGTATACGATACAAAATATACATGTACTGTTTCATATGACATCCCACTGAGAAAAATCTGTCACACTTGTGACTGTGGCCTACAAATTTTATTACTCTAGAGTACAGGTGCACAAACTTTTCTGGTCCAAGGGCCACATTGTCATGCTGAATCACTTTCAAAAGCCACACTAAAACTAAAGGGAGTATTACCTGCCAAGATATTTCAAGAACATCAGAAGTAAATGCATCATATATAATAGTCCTAAAAATATAAATCTGCACCTATATGAAGAATGTGGTCTCTTCTCCCCAGATACAAGCACCCATGGCCTACACCAGAAAGAAGGAGTCCATATGTACATATGGTTCTCCTTATTGCAAGCTCAACTGGCATAAACGACAATGGAGAAGCCACATGCATAGACTGAGATCTGGAACTCTTAGGCTGTGTTCACACACAGCGTTTTTTAGCGGTATTTTTAGCGGATTTTCCAATAAAACCGCTAAAAATAAGCTTTCCATTCATTTCTATGCATTTTGCACTTTTTTGTGCATACTGATGCGTTTTTTTACCGCGAAAAAAACGCTTTGCAGTAAAAAATGGAGCATGCTTGTTAATTTCACGGATTTTTCCGAGTTTCTGGCTATTTCTATGAGTCTTGAAAACGCGCGGGGAAAAAAACACATAAAAACCGCACTTTTTTGCGCAGAAAACGAGCGGAAAACACGCAGGAAAAAACGCTCGATTTTTGGGAAGGGAGTCAGGTTTTTCAGCAGAAATTTTCTGCTACGTGTGCACATAGCCTAATACACCTTTCTGGGAGTGCCAAACAGGGGTCAATAAATTCCATTCCTGTAATTAGGAGATCCCTGAAATTACTGCGCCACTACTCTATTCCCGGACATGATATCTACTGCACATGTAAATAGCCAAATACACACAAGCATGTCTATGATGAGATGGTTGGGTGTTGCAGAGAATGGCACTGTGGGCCAATGTACTGTACCCCTGGTCCAGAACGTGGTTTAAAATATTTAATACTAATGAATGAAAAAAAAAAAAATATTTAGTGTAATAATATCTAAAAATTTACTAGCTATGTTCTTTTGCATGACTTCCTTTCTTTAGCGTATGTTCAGACATGGCATTAAGACTGTATTTCGAATTACGAGCTTTATATTTTTTTTTTATCTTCTTCTGCTAAAAATCAGGTATTCAATATAAGGAATTTCAGATTTTGTCAGCCCCCTGCCCTGGAGTAACCAGTCTCTCACTGTGTTAATGTAAAGGGAGAGACGGATCACTCACGGGGAGTGAGAGGAGAGAAGTCACAGGGGATCCACCTGTCTGACTCGTCTCCCATGCAACTTGGTCCCCGGCAGCTTTTAAACCATGTTTTCATTTGAGTTTAAGGGGTATTCCCATCTCCAAGATCCTATTCTAATGTAGTAGTTGTAATAATAACAATATTAGCACATGCCTCCAATTAGAAATGTAGTATAGTTTTTAAGACTCGCCATGTCGCTTACCCCATGAGTAGGGCATTGCAGTAGCTTAGTTATCCATGGTTACAACCACTAACTGCTAACTGTCACTATATGTGTGGTCAAAACCAGGGATACCTAAGCTATGGCAATGCCCTGCACATCGGGTAAGCAACAGAGATTCAGAAGAGCTATACTTTTCTAATTGGAGATATTTACTAATATTATTATTACTTCTTCATCTACTACATATTAGGATAGGCTCTTGGAACTGGGAATACCCTTTTAAACATACCTAGTTGATATCATACAGCCAGGGCCGTTTTTAGGGGGGGACGGGGGGTGCGATCGCCCGGGGCGCCACCCAAGCCAGGGGGCGCCTGCCCAGGGCCGCCATCAGGGCATGACAGCCCTTACTGCTGTATGGGGCCCGATGAACAGCAGTACAGAAGGGGGCCCCGCAGATCAGGGGCCCCGCTCCTGTGCTTACAGTCATCAGGCCCCAAGTGTGCGCTGCAGCCGGGCCTGCAGCGCACACATCAGCAGAGCCGCCACAGCGGCCGACATCCAAAGCTACAGATGAGCTGAAGGACCTGTGGTGACATCATTACCACAGTCCTTCACCGTTGATCAGCCCGCCCCCTGATCACATGATGATGACGACACCACAGGTCCTTTCCGCTCAGCCTCACACAGCTGCAGCTCCAACTTCAACGCAGGAGCGAGGCCAGGTAAGAAAAAAGTTTTCATTTTATTTTATTATTGAAAGGGGCAATATGTTTCCCTGGCAGAATGGAGACTCGGGGGCAGGACTGGAGACACACAGGGGCAAATATGGAGAAATGGGGGCAGAATGCTGGACATGATGGGGCAGAATGCTGGACATGATGGGGGCAGAATGCTGGACATGATGGGGGCAGAATGCTGGACATGATGGGGGCAGAATGCTGGACATGATGGGGGCAGAATGCTGGACATGATGGGGGCAGAATGCTGGACATGATGGGGGCAGAATGCTGGACATGATGGGGGCAGAATGCTGGACATGATGGGGGCAGAATGCTGGACATGATGGGGGCAGAATGCTGGACATGATGGGGGCAGAATGCTGGACATGATGGGGGCAGAATGCTGGACATGATGGGGGCAGAATGCTGGACATGATGGGGGCAGAATGCTGGACATGATGGGGGCAGAATGCTGGACATGATGGGGGCAGAATGCTGGACATGATGGGGGCAGAATGCTGGACATGATGGGGGCAGAATGCTGGACATGATGGGGGCAGAATGCTGGACATGATGGGGGCAGAATGCTGGACATGATGGGGGCAGAATGCTGGACATGATGGGGGCAGAATGCTGGACATGATGGGGGCAGAATGCTGGACATGATGGGGGCAGAATGCTGGACATGATGGGGGCAGAATGCTGGACATGATGGGGGCAGAATGCTGGACATGATGGGGGCAGAATGCTGGACATGATGGGGGCAGAATGCTGGACATGATGGGGGCAGAATGCTGGACATGATGGGGGCAGAATGCTGGACATGATGGGGGCAGAATGCTGGACATGATGGGGGCAGAATGCTGGACATGATGGGGGCAGAATGCTGGACATGATGGGGGCAGAATGCTGGACATGATGGGGGCAGAATGCTGGACATGATGGGGGCAGAATGCTGGACATGATGGGGGCAGAATGCTGGACATGATGGGGGCAGAATGCTGGACATGATGGGGGCAGAATGCTGGACATGATGGGGGCAGAATGCTGGACATGATGGGGGCAGAATGCTGGACATGATGGGGGCAGAATGCTGGACATGATGGGGGCAGAATGCTGGACATGATGGGGGCAGAATGCTGGACATGATGGAGGCAGAATGCTGGACATGATGGAGGCAGAATGCTGGACCTGATGGAGGCAGAATGCTGGACCTGATGGAGGCAGAATGCTGGACAGGATGGGGGCAGAATGCTGGACAGGATGGGGGCAGAATGCTGGACAGGATGGGGGCAGAATGCTGGACAGGATGGGGGCAGAATGCTGGACAGGATGGGGGCAGAATGCTGGACAGGATGGGGGCAGAATGCTGGACAGGATGGGGGCAGAATGCTGGACAGGATGGGGGCAGAATGCTGGACAGGATGGGGGCAGAATGCTGGACAGGATGGGGGCAGAATGCTGGACAGGATGGGGGCAGAATGCTGGACAGGATGGGGGCAGAATGCTGGACAGGATGGGGCAGAATGCTGGACAGGATGGGGGCAGAATGCTAGACATGATGGGGGCAGAATGCTAGACATGATGGGGCAGAATGCTAGACATGATGGGGGCAGAATGCAAGACATGATGGGGCAGAATGCAAGACATGATGGGGCAGATTGCAAGACATGATGGGGCAGATTGCAAGGCATGATGGGGGCAGAATGCAAGACATGATGGGGCAGAATGCAAGACATGATGGGGGCAGAATGCAAGACATGGGGGCAGAATGTGACAGTAAGACACAGCAGGGGGCAGAACGTGACAGTAAGACACAGCAGGGGGCAGAATGCGAGACATGGGGGCAGAATGTGACAGTGAGACACAGGAGGGGGCAGAATGCGAGACATGGGGGCAGAATGTGACAGTGAGAAACAGGAGGGGGCAGAATGTGACAGTGAGACACAGGAGGGGGCAGAATATGACAGTAATGACACAGGAGGGGGCAAAATGTGAGACATGGGGGCAGAATGGACATGGGGCAGAATGTGACAGTAAGACACAGGAGGGGGCAGAATGTGACAGTGAGACACAGGAGGGGGCAGAATGTGACAGTAAGACACAGGAGGGGGGCAGAATGCGACAGTGAGGCGCAGGAGGGGACAGAATGTGACAGTACTGACACAGGAGGGGGCAGAATGTGAGACATTGGGGCAGAATGGACATGGGGCAGAATGTGAGACATTGGGGCAGAATGGACATGGGGCAGAATGTGACAGTAAGACACAGGAGGGGGCACAATGTAACAGGAGGGGGGCAGAATGTGACAGTGAGATGCAGGAGGGGGCAGAATGTGAGGCACGGGGGCAGAATGTGACAGTAAGACACAGGAAGGGGCAGAATGTGAAAGTAGAACACAGGAGAGGGCAGAATGTGACAGTGAGACACAGGAGGGGCAGAATATGACAGACACAGCAGGGGCAGAATGTGACAGTGATACACAGGAGGGGGCAGAATGTGACAGTAAGACACAGGAGGGGGCAGAATATGACAGTGATACACAGGAGGGGCAGAATGTGAGGCACGGGGGCAGAATGTGACAGTAAGACACAGGAGGGGGCAGAATGTGAAAGTGAGACATAGGACGGGGCAGAATGGGAGACACATGGTGCAGGATCATGGGGCAGGATGGATACGATGTAGACGGGGCAGGATCGGGAGATTATATGGGGGCAGAATGGATACTCATGAGGGCAGGATGAGAGAAAATAAGGCTGAAGTCAGGAATGAGACACACAGGGGTCAGGATGGGGGATATTATTACGATAGGGGCTAATTAAGGGATACTATTACTGCAGTGATGTATTTATTTTATTTTTTTGAGGATACTGTGGTGCATAGCCTGCTGTCTTTGTGTGTAATATCGGGGGGGGGGTAGAGGCCCGGCGCCTGCACACTGCAGTATTCTGCTCTGCCCTCAACAGGGCAGAGCAGTGCGCCTGCGCCGGAGCCACGACAGGAAGGAAAAAAGAGGACGGCATCATATGAAGATGGGAGGCGCCAGACCAGACGGCGACACCCAGGTGAGTATAATCTAACACCTTTTTCTTATCTTTCAGGTTACATCGGGGGTTTATTTACAGCATTACAGAATGCTGCAGATAAGCCCCTGATGTCAGTGCAGGCAGCTCATATTTGAAAAAAGGGGTGACAGATTCCCTTTAAGGCCAAATGCACATAACCACATTATTGTTCCATGCACGATCAAAACTCAGCAAAAAATGTATGATAAAGAATTTTGTCATGTCCTTCCATCACCATGTGAAGTTTGTATTTTCATTTGTTCATATTGAACTATTGGAGGAAAAAAATGTGGGGTAACTGCATGCGGTATTACAAAGATGGACCTTTCTGGACTTGCCCATCCCATTACACTGAGCATTTAGCTGTACATTTTCAGCCCACTGGGCATATTGACAATGCAGTGACTCAATATATACATGTCAAAGTGTAACCTAACATTGTTTGCCCCCCAAAAAAGTGTCTTCCAAAACGAAACAGTTAAAACATGGCACTAGAAAGCTCCCACCTAGGTCAATGGATCCATTAATGAAAAAAAAGTTATTTGCAACACTTTGCTACCAACATTGACCCACAAAAATGGTCAATATTATACAAGTAGTGTTACAGAACATGTATCATCACTGGACAAATCTCACTAAGTCAGAACATTTAAAATTTTAATAATGCTTTACCAACATCACCCGTTAAATACCAAACCTACTTTTGCTATATATAGGTCACCATGGGAAATATATTGCACGCAAACCAGGAATGTTTAGCTGGCTGGCCAAATAGGAAACAGGACAGTCAGTAAAAACGCCAGTGAGTGGGTCAAGTGACAGATGATGATCCTCTTGATCAACCACCAGAAATATGCCGATTTTTGTGTAATTTGCTGCACTCACAAGTAACGCGTTTCATTGGTATCTGCATAGAAGTGGAATCAGAAACAATGGTTTCTCAGGGTTTCATTTGCTTTCTGCTACCAAATTCTCATTAGGCTTTATTAGCTCTAAATAGATGATCTCTCAAACTGCAAGTGGAGCATGTGCTAACTTGTCAACAAATTAATGACACACTGCCAAAAGGAGCCATGTATGCAATATGATGATCAATGAGGTTTGGCTGAAAACACATTGTTGCTCTAGTACCATCATAGTAATTTGATGTCAACAGACATCAACTGGCAAGAAAAAATATCCTACAGCTAAAACACAAAGTGTCATCATCAGTTCGTTTTGCAATGCTACATTATGAAATTCTAAATGAGTTCATGACTCAAATCCTAGGAAAGGTTCATAGTCTTCTGGTAAAAATGATGGATTCTGCGAATGTGCCTCCTAATGGAATCTCATATGCAGTTGTCAACAGAGCCTGAGCACAGCACTCTGCAACTCAATTGATCCCAATATAGTCAATGGCATCTGCTGAGTGCGGTTTATACCTGATTAAAAGAATTCCTAACGCAGGGGTTATCTACTACTCTTACAGATCTTCTACAAATCTTTCAGGTATCAAGGCTGTCTCGCTGGGCAACAGAGTTTCAGCTCCCTCCAAAAGAGTCTCTATTGGGTTGTCTGGAGACTGGCTAGGCCATAGTCATGCTGGAAAACCCAGCCACGACCCATCATCAATGCTCTTACTGAGAGAAGGTGGTTGTTGGCCAAAATATCACAATACATGACCCCATCCATCATCCCTTCAATATGGTGCAGTCATCCTGTCTCCTTTGCAGAAAAGCACCCAAAAAATATGTATCCCCCACCATGCTTCATGATTGGGACGGTGTTCTTGGGGTTTTACTCATCCTTTTTCTTCCTCCAAACACGGCAAGTGGAGTTGATACCAAAAAGGTTCTTCTCCCATGCCTCCTTTGGATCATCCAGATGGTCACTGGTGAACTTCAAATGGAAAAACTTGAAGTGTTCCATATATTTGGGTAAAATTTGAAATTTATCTAATCTAAATTAAAAATTAAATTACAGATTCCTGAACCGCACTTGGTTAAGAGGGAAAGCGATGCATTTCGATCACAGAAGTGATCTTTATCACAAATACATCCTTCTATGCCCATAATGCTTTAAGGAAAACTCAGACCAATGGATTTGATAGATCCAAATCACATGACATAGAACAGGTCCCCTACATAGCGCAAGCATATAATTAATAAAAAAACAACTATGTACAAAATATGCAAAATCTTTCCTTAGAAGAAAAACAGACTATGATACATGCTTTGTTTTAGACTATAATTTAAGGTGTCATAATCATTAAATATTTTGGTATTGATTACTTCTTTACAGCTTCTATAATATGTGCTGCCACAAAAAAAAGCCTTGCACTCCAACCACGTTCTTTGTGGAACTTTAGAAAATAAACATGTTTGGGGGTGTTCTGTTCCCAATTGTGGGAGCATTTCTTGCGTCTCTATTTGATCCATGTTGCAAAACTGAAGACAGGGTTTGAACCTCATACAAAATGGGTAAAAATTTAGTGACAATGCGTCTAAGGCTGGGGTCACACTTGCAAGTGTGATGCGAGTCTCTCGCATCAATACCCGGGCAGTCAGGACCAGAGTGTGCAGCATGTATTTCTATGCAGCTGAACGCTCCGAACTGCCGGCGGCAGTGCCAGGTATTGATGCGTGAATTTCTCGCATAACACTCACAAGTGTGACCCCGGCCTAATTCTGTAAAACTGAATTGAAGACAGACAAAAGGCCTCTTACTAAATTGTTGATTTGTTTGCGTATCTTGGTGGGGGAAAATAAAAGCATCACGATCTTTTCGCTATACAATATTCAATGCTCTAATACTTGTCCAATCTAGGTAATTTCTCCTTCTTAGTTTCCCATACATATGATCAAATTCCATTTGTAAACTTTCATCACAATTACAGTTCCTCTTAAGGTACTGTTACACTTAGCGATGCACCTCTTTAACTCTTGTAAATTTCCCACACAGGAATTGATCTGATGGCGAGCTTTGAATGACTGCTGGTGACATGAAGTATTGTATTTCCACTACACAGTTTAGAATGAGTTCTCATAATTATTGTCTGATGCACACTTTGTAATTCCAAATCCAAAAATGAAATGTGTGTTGGATCATGATTATGAGTAAATTTTAAGTTATAATCATTTGAACCAAGGTATCTCAGGAAATCTGGTATGGCAGACACATCACCACACCAACTTAAAATGGTCCTGAACATGTGCTGGCGTTAGCAGGGGGATCTTGAGTGCCCTGCAGGACTCCATGAAGGTGTAGTGTCTTACTAATGGTAATGTTTGAGATTGAAGTCCCAACTCTCTTCACGTCATTGACCAGATCCTCCCGTGTAGTTCTGGCCCGAGTCCCTGACCTTTCTCAGAATCATCCTTACCTCCCAAGCTGTGATCTTGCATGGAGCCTCTGACCAAGAAAGATTGACAGTCATCTTGTGTTTCTTCCATTTTCTAATAAATTGTACCAACAGTTGTTTCCTTCTCACCAAGCTGCTTTCCTATAGTCCTGTAGCCCATCCCAGCATTGTGCAGGTCTACTATTTTGCCCCTGGTGTCCTTAGACAGCTCTTCGGCCTTGGCCATTGTGGAGAGGTTGGAGTGTGATTGTGTGTAGGTGTCTTTTATACAGGTAACTAGTTTCAAACAAGTGCAATTAATGCAGGTAATGAGTGCAGAGTAGGAGGCTTCCTAAAGAAAAACTAACAGGTCTGTGAGAGCCAGAATTCTTGCTGGTTGGTAGGTGATCAAACACTTATTTCATGCAATAAAATGTAATTTAATTATTTAAAAATCTGTTTTTTCTGGATTTTATTTTTAGATTCTCTCTCATAGTTTAAGTGTACCTACGATAAAAATTATAGACCTCTCCATTCTTTGTAGGTGGGAAAAGGTGTATAGTATATTGATGACCAATCAATAGGATAGATCATGAATAGAACACTGGCGGAGGTCTGATGCCCAGCACCCCCATGATCAGATTTTACAACCTCTATCATCATTCAGAGCAGAACATCTCATTTCCACACCCAGTGTAATAGTTGCTGACTACTGGAGATTAGATCCTATTGATTTCACTAGATCTGCAGTACCCAGCAAACACTAAACAGCAGAGATCCATTCTGAACACCCTTTACATCCGGCCACTGTTGGACATCAAAACAGCTGATCAGTGGCTGGTGGGAGTGCCTGTGGTTGGTTGGACTTCCATCCATATTATATTAATAACCTGCTCTAAGGATAGATAACTGAAAAAGTAGTGGAAAACCCCTTTAAATACAGTAGGCAGACATCTGCATTTCATATTCTCTAGTACAGCTTATGAATTTCGTCTCAGCCTTAATGTATCCATCTGCAAATTGCCTCTTCAGAAAAAAAGAGGACTTGAACTCTATAGTGCCACCTGTTGGTAGTAGCGATCCTACAAGTCACAATCAACCTTTTAACGAGTCTTGTAATATGACTTCGGATAAAAGCCAAAACAGAATCTCAATTTGCAAACACGGTGTTTCGGGCTATTGGTCCTCATCAGTGCAAAGTATGAGAACTGATTTGGCTAGGTGAGAGGCTCTGGACTGGGGTCTAAGGGGTAAGGTTTCTCCTTGTGGAGAGTGACATGCCAGCTCTGGCTTGTCAAGGTAAGGCGGCTTATTCGCCGTGCATTGCTATTCTGGAAAATTTAATGCGCAAATTGCCTCTTCATAGAGAAAGAGGACTTGAACTCTATAGCGCCACCTGTATATAGAGTTCAAGTCCTCTTTTTCTCTGAAGAGGCAATTTGCATATTAATTTTCCCAGAGGAGCATTGCACAGCAAATAAGCCTCCTTACCTTGACAAGCCAGAGCTGGCATGTCACTCTCCACAAGGAGAAACCTTACCCCTTAGACCTGTATCCATCTGGTTATTTGATATCTTTGTCTCTAGAACATTGGCTGTAGGCTCTGGAGGAGGGTTTCTCATCGGATCGCTCTTCTACAATACCAGAGGAACATTTCTCTGCGTAGCTTCATGATAACCACAGGTGACTCCAATGTCAGATGTATCACCTTTCACCATCATTTGCATGAGTTCTCCTGCTGACTGCACTCTGCATAAAACATTTCTATGATGTCACTTCATTGAAATATTGGGGCCCGCGAGTGAAAGTAAAACGTCTGTGTTATGTCTGGCTGAACTGACAATAAATTATTAAAAAAAGGTCAAAGCAAAACAAGAATACTATAAAATGATCTGGAAACTATAATGATGGACTGCGGAGGCCAAGGTACACAAATGGCTCACTGGCTGCCGGCTGGAAAGAGGCAATTTCTACCAAATAAAATGCAACTATTTCACCCTGGAGAATTTCAGTAGTCTAGATAAAATGATGACGATGTTATCAGTAGTAAATAAAATCTTGTATTAAAATGGCCGAGAATGGCTTTCCTTTTTCCTACAAATTCTGCTTGTAGCCTGCTTTCTGCTTGGAATACCAAGCATTCCATCTGCCCGCCAGCTGTGCGCCTTAATCCTCTCTAATAACTGCAGCTAGCGCTGCACCCTGAGAATCCACAACTTTGAAAAACTTTGCTTCACACTCACTGCCAGAACTGATTTTTAGACATTGGTCTCATATGAAAAGTTGTGTAAACAGTTATTACTGACAGGTGGTAAATTTCCAGTTAAAAATCTAAAGTGCTATGGAAAAATTTGTTTGCAGCTGCACTGTACTGGGACATCCACCCAGATTACCATACTGTACTTAAATGGTCATTGGGGGGCCTAAACTTTATAACAAAAATATGATACAGTAGAGCACAACTATAACATACCATATGAAACTGGGTTCTCAAACGCCATATTTTCCCTGATATACAGAAATTAACCCAGAAAATGACAAAGATTGTGAGCGCAAGACACCTTTCACAAGTCCATTCTCCGTGTCCTATCCGCAATCTACACGGACAGAACATGTGCCCATTATAGTCTACATTCTGCTGTTCACACTACCATTTTATTTCAAAGGAACCAATAGTTTGCGAAGAAAAAAGGAAAACAATTTTGATCAGATTTCCAAATAATTCAAACCAGTAAGTCCATAGTAGGACCATCTCTTTAAAAGGGGTTGACAGGGCAAAATAAGGATATTTCCAGTGGCTTAGTATGCTAAAAAAAACAAAAGAAAACCATATTATCCCCCCTCCTCCAGCACTTGCAAGCATCCAGCGCAGACAGTTCTTGGTCAGCCTTTACACCGGAAGGAAGTCGTCACCGCGTACAGCAACAGCAGGACCGCTAGGACCTGTGATTGGCTGCCTTACTCAGGTGACTTCGGCAGCACATCATTATGACAACCGGCGACTTCCTGCAGGTGTAAATACAGACCACAGAACAGCCTGTGCTGGATCCTACCGGGTGCCAGGAAGGGGGGTACATCTTCCTAATTTTTTCTTTTATTTTATAAACATACTAAACCACTGAGAAAGTCTTAATTTTTGCTCAGACAACCCCTTTAATGCTTAATGTGAAGTAAACGCTTATATTTTATTATTTTTTTTTTTATTTTTGTATGGATAAAAATTAAAGACACACAGACTATAAAATCTGACAGACTGACTGAAAATTCATGAAAATATGGTTGCACAGGCTGAAGAAAAAAATGGTCCATATGCTTAAAAAAAATAGATAAGATAGAGCTGTGAAACAGGTCAACATTTCCTCTTCCTGAACAGTTTTATGTTGTTATCTGCTTTACTTCATCCTATTTTTTTCCACCATTTATTTTACTTAAAGAGAACCTTTATCCGACACTGTCTGCATGATCTCAGCTAGGTATGTTAAACTCGGAGATGCTGCTTTCCCCGGCAGTGACAGTTTTTCTCCTATAGGCACATATAGGGAGAGACCTGTCAGCCACTGGCTGCGGGCAGATAGAGGCTGTCGGGGATCTGACAGTCTGACTAGCTCCAGCGAGGCTTGTTCCCCAGTGGCATTTAAAGTACTGCATGTATTTATCTAAACCGCTGCAGAGTTCAAAATCAAACATACCTGGCTGGGGTCATGCAGAGAGTGCCTGATGCATGCTGCCTGGTTCTCTTTAAGAGGGTTGTCCAACCAAAAGGAACAGTGTAGGTGGCATGTCAAAAATGATGGGCAAAAATTCATTTTAAAAACCTCTGTTACCCTGCAGAAGTGGTTCCATGAACCAAAGCCTATCATGCTGCAGAGGTAACATGCTTTATTCAACAAGTAACATCATCGCTATTTAGCAAAGACCAAGAGTGGACCCAAAAAATTGCAGCTTTTATTGGGCTGTTCCACAATGTCCGAAAACCCATGCGTGGTAGATCCTGGTTATTTTAATAGCCATGTTTGCCATTCTACAGCCACATGAGGAACACTAACAGATGGTGCACCTGAGGAAGCCGAAGGCGGTGAAACACGCGTCGAGGCTCCTGCAGGTGGCATACATAATGTCTCAAGGCAACATTCTATTACATTTGGTTTCACTCTTACATTTTTCTCTTGAAGCGCTTATGTCCTCAATTGTTTAAACTCCTAGCCAGCAATCATGTGGAGATAATAATACGAATAAATTTTATTTCTATAGCGCCGACATATTCCGTAGCACTTTACATTTCAGAGGGGACTTGTACAGATGATAGACATTACAGCATAACAATAATCACACAGATCATAACAGATACCAAGAGGAATGAGGGCTCTACTCGCAAGCTTACAATCTATTAGGGAAAAAGGGGAGACACGAAAGGTGGGTGGTAACAATTGCCCTGATTGTTTGGACCAGCCATATTGTTAAGTGTGTAACAGTACGGACACAGAGGGCTAATAGATGCATAAAGCATGTGGGAACATGATACGGGGAACCTGGTTATCGTAAAACTGGACTGTGCCACACAGGGATAGTTAGGTTAATGTGTTGAGGCGATAGGCCAGTCTGAATAAATGAGTTTTCAGGGCACACTTAAAATTGCAGTGATTGGGAACTACTCGTATTGACCTGGGAAGTGCATTCCAAAGAATTTGCGCAGCACGTGTAAAGTCTTAGAGACGGGAGTGGGAGGTTCTGATTATCGAGGAAGTTAACCTCAGGTCATCAGCAGAACGGAGGGCACGGGTAGGGTGGTAGACAAAGGGAGGAGATGTAGGGTGGTGCTGAGCCATGGAGTGCTTTGTGGGTGAGGGCAATAAGTTTGTACTGGATTCTGGAGTGGATGGGTAGCCAGTGTAAGGACTGGCACAAGGTAGAGGCATCGGTGTAACGATTGGCGAGGAATATGATCCTGGCTGCAGCATTCCAGACAGATTGGAGGGGGGAAGTTTAGTAAGGCCTCTTTCACACTTCAGTTTTTTGCATCAAAGATAAATAAAAATGACAGACCACAAGGCTGAAACAGTATAACATCATATATTACGTGTGGGTGCAGATGAAAAGAAAACCAACACAATCAGCCCATGGAAAATCAGTGTAGGACACACTGTAATCAATAAGAAGCAGCAAAAGGAAATCAGTGCATAGATGTCCAAGGTATGATAAAATCCCAAATCTTTATTAAATAACACAGGTAGAAAAGCACAAACAATGACAGACAAAGGGTGACACAAGCAGAAGCAGAGCAAAGGGGTATACAGTGTCAAAAACCTCACTCTGACCCTTATCGTGAGTAAACACCTGGTGGTAAAGACAAATAAGAGTCCAAGTATAGACACCCAATTTATAGCAGGCAGACCAGTAAGAAGCAGTAAGGGGTAAAATCCCCAGCTGGACGGCCATATAATCAGGGGTGAAATTGCAAAGACACAAAAGCAAGGTAAACATACCAGGAGGGGAGAGGGGAGAGACACTGGATCCCAAGCTCAGCTGGCCGTCCAGCTGGGGATTTTACCCCCTTACTGCTTCTTACTGGTCTGCCTGCTATATATTGGGTGTCTATACTTGGACTCTTATTTGTCTTTACCACCAGGTGTTTACTCACGATAAGGGTCAGAGTGAGGTTTTTGACACTGTATACCCCTTTGCTCTGCTTCTGCTTGTGTCACCCTTTGTGCTTTTCTACCTGTGTTATTTAATAAAGATTTGGGATTTTATCATACCTTGGACATCTATGCACTGATTTCCTTTTGCTGCCAGTTTTTTGCATCAGTCAAAATCCGCCAAAAGGACGGATGCTGGATCCGTTTTAGAACTGATGACAACGGATGCCACCCATCCGTTTTTTTGACGGATCCGACAAATGAAGAATTTTAGAGAGAGAGAGAGAGAGAGAGAGAGAGAGAGAGAGAGAGAGAGAGAGAGAGAGAGAGAGAGAGAGAGAGAGAGAGAGAGAGAGAGAGAGAGAGAGAGAGAGAGTGAGAGTGTGTTTTTTTTGTCCGGCACCCAGAAAGAGTTTCGGGTTAAATAAGTGTCTGGAGGATCCGCCAGAGGAAAAAACGTTGCAAGCTCCGTTTTCAAATCTTTGAGGATGGTGACGGACAGCAACTTTTGGCGGATCCTCAAAAAAAACGGATGCAACGGATGGCAATCCGTCACAATCCGCCATTAATGTAAGTCAATGGGGGAAAAAACGGATCCTCAAAAGAAAATTGAGGATCCATTTTTTTCAAAACCTAGCGGATTGTGACTGATTGCAAAAAACTGAAGTGTGAAAGAGGCCTAAGAGGGAGAGCGATTAGGAGAGAGTTACAATAGTCCAGACGAGAATGAATAAGAGAAACAGTAAGAGTTTTTGCAGAGTCAAAGGTAAGAAAAGGTTGAATTCTAGAAATGTTTTTGAAATGCAGATGACAAGAGCGAGCCAGTGATTGGATGTGGGGGGGTGAATGAAAGCTCGGAGTCAAGTATGACCCCAAGACAGCGGGCATGTTGCTGGGGAGTAATAGTGGAACCACACACGGAAATGGCAATGTCGGGTATAGGTACATTAGTAGACGGAGGAAACACAAGGAGTTCAGTCTTTGACAGGTTCAGTTTCAGATATAGTGAGGACATTATGTTAGACACAGCATTTAGACAATCGCCGGTGTTTTCTAGAAAGGCTGGCGTGATGTCAGGAGAAGAAGCGTATAATTGGGTGTCATCAGCATAGAGATGGTACTGGAAACCAAATCTACTGATTGTTTTACCAATCGGGGCAGTGTACAAGAAGAAGAGGAGGGGGCCTAGAACCGATCTTTGAGGAACCCCAACAGTAAGGGGAAGATGAGAGGAGGAGCCGGCAAAAGATACAGTAAAGGAGCGGTCAGAGAGATAGGAGGAAAACCAGGAGAGAACGGTGTCCTTGATGCCGATGGAGCGGAGCATAGTGAGGAGGAGCGGATGATCCACCGTGTCAATAACAATTGATCTCTCTTTACTTGGCCTAAGATACTAAAAGGCTATCTTGCCTACAGTTGACCATCTTTAAAATGCTTTTTAAACCTATAGGTCTGATAATTGATTAATCTTTTGCATACACTTTTAATCTAACCCATGCGGATTCATGATGTGTGCATAATAACATTTATATTGATTTATTTCAAATCCCCTTATATTTTATTTAGATCTTGGGTCACATACTATTCTTTAGCATGATGTGGGGACTCTGTTAGGATTCTTAATATTTGGAGATGCCTTTGTATCTTTTGGTTTAGCAGATGGTACACTAGTAGCATTAGACCTACATTCTTATCCTTCTGTTTTAGGAGTCATTTTAAATGTGATATCTTATAGTAACTCTGAATATAAAGCTCCGTGGTTTTGTTCCTTTAAGCCAATTTATGCCAAATCGCATAGAAATTGCAATAACTGGATTGTGTAATGTTGGCCTCGTTCCAGGAGAACTAAAACTTTTGTAGTTCTGCTCTGATTGGAAGTGGAATTTCAGTGAACACAATTACGTGGACTATAATTGTAGCCATGGCACACTGCTCTTTGAAGCTGTAACCACTGGATTTCTAAACCGTGCCTGCTAAGTGCTTGGATATTACAAATTGCGCAGTACCTAGTGGTGTTCATACTGTATCCCAGCCAAATAAAATGAAACATAACTATATGTCCTTAAAGCTATTGCACCCCTGTCCAATTTTTACTATGACTTGATTCAACACATCTGGCTATTGAATGCCTTTAACATTGCATCATTACTCAAGATAATATTCAAAGTTCGGGGTGTTGACAAACTTCTACAAAATTCTGTGGAACTGGCTTTATCCCCAATTACGTACTGGCACAGAATACTAACAGCCGGCATTTAATCCTAGGCCAAGATTTATTTTACTTTTACAATAAAAGACACTTTGCAGGAAATGATATTGCAATGGGAGGATGTACAACACTATCCACTCTTGGATTGCCATTTCAGCTCTTAGGAAATAGCTTCCAAAATCATTGTTTATTATGCAATGTTAAAAGGAACCATAGAGGGAAAAAAAAACTTGAATTCAGAAGTCTTTGTTTCGTACATACTGATATTCATGCTTAGCATAAAGATATCTCGGGGGACACTAAACGTCTTCATAGACATTAGGTTGATTCTTGACTCACCCTTAGACAGAATTTCGATGTGATAGAAGGATCGGGAAGACTGAACTTAAATGTCTGATTCTAAAAGCTGCTGCCCAAAGCTTTACCCCCTCTCCCCACATGCATTCATATGTGCACAGTGCACACAGTTAGGAGAGAAAGCAGTTGGCGAGCAAGGTGTGTGTGCACCTTTAGGTGCTGTGTATAGCTATGCAAAAATCAGGAAACCAAGAGAAGCTGAATACAACAGCAGACAACAATATCTGGCAAAATGTTGGACATCATGATGGCAACTCAACAAACCTCACTATAGTTAATAGGGCCCATCGGGAGCAGCAAGTGCTAAGTGATTGGGCCGGCACTGCTGTTTATGCTGTTATTCTGCTTTGACATACAGGCAATTACCAAATGCAGATGTGAACAGAGACTAATCTACTTATGGACACCATAGCAGAAATCATATGACTAGGGACAGTCTTATGTCTGAAATGCATTGGTTTTTGCCTTGATGTAATATTCTTAATGTACATGGAACTTTGTAAGATGTATAATTAAATTGGTTTAGTTTTATGTCCTAACAGCTGGTTCCATTTGTTTGCTCTGTTGACATCCTGCACTCAAAAAATCCTAATGTTCTCCACCAGTATTTAAAAAATCCCTAATGTTCACCAGTGCCTACAAAATCCCTAATGTACTTCAACAGTACCTACAAAATCCCTAATGTTCTTCACCAGTGCCTACAAAATGCCTAATATTCTTCACCAGTACCTCAAAAATCCCTAATGTTAGTCACCAGTCTAAATCAGAAAGTGCAGTAGTTATGGTCTTTCCCGAGAGGACCTGAACCCTGTGGACATCACTGTTAGGAAGACCAGATGTCTCTTATACAAGCGCTGTAGCACTCATGGCTGGCATATAATTGGATTTAGGGGTCTGCTTCTGCCATCACAGTTATAAAAGACAATGAATTACAGAAAATCAGAGATAATTTCTCAACCTGACTAGAAATTATTTGATCAGGTTTCTCGCCCTACAGGAAAAGTTACATCGTAACCACAAAACTAATTTTCTGCTAAAATGTTTTTTTTGGTTTTGTTTTTAAGAAGAAAACCAAGACAAACCAAGAAAACCAGGGGAAGAGTCCTGAGGAGATCATCTGCATATTCCCAGTGCCTTCTGGGATAAGTGAAGAGTCTCCGCGAGCTCAACGACCACTGGATTTTGGCAGCTGCAACTGAAAAGAGGAAATCGGTAGACCAGGGGAAGAGTCTTGAGGAGATCATTTGCATATTCCCAGAGCCTTCTGGGATAAGTGAAGAGTCTCCACGAGCTCAACGATCACTGGATTTTGGCCGTCGCAGCTGTAAAGAGGAAATCGGTAAACTATTTTGGCTCGTTTTTCATCGTTTTGAAATCTCTATAACTATTACAATATGGAAGCGGCCAGGAGTCATTTGGTGAGCTGCATTTCTCGCTACATGTTCACAGAGTTACCAGTGGAATAGCCAAACTTCACATGCCACAAATGCAAGCTTGTGTCCCTGTTGGAGGAAAAGTTGCAAAATCTCGAAGAGAGGTTAGCTACGTTGAAGATCATTAAGGAAGGTGAAGAGTTCTTAGACAGAGCAGAATTATCTCTTCATGTTACAGAAAGAGAAGAAATTCGAAGTGCACCTGAAGAAACAGAGGAATGGAAGCATGAGTCCCAGAGAAGCAGGAGGCAGTCAGCGCTCATACTGCTTAGGGACCAGTACCAGGCTCTCACGCAGAAGAACGATGAAGAAATACATCAGGATAAGACTTTGCCCACAAACAGCAACCTTGCACGCCTTCAGAATCCTCCTGGATGGAGAAAGAAAAATGTTGTGATGAAGAAACGGAGAGTGGTGGTCATGGGGAATTCCCTGTTGAGAGGAACAGAGGCCGCTATCTGCAGACCGGATATAACTTCAAGAGAAATGTGATGTCTTCCAGGTGCAAAAATTAAAGATGTGTCTGACAGGATATCAGGACTCTTCAGACCTAGAGATGACCACCCATTCCTGCTAATACATGTGGGGACCAATGACACCGCAAGAAACGACCGGGAAACCATCTGCAGTGACTTTGAAAACTTGGGCAAGAAAGTGAAAGAACTGGGAGCGCAGGTGGTCTTCTCTTCCATCCTCCCAGTGGATGGCCATGGAACAAGGAGATGGAATAAGATTCTGCAGGTGAACAACTGGCTACGCCGATGGTGCCGTCAGCAAGGATTTGGATTTCTGGATCACGGAGTGAATTACCTATACGATGGACTACTTGCTAGAGATGGGGTGCACCTTACGAAGACTGGAAAACATGTATTTGGAAGTCGCCTTGTTACACTCATCAGGAGAGCTTTAAACTAGAACAATGTGGGAAGGGAAGCAAAAGGCCAGAAAAAGCCATACACCTGACAAATGCTATTGAGAACTCTGCTATTAGAAGTGGAAAGGAAGAACAAAGACAAAAGAATTTAAATAATAAAAATATTGGAGAAAGAGAAACCAATCACAAACTAAAATGTTTATACTAATGCACAAAGCATGGGCAACAAACAAGAAGAACTGGAACTACTAACACAGGAAAAGAAATATGACGTCATTGGAATCACTGAAACTTGGTGGGATGATACACATGATTGGAATACAAGGCTAGAAGGATACAACTTATTTGCAAGAAACAGACTTGATAAACGAGGAGGAGGAGGTGTCGCATTGTATGTTAGAAACATGTATATCTGCACAAAGATTGAAGCTTCAGAGACTGGGAGTTCTGTGGAAACTGTTTGGGTAAGAATACAAGGACAGAACAATGGAAAGGACACCATTGTAGGCATTTACTACAGGCTGCCTGTGCAAGCTGAAGATATGGATGAACTCTTTATGCATCAAATGGCCAAGTTCTCCAAAAAATATGACATCGTTGTCATGGGAGATTTCAACTATCCTGACATTTGTTGGGAATCTCTCTCAGGCAAAACTAACAGGTCATGGAAATTCTTATCCTCTCTTGCTGACAACTTTATCTTCCAAAAGGTAGGTGAGAAAACAAGGTGAACTGCTACCTTGGATCTAATACATATAAACAGGGAGGAAATGGTTGATGTTATGAGCTCATTTTCTCATTCACCTTTGATGTCCGATGAACTCCATCTGCTGGTGAAAGGAGGTGGTGAAACTGATTTGGATGGGAGAAACCTGTCACCTGAATAGGTGGATTGCGATTGGACATCCGGAATCTCTGAGTGGATATAAGGCAGCAGATGCCCTGTAGGGTTGCTGGTGATTTCTCTGCTCTGAGCTCTGGCCTCCAGTTCAGTTCCTGTCTTCTAAAGCTAAGTTTTTGCTCTGTTATTGTTCCATGAGATTTTGTCTGATTTGCTTAGTTTTGTGTTCAGCCAGCCCCGGCTGGGGCTTTGCTGAATTTCCATTTTTGTCCCTTATCGGTTAATTCTCTTTTGCTCTGTCTTCAGAATATACAGTGCCTACAAGTAGTATTCAACCCCCTGCAGATTTAGCAGGTTTACACATTCGGAATTAACTTGGCATTGTGACATTTGGACTGTAGATCAGCCTGGAAGTGTGAAATGCACTGCAGCAAAAAAGAATGTTATTTCTTTGTTTAATTTTTTTTAAAATTGTGAACAGTTTATTCAGAGGGTCATTTATTATTCAACCCCTCAAACCACCAGAATTCTGTTTGGTTCCCCTAAAGTATTAAGAAGTATTTTAGGCACAAAGAACAATGAGCTTCACATGTTTGGATTAATTATCTCTTTTTCCAGCCTTTTCTGACTAAGACCCTCCCCAAACTTGTGAACAGCACTCATACATGGTCAACATGGGAAAGACAAAGGAGCATTCCAAGGCCATCAGAGACAAGATCGTGGAGGGTCACAAGGCTGGCAAGGGGTACAAAACCCTTTCCAAGGAGTTGGGCCTACCTGTCTCCACTGTTGGGAGCATCATCCGGAAGTGGAAGGCTTATGGAACTACTGTTAGCCTTCCACGGCCTGGACAGCCTTTGAAAGTTTCCTCCCGTGCCGAGGCCAGGCTTGTCCGAAGAGTCAAGGCTAACCCAAGGACAACAAGGAAGGAGCTCCGGGAAGATCTCATGGCAGTGGGGACATTGGTTTCAGTCAATACCATAAGTAACGTACTCCACTGCAATGGTCTCCATTCCAGACGAGCCCGTAAGGTACCTTTACTTTCAAAGCGTCATGTCAAGGCTCGTCTACAGTTTGCTCATGATCACTTGGAGGACTCTGAGACAGACTGGTTCAAGGTTCTCTGGTCTGATGAGACCAAGATCGAGATCTTTGGTGCCAACCACACACGTGACGTTTGGAGACTGGATGGCACTGCATACGACCCCAAGAATACCATCCCTACAGTCAAGCATGGTGGTGGCAGCATCATGCTGTGGGGCTGTTTCTCAGCCAAGGGGCCTGGCCATTTGGTCCGCATCCATGGGAAGATGGATAGCACGGCCTACCTGGAGATTTTGGCCAAGAACCTCCGCTCCTCCATCAAGGATCTTAAGATGGGTCGTGATTTCATCTTTCAACAAGACAACGACCCAAAGCACACAGCCAAGAAAACCAAGGCCTGGTTCAAGAGGCAAAAAATCAAGGTGTTGGAGTGGCCTAGTCAGTCTCCTGACCTTAACCCAATTGAAAACTTGTGGAAGGAGCTCGAGATTAAAGTCCACATGAGACACCCAAAGAACCTAGATAACTTGGAGAAGATCTGCATGGAGGAGTGGGCCAAGATAACTCGAGAGACCTGTGCCGGCCTGATCAGGTCTTATAAAAGACAATTATTAGCTGTAATTGCAAACAAGGGTTATTCCACAAAATATTAAACTTAGGGGTTGA
The DNA here is from genome assembly GCF_039654945.1 of Dendrobates tinctorius. Taxonomy (NCBI): domain Eukaryota; kingdom Metazoa; phylum Chordata; class Amphibia; order Anura; family Dendrobatidae; genus Dendrobates; species Dendrobates tinctorius. The sequence continues at coordinate 36,129,204 of NW_027361728.1, forward strand.
ATAATAATTGACCCACACTTGTATGTTTAAAATTTATTAAAATTTAACTGAGCAACATAACTTTTTGGTTTGTAAGATTTATGCATCTGTTAATAAATCCTGCTCTTGTGTGAAGTTTGAAGGCTCTAACTTATTTGCATCTTATCAAACCTGCTAAATCTGCAGGGGGTTGAATACTACTTGTAGGCACTGTATAGGAGTGCTGATATAGGCATTTTGAACTCTAGTGACTTCAGGACTGTTTTTCCTATCAGACGTGTTGGGACATTTTTGGTAGGGTTTTAGAGGATTGCAGCCAGCATCTTTTCTGTCCTTTCCTATCTAGTTACTTGGGCCCCATCGTTTGCTCTGCCTGTCTTTCTGTCTGTGTTTGTGTTTTCATCTGTTTTCACTGTCAATACATGTTGGGGGCTGTCTATTGCTTTGGGGTCTGCTCTGGGGCAGTTTAGATTTCCCCTTTCTTTAGGCTTATTTAGTTCTCTGGCTGTGACGAAGCATCTAGGACCACCGTAGGAACGCTCCATGGCTTGTTGTGAATAGGATCAGGGGTCTGCAATCCGCTAGCTACCAACCTCTCCGGCTTTCTGGACTTAGCTTGTATTTTTGTTTTTTCCTCCTCCGGTGACTCATTCATAACAGGTTAAGTAGGTAAAAGTGGCTGGGACCCTAAGAGGTAGCGACCATGCTATTTTAGAATTTTGGATAACTAGAGGAGGAAGACCTGTGAAGAATCAGACGTCAAGGTTAGATTTCAGAAAGGCAGATTTTAAGGGATTCAGAAAGAGAATTGGAGGGATCCAATGGCTGGATATCCTTAAAGACAAAAAATGTCTAGGTAGGATGGGAAATCTTGAAAAATGAAATTCTCAGAGCACAATTGTTAACAATTCCGAAAAGAGGGAAGAATAGGAAGCATTTAAGGAAACTAGGATGGATATACACAGAACTTAAGCACGTGCTAAAAAGGAAGAAAGAAATGTTTATAAAATGGGAAGAGGGAGGCATATCTAAAGAAGAATATAATGCTGTCTGCAGAATTTGCAGGGCACAAATCAGATTAGGTAAAGCTGACAATGAATGGAGGCTTGCAAGAGACATCAAAAGCAATAATAAAGGATTTTGGGGATATGTCAAAAGTAAAAGAAAAGTCAAAGATGCTATAGGATTTTTACAGGATGAAAATGATGAAATGGTAAGACAGGATGTTGAGAAGGCCGAACTTTTAAATTCCTATTTTGCATCTGTTTTCTCTCAGAAAGGAAATGTAACATCAACTGTTCTTCACTGTGCTATTAAGGGAATAGAAGAATCCAGGATATCTCTAAAACAGAAAGATAGTGAGGAAACACTTAGCTAACCTAAATGAATTCAAGTTTCCAGGTCCAGATAAATTACACCCCAGGAGTACTGAAGGAGCTAGCAGAAGAAATTTTTGAACCCCTCTCCATAATCTTTGAAAATTCTTGGAGAACAGGAGAAGTCCCAGAAGACTGGAGAAGAGCAAATGTTGTTCCTATCTTCAAAAATGGGAAGAAGGTGAACCCAGGCAACAATAGGCCGGTGAGTCTGACTTCTATACCAGGAAAGATCTTTGAACAAATTATTAAACAACATGTATGTCAGTACGTGGATTAGAATGAAGTGATTAAACAGAGTCAGCATGGGTTTGTAAATAATAAGTCATGTCAGACTAACTTAATTTCCTTCTATGATGGAATCACGGATTGAGTGGATCAGGGAAATGCTGTAGATATAGTATATCTTGACTTCAGCAAAGCATTTGACAAAGTATCTCACACAATCCTTATTAAAAAAAATGACTAGGTATGGAATGGACAAGGCAACTGTTAGGTGGATTCATAACTGGCTTAGTGATTGGACCCAAAGAGTGGTAGTAAATGGCGGCACAGCCAGTTGGAAGAATGTCTCAAGTGGGGTACCACAGGGCTCTGTCCTCGGCCCTGTATTGTTCAACATCTTTATCAACGATTTAGATGAAGGAATTGAGGGTAAACTGATTAAATTTGCTGATGACACAAAGCTAGGAGGGATAACTAATACTAGAGAAGAGAGAGAGAAGATTCAAAAAGATAGAAATAAACTGGAGCAGTTTGCAGCAACTAACAGAATGGTTTTTAACAGGGAAAAAAGCAAAGTACTACATCTGGGCAATAAAAATGAAAAAAGCATATACAGAATGGGAGGAATAGGGCTAAGCAACAGTACATGTGAAAAAGTTTTGGGTATACTAATAGATCACAGACTGAATGTTAGGAGTCAGATTTCTGCGGTTAATATGCAGGAATCCAGACCCTCACATTCTGCAGTCTCCTGCTCATTATCTACTGCAGAGGATATAGCAGAAGAGATTGCCTTGCAGCAGATCTCTCCAGAGGCTAAGTTCTTCCATCTGCCTTCTGAGCATGCTCATGAGACTGTCTTCCTTTTGAGATCGGGAGTCATGTGCTCAGGTCCCGCTCCAGATCTCATTGGTCCATCTCGGAGGTCTGGAAGCTTCCGGAAGGTCCCGCCTGCTATAAAAAGCGTGCATGGCCGTTCCGCCATGCGCTAGTATAGTCATACTTGCTGCTGTGTGTTTGTTGATGGATGCATGATGTGGTGAATGACTCATTTGAAACCCCTACCCTTTGATATTACGACTGTGTGAGGGATTGAGTTACTACCAGTACCAGCGCGCTACTGTTCCATTACCACAGCTGATAGCGTCCGACATCGCGCTTGCGCCATAGCGGTGTCATCCAGCGGCAGTATCCACGCCACGCTGCTTTAGCAGCACTTTGAGCGTTCGCGGCTGCGACGCTATATTCTCTGATAACAACGGTAGGTCTAGAAGGATTTTAATACCGCCATCTTGGACTACTCCTGTGACCTTTTACCGTCCTGTGTGTATTCTACCTGAAGCCTGTGTCAAACAGGTTCAGTGTTTTGTGTTTTTTGTTACGGTACCTCTGGGTGTGAACAGAGCCCGTCCTGCACGCTCCGGGTGAAGTTTAACCCATGTGCATAATCGCCATATTGTCTCTGCCACCATCTAGCAGCGGTTATATCACCTACTGCACGGTGGACCCCCAGCGGCAAACGCACTTTATTTATATTTTTATTTAGTGCGTTCCGCCGTTCCTAACATTGAGTCAACAGTGTGATGCAGCAGCAAAAAAGGCAAATGCAATTCTAGGCTGTATTAACAGAAGCATACAGTCTAGATCACGTGAAGTCATTATTGCCCTCTACTCCTCTTTGGTCAGACCTCATCTGGAATATTGTGTCCAGTTTTGGGCGCCACATTTTAAAAAAGACATCAACAAACTGGAGCAAGTTGAGAAAAGAGCGAGCAGAATGGTGACCGGTCTGCAAACCATGTCTTATGAGGAAAGGTTGCATGAACCGGGAATGTTAAGCTTGCAAAAGAGAAGACTGAGAGGAGACTTAATAGCTGTCTACAAATATCTCAAGGGCTGTCACATTGTAGGATCATCTTTATTCTCATTTGTACAAGTAAAGACTAGAAGCAATGGGATGAAACTGAATGGGAGGAGACACAGATTAGATATTAGAAAAACCTTTTTGACAGTTAGAGTGATCAATGAGTGGAACAGGCTGCCACGAGAAGTGGTGAGGTCTCCAATGGAAAACTTCAGACAGAGGCTGGACAGACATCTGTCTGGGATGATTTAGCGAATCCTGCTTTGAGCAGGGGGTTGGACTAGATGGCCCAGGAGATCTCTTCCAACTCTACGATTCTATGATTTGGAACAATGAATGAAAATGGTTCATTTTATTTCAGCTTCCTTCACTAATAAAACAATCCATTTTACCAGTTTTTATGCATCTGTGGAATCGTAATGGACTTGATCTGAGAATGGGCCAAAGAGCACATGATGGGTAAGTTCCAACACAGCAGATAAGCTGTGGATTTTCCATCTGGATTGGTGGCATTCACAGCATAATGTAGTAGCAGCAAGGATGAGATCTTACCAACTCTTACCACGAAAACATCTGAGGTGGAAATGGTTCTGTGGTGCAGGCATTATATCAACACAACAGCAATTTATGTTGCGGATTTTAAGTGCTTTGCATAAGGGGAAATCTGTGTAAAATCCAAAACAAAATCCGTGACTGATCTACAAGTGATACTTGCAGATTTTTTGAAGTTCTTACTTATTGCAGGTGCACAGCAAAATTTGTACAAGTGGCCGTATTCCTTAGCCTACATTATTTAAAAAAAAACAACTACTGAAAATGAGGTCAACTGGTTTCAAAGAATCACAATCAAATATACAATACTTGGTGGAAAGCAGGAGATGACAACACCATGGGACATGCTGATCAATTGCACTGATGAATCTCCATAGTAATAATAATATATTTTATTTCTATAGCGCCGACATATTCCGCAGGACTTTACATTTCAGAGGGGATTTGTACAGACAATAGACATTACAGCATAACAATAATCACATAGATCATAACAGATACCAAGAGGAATGAGGGCCCTGCTCGCAAGCTTACAGTCTATGAGGAAAGAGGTAGACATGAAAGGTGGGTGGTAACAGTTGCCCTGATTGTATGGACCAGCCATAATGTTAAGTGTGTAACAGTACAGACACAGAGGGCTAATGGATGCATAAAGCATGTGGGAACATGATTATGGTAAAACTTTTGGCTGTGCCACACAAGGATAGCTAAGGTTAATGTGTTGAGGCGATAGGCCAGTCTGAATAAATGCGTTTTCAGGGCACACTTAAAATTGTGGGGATTGGGGACTAATCGTATTGACCTAGGAAGTGCATTCCAAAGAATTGGCACAGCACGTGTAAAGTCTTGGAGACGGGAGTGGGAGGTTCTGATTATTGAGGATGCTAACCTCAGATCATCAGCAGAACGGAGGGCGCGGGTAGGGTGGTATACTGAAACAAGGGAGGAGATGTAGGGTGTTGCTGAGCCATGGAGGGCTTTGTGGGTGAGGGTAATAAGTTTATACTGAATTCTGGGGTGGATGGGTAGCCAGTGTAATGACTGGCACAAGGTAGAGGCATCGGTGTAACGATTGGTGAGGAATATGATACTGGCTGCAGCATTCAAGACAGATTGGAGAGGGGAGAGTTTGGTAAGAGGGAGACCGATTAGAAGAGAGTTACAATAGTCGAGACGAGAATGAATAAGAGAAAGAGTAAGAGTTCTTGCATAGTCAAAAGTAAGAAAACGTCAAATTCTAGAAATGTGTTTGAGGTGCAGATGACCAGAGCGAGCCAGTGATCGAATGTGGGGGGCAAAGGAAAGCTCGGAGTCAAGAATGACCCCAAGACAGCGGGCATGTTGCTGGGGAGTAATAGGGGAACCACACACAGAAATGTCAATGTCGGGTATAGGTACATTAGTAGAGGGAGGAAACACAAGGAGTTCAGTCTTTGACAGGTTCAGTTTCAGATATAGTGAGGACAAGATGTTAGACACAGAGCTTAGACAATCGCCGATGTTTTCTAGAAAGGCTGGCGTGATGTCAGGAGAAGAAGCGTATAATTGGGTGTCATCAGCATAGAGATGGTACTGGAAACCAAATTTACTGATTGTTTGACCAATAGGGGCAGTGTACAAGGAGATGAGGAGGGGGCCTAGAACCGATCCTTGAGGAACCCCAACAGTAAGGGGAAGATGAGAGGAGGAGGAACCAGCAAAAGATATAGTAAAGGAGCGGTCAGAGAGATAGGAGGAGAACCAGGAGAGAACGGTGTCCTTGAGGCCACTGGAACGGAGCATAGTGAGGAGGAGCTGATGATCCACAGTGTCGAATGCTGCAGAGAGATCCAAGAGAATTAGCATGGAGTAATGACCATTTGATTTAGCTGTCAGTAGATCATTAGAGACTTTAGTGAGGGCAGTTTCAGTAGAGTGTAAAGAGCGGAAACCGGATTGGAGAGGGTCGAGAAGAGAGCTATCAAAGAGATAGCGGATAAGACGGGAGTGGACCAGGCATTCCAGGAGTTTAGAGATGAAGGGAAGATTAGAGACAGGTCTATAATTAGCGGCACAGTTTTGGTCGAGGGATGGTTTTTTAAGCAGTGGATGTATGATGGCATGCTTAAAACGAGGAGGGAAAATACCAGAAGAGAGAGGTTAAATATTTTAGTTAGGTGAGGGGTGACAGCAAGGGAAAAGGACTGGAGGAGATGTGACAGAAATGGGTCACTGGTTCAAGTGGTTGGGCGAGAAGATGCAAGGAGCCTGCTTACGTCTTCTGTGACTGGTTCAAAATCAGAGAGTGAGCCAGATGCAGTGGGGGAGGGAGGACAGTGCATGGTATGAGGTGATTGGGAGATAATTTCCTGTCGAATCTGGTCAACTTTTTCTTTGAAGTAATTGGCCAGATCGTCAGCTCGGAGCTCCGTGGTTGGGGCCTGTACTCTTGGGTTGCGTAGAGAATGAAAAGTGTCAAAGAGACATTTTGGGTTATTGAACAATGAGGTGATGAGGATGTTGAAATAGGTTTGTTTGGGAGGTGAAGGGCAGTGTTATATGTTCTAAGCATAAAGTTATGATGAAATCTTCTTGTAGATTGGATTTTCTCCACAGATGTTCGGCGCACCTGGAGCCCCGCTGTAGGAAACGTGTTTGCAGGGTGTGCCAGGGTTGTAGCCGTCTGTGTTGTGGTGTTCTATTTATAGGGGGTGCAAATTCATCCAGGGCACTTTGAAGTGTTTCATTGTAATGCTTTAATGCAGAATCAGGACATGAGAGGGAGGACATAGGGGCCAATGAACACTGCAAGTTCTTCATAAATTTCTGGGTGTTAATGGCCTGTATGTTTCTATAAGCATGGACAGTGGGGGTGACCTGAGCAGCTTGGCAGTTCTTGATAGAGAATGAAAGAAGATTGTGGTCAGAGAGCGGGAGAGGGGAGTTTGCAAAATCATCCACTGCACAAAGCCGAGAGAAGACCAAGTCGAGGGAGTTTCCGTCTTCATGCGTTGGAGAATTAGTAAGCTGCGAAAGGCCAAACGAGGAGGTTAGAGATAAAAGGTGAGTAGCAGATGGGGAGAGGGGAAGAGCAATGGGGATGTTGAAATCTCCCATGATGAGGGTAGGGATGTCACAGGAGAGAAAATGTGGAAGCCAAGGAACTGATGGGAGGGGCCGGGAGGACGATACACCACCGCCACTCGCATGGAGAAGGGGGTGTAGCGTCTGATGGCATATAGTGGAGTTGGGTCCCAAATCATCGTAGAAATCATATCGCATGAATCTTAAAATTAGACTTGTAATATGAAAACTTAAATTCTCGCGAAACCAACCAATCACACAGGAGCATAAACTGCTTTTAACACACAGTAATATCACATAGAATAACACTTTGAAAAACAAGATTTAACCGAGACTAGACAATGTTCCTAAGGAGGTGGAAGGCCGTAATGTTTACTTGTTTTTTCATGAAGTCAGGTTTACCAGTTATGTATGGGGCTCCAGCGGCACCACCCTTGGCAGCTCAAGTGGCAAGATTAAAATAAGTCAAAACAAGTCTGCCGAGCATAGTTCAGTGATGTTAACTAAACTAAAGCCTTCGAAGACTTCTCCGCATGTGTCTGCAAGAATCAATTTTTAACCATATTAACCTGATCTGATGACAGAAGGTACTCAAAGGTTTTACATTTCTTGATCCTGCAGTAACTGAGCTGCTGAATGTACATTCTATACATAATATCATCGGCGTGTTCACACCAGACACCCATAAGCCCCAGGTCTTTCCAGTATGTTAAAGCCTGTCCCCCAGAAAATATCAGGAAAGAACATATCGCTTACAGTACTGCTGCAGATTGCTTGCCACTAGTGAGATTTGCAACACGTTTTGTAATTACACACAGCAAATTACTATTAAATGAGCAACAGGTTCAGTGGTGACATTGAGGGAAGGTTTGACATTCAAAGAGTCTATTCTGCGAGGCTACGTTGTGTCTATGCAAGACCAGCTCACAACAAGATGGACAAGGTCTGCTTTCATGTACATCAATCATTTTAGGATCAGCAAATTTTATTAAAAGTAATGGAGACATTCGGAGATCTTATGAAATACCAAATCAATATATACAGCTGCTCCACAAATTAGTCAAAGATTAATCAAAGATAAGCTAACCCATCTCCAAGTAATCTATAAATTGCGATAACTGAGTTATAGAAATACTTAATAATCATCAGCAGAATATACAATGAGCCGCATTATCACGGAGAAAACACCTGTCCTTCAGTAAATACCAATGGCAGTAAAAAAATACATTAGACCAGGGGTCGGGAACGTTTTTGGCTGCGAGAGCCATGAACGTCACATATTTTAAAATGTAATTCCATGAGAGCCATACAATATGTTTAAAACTAAATACAAGTAAAAGTGTGCATTTTATGTAAGACCACCACTTTTAAAGTACAATAAGTCTCTGAATTATTTTTAACAACGTCGTCATGCTATTGCTAACCAATGATGCTGGACGGATGGAGGGATGGATGTGTGGATGAGGGATGGATGGATTGAGATAGAGCTGGACAGATGAATGTATTTGTGAATGAGAGATGTGTGGATGAGGGATGGATGGATGAAGAATGGATGGCTGGCTGGCTGGATGTATGAAGAATGGATGGCTGGATGTATGGATGAGGGATGGATGTGTTTGATGAGGGATGGAGGAAGGGAGGGATGGAGGAAGGGAGAGATGGAGGGATGGATGGAGGGAGGGATGGATGGATGAATGGAGAGATGGATGGATGGATGGATGGATGAATGGAGACAGATGGATGAGGGAAGGAGGGATAGATGGGGACTAGAATGCCTAAAGTCTCATGCAGTAATCCATCTGTGTTACATGTGCTCTTCAGCATGAATGGTGGCATCATACCACTGTTCATGATGAGAAGCAGTGAGAATGAGCTGCAGAGAGTGGGCCCCTGAACTGGGGTGATCACCACTAGCACAATGAGAAAAAGTCTCACGGTGCAGAGGTGAGTTAACCGTGAGAAATTTCACCCAGGTGAAATGCGACGAACTCGCCACTGCACGGTGAGACTTTCTCATGGTGCTAGCGGGAATCTCACTGGGGTCACGGCAGTTCAGTCTGCCTGGGAACGGAGCCTCACTGACCAGAGGTAACCTCAATGACGTCACCACCGGTCTCTGAGGCTGCGCTCGCAGAAGTTCAGTCACCAGTGGTTCTCCGCCTGGACGGTCGCATCTCAAGGGGTGAGGGATATTGTTCTTTTTTTATTTTAGTTTTATTACAGGAGAACGAGGGCTTTTGTGGAATAGCTGTTTAAATAAAAATGGAAAACAGTGTTTTGTTTTATTTATAATAAAGGACTTTATTCTTGCTGTGTCTTTATTTATCATACAACTGTAGGATTAATAATGGATATGTGTCTTACAAACACTCTCCTTTGTCAAAAAGTGGGGGAAAACCCACAATGATTTTTAAATTATTTATTTAAATAATTAAAAAATATGGCATGCGGACCCTTCTATTCTTGATAACCAGCCTTGCTGAAGCTGACAGCTGAGGGTTGCAGCCCCCAGCTGTGACTTTTGCCTGGCTGGTTATCAAAAATACAGGGGAACCAACGCCGTGTTTTTTTAAACTATTTATTTACAGCGCAGGAGCAGCTGATGAATACTCCCTTCCGCCATTCATGCTCTCGCTGTTATTAGTGGCAGCAGGTGTCGGATGATGGGAGCAGTTGTTAATTTTATAACTCCGATCACAGCTGAGTGCTCACACTGTCTTTTGACAGTGTGGGAACCGCGGCTGTCTGACAGGCAGGGAGGATTTCACCGCCGATCAGAAGCTTTGTTTTCCGCGCTATCATGCACATGACAGTGTGACAAAACACCTGGTGTTCGGGCAGATTTGTCCGAGAGCCAAATGCAGCCATCAAAAGAGCCACATCTGGCTCACGAGACATAGGTTCCCGACCCTTGCATTAGACTAATATGGGCTAAACCCTTCATATTTGGTGTGATTGGTCAAACATTTAATGAGTATTGGATCATTACACCCAATTCTCCTCATATAATAGATAATAGTTGTTGACGCAGGTGAATTTCAACATGACTGATTCTTTTGTTTTCAGGAAAGAAATGCCACTGCCAGAAATGGATTTCATCATGTCCATTATTTCTTTTTTTTTTGTATTTTTCTTCTTTCACAGGGAAAATAAGAGGTGCACGACCTGCTTATTCCACTCTCCACTGGTCAAGACAAATTCGCTTATGTATGTCAAGGTTGAGAGAAATTGCTGTCAGTCAAACCTGCTGATTTTGGTGGAACCAAACATCTACTGTATCTACTGTGTACAAAGGCCCCTCGGCTAACCTCCTTAGGATTCCAATCCTATTCTCAGTAGAGATATATTGCTGCCAGAACTGACTGGCAGTTGCTCACTTCTCTTTTTCTCAAGGCCAAACACATGCACTCTCAGCCAAGCTGAGCATGCCAGTGTATGAGAGTTGGGAATGGGAGGGGACAGAAGGTATAGCTGTTGTCAGAGTCTAAGAGGCCATGCCAGCCTTATACCAAGAACTGCTAATATTAGTGACACCTATGTGTGGAAATTTACAGAAAAGGAGAGAAAGGTGTGATCATAAAGGCAGACAATTTTCCTTTTGAATAGTTCCAGAAGAAATCTATCCTTGAGGAAACTCCTTTAAGAAACAGTGGATCATATACTACTTTCACAGTAAATGTAGATAACCGAATTTAGGTTTAGTTTCCCTTTAAATGAAGCATTGTAAATTGGACTCTGTATAAGAAACATTTAATTCTGTATTTTTTTTGTAATAAGACTCTGGGTCATTGAAATAATTTATTGCTGCTAGTTGACAATACCGAGTCTCTCTTGCACATGGAGAATGAAAGCCTTTATCCCATGTGATGAAATTCCAGACCATATGAACAAAATACCCATCATAAATGAACAAAGGCATCTACTGTAACAAGTGCACAGGTGTGTGATCTTCAATGGCTCTGTGGTGCAGGGACCAAATCACTGTGCCCTCTAGAAAGAAATTACTGAGCAGCAAAGGTCTGGCACTTTTTCTGAGGTTACCCATCAAAGATAAACAACACAATGAGAGAGGCGGCAGTGAAGGGCTTCTGCCATCTTATAAATAACACCGCACATGCTCTAAAGCTACAACATAATCCATGGTAAAACCTGGTCTCATATGTCCGAGAAACAGTCTACAAGGAATAGTTATTTTCATAGCAAATGTCCATCTATATGAACATGTTGTAATATGTGGTGCATGAAAAAAAAGAAAACGACTTCTGTGCAGTCTAATAAAAACAAGTGCTTTAAAACTGCTGCAGTTCAGTATACACTTAAAGCGGTTCTCCAAGAATGTAATAAAATGATCCTTGATGCATTTCAATCAGCAGCCCATCCCAATCACGTGTCAGGACTGCAGTCTGAAACCTGTGTCTCAATTGACAGAGGCACTGCACAGTAAGCACAGCTGTGAAAGGAGAAGAAATAAAGCTCTTTGACTGCCTGACTGTGCTTGGAGGCTGAGGCTGGAGGAAACAAAAATCATTTTTTATCCTCACAAAGCTATATATGTGTGATTGAGACACAGGTCTTGGGAGCTGTGCTTCACACTGAAGCCCATCCTGACACATGACTAGGATGGGCTGGAGCTGGAATTATGTGATGTGTGCCATTTTATTACATTCTTGAAGAACTTAATTAAGCCTCCCTCTTCAGAATTTACGGATGGCTCCTTCAAATGCTGTAAATGATACCCTATCACTGACTCAATTTACATACACTATATGGGCAAAAGTATAGGATGTTTCACTCGGTCCAATTAAACTGGATCTGTCAGTAAGATAAACACTCCCAAGCCATCTATATGGGCATGCAGCTTATGGGAAGCTGAATAAAATTATACCTTTATATCTGCAATCAGAGGTCTTATCCCAGAGATCCACAAATTTTATACATACATACATACATACATACATACATGACCTCTTCCAGATTATGGGGAAGATGTTATCTGAAAAATAAGTCTGCCTCCAGAGATTATTTTACATGAAAGGGGAGTTACCAGTGTGAGACAAGTAATTACACAACAGGAGAAATTAATTTTGTCTTCTTGCAAACAGTTCTTGCAGCTCTTGAGCGCTGTTATAATGCAATAATATTACAACCCTGTCTGCCTGTGAGATGGAACCATTACATATCATACTGACACGGATATCTGCATATCTCCCCCGTCATGTAAAATAGCTCTGGAGGCAGACCTATCTTCCAGGCATCATCCTCCCCATAGCCTGAAACAGGTCATTTATATAAAGTAATAAAAGATGATTTCTGAACAGCAAGGCATCTGACATGAGGCATGCAGGTAGGACTTTTTTTCCAGCAGTTTATAACCTGTATGCCCATAAATATGTATATAGTTTAGAGAGGTCAAATGTGGCGAGATATTCTCTTTAAGGCAAGAGGTATAAAATCCAGCTAGTAGCCATGCAGTCTGCCTTTACAAATATTAGGGAAAGAGTGGGAGCATGGTACAGGAAAAGGACGCCACCATTGCAGCAAGTCAGTTCATGAAATGTCTTCCCTTGCTAAAAATTCCACAATCAACTATAAGTTTAGTATTATTAAAAAGTAGAAGCGTTTCGGAACCGCAGGAACTTAATAAACAGGGTAGTTTTGAATCCTCCTCTGGCATTAACATTGCTCTAAAACTATGAGCCTAGAGCTTTATGGCATGGTTTCCATGGGTAAGCAGGTGCATATAAACTCTGCATCACCAAACAAAGTGCCAACCATTGGATAGAATAGTGTGAAGCATACTGCTGGACACTGGAGTAGTGGAAACATGTTCTATGGAGTAACAAATCTACCTGACAGTCTGATAAGCAGGCAAGGCTCTCCAGGCATTTGCCAAACAGATATCTGTGTTTCTTTAAAGTTTGGTGTTGGAGATGTAATGCTGTGGCAGTTTTCCAAGTATTGGCCTAGGCCTCTTAGTTCCAGTGAAGCAAAATCTGCAGCATACCATCATGACCTTTTGGTTAATTGTACGCTTCACACAGATTGAGAAGAGAAATGGTAATAAGAAGTGGTCAATAAAAATTATACATTACAGGGAGAAGTAACAGAGGAATGGAACAATACGAACTTTAAAAAAGTTCTCCACCATGTTTCCCTGTAGGTAGTGCATGTATTTAATAAAATATGGACATAAGAGTTAAAATGAGGAAGAGGGAAAATGTGGATCCCAGGACCCAACATCTGATTTTTAAGACATTTTAACTGAGCACAGTGTTACAAAACAGCTCTTATATGAGACTGAAAGACTTGCTATCAACTAGTTTTCCAAAATGACTTTTTTCTTTCCTGTGTACACGACAAGCGTCCAATATTTTTAGCATAATTATTTCACTGTTAGACAGGAAAAGAAATAATACTTCCATGCACATTTTTTCCAGGGCATGAATACCAGGTCAAAGAGTCCATTCCCTTCCTGTTCAGTCACATACACCCCAGCAAAGACAAAATTATAATGTTCCAAAATAATTTGTATTCTGGCAGAAATCCATGTGTTAGCCAGTCCAAAGAACACAGGGAGCGTTGCCTGCCACAGGAACACTGTCTACTCTTAATTAAGTTGAGTCAAAAGGTAAAACTGCCAAATCCAAAATACATGATTCACTATTACTAAGCCAGTGTTCATTAGATTAACTGAGAGACATTTTGATCTGAGATTGAGAAAAGCCACCATACTTCACCCCGAATGATTTCTCTTATGAATTACAGGTTGTCACATCCACATATTTATAGAATTCACTGGAAGTGATGTCAGCATTGTTTGTCCACCTCTTATTTCTACAACGAAAGCTTGTGTATATCCCCTATTCATTGTATGGGGATGATTTACGGATCGCCAGGGTACAACTGCTGGGACCACCACTGATCTCGATAACAAACATGCACACCTCGGCTTTATTCATCCTCCATGGGAGCCTCCGAGTACAGTACTCCCGTTTCTCAGGCAGGGCCACAGACAGTGAATGAAGCGGCAGTACGCATACTTGACCTCCATTTACAAACTAAACAAAATTGTAACCACAATCGAGTCTTTTGTTTTGCTTTTCATACTTCACCTCTGTTCCATTCAGACCGGGATCAACAGAGCGTCGATCTTGTGATCAATGGGGATTCCAACGGTCAGACTCCCAACAATATGTGACAAATAGGTGATAGCGTATTCATAACGGACTATTAACCCAAGCTAACAAAATGGAACATTCCTAATGGCCTAGAATTTTCATGAAATCCTATTTTGCTCTGCTTCCTTTCGTTTCCCATTGGCTTAGCGCTTCACTTTTGCCTCAATTACCCAGGGATGGAACAGGGCGATATCATAACTAGGAGTTTTTTGTTGCAATCAATGATCCTTATGGAGACGTAAGCAATTACGGTTTAAGGCGTCAATATGTTCAGCAGTTCTGAGCGGCCTGCGTCGTGTACTCTGGCAGAGCCGCTGAACTCACTTATTGGCTGCAGCGCTGTTGATGTTATGTCAGTACTGCAGATAATAAGACACCGGGAGCAATGGCGGAGGATCAATGCTGAACCCGCTAAGTGTTACTAAAGAACAAGGAGTTTTTTTTTGTTTTTTTAATTCTGAGCCTGCGACGGTGGTTTTCTGAAACCGGAAAACTCCTTTAATAAAAGTTCCTTTTTCTTAAAGCCACATGTTGTTTAAAGAGGGGAAAAAGGATAAAGTTTCCTTGACATCCTCACTTGTTTTGGCAAAATTACATATTCATTTTATTTCCGGTTGCCTATATAATGCCTACATATTTCACAGTTTTGTACAAATATCGTCACCACTCACATCATGTTCCCCATTAGAGCAATTTCCCAGGAAGTCAATTAACTTTTCATTATGTAGCATCAGAGAAAACCAGAATACCAAAAGATAACAGACATAAAAAAGGAAAGAAAACCATAAAAACCCTTTATGGATATGGTCCTTGGTCAGGTGTAAACAGAGACCACAGTGCTACAAGGCAAGGGTTGGAATTATTACTACTTTATTTTTTAATGGTCTTATAGCCCCATGTAGCAAGTGAAAAAGAATTCCATCTCTTTTATATGCACAGTCTCATTGTGGGCTCCACATGCTCCATTCCTTTCACTAGGTGGAGAAGAAGAATCTTTACTCACAAGCAACAACATGTATATGCAGAGATATGTACACTTAGCAAGTAGAGAAGAGTGAAAAAATATTTGGAAAAGTGCAGATCAAGCACAAGAATGTAGTATAGAAACTGATTTTAAAAGCAAATTTAATTCATTTGCTTGCTGTACAAGTGCTACATCTACTCCGAAATACTGCACTTGTCTTATACATGGCAAGGTCTCCGTGCAAAGAAATGAAGATAAGGACTCCAAGTAGGAGTACATCTAATTACAGAGAGAAAAAAGGTGCCCAATAGTGATGAGAGAGGATACTCGTTCCTCTGGTTTTCCCGAGCATGCTCAGGTGTCCTCCGAGTATTTTGTCGTGCTCGGAGATTTAGTTTTTGTCGTCTCAGCTGCATGATTTGAGGCTGCTGGACAGCCTGAATACATGTGGGAATTGCCAGTTTGTTAGGGAATCTCCACATGTATTCAGGTTGTCTAGCAGCCGCAAATCATGCAGCTGAGACGACGAAAACTAAATCTCCGAGAACGCCAAAATACTCGGAGGACACCTGAGCAACGAGTATACTCGCTCATCAGTAGTGCCCGATTCTAAAGCTGGCCATAGACAGTACTTGTCAAAACATCTACAGATTACAGACCATCTAATCTCTACAGGACTCCCAAGCCCTGACAAAATGCAACAGTCAGACAGATTGGATTAGTTGCATTGAATTCTGACTTCTCACCAACGGCAATCTCTCTGGAGTGTTTTATGCTTCAAATACAAAATGCTCAATATTCATTAACGTAAAGCAAACCATAGAAGCATTACTACTATACACTCACTGGCCACTTTATTAGGTACACCTGTCCAACTGTGTGTTAAGACTTAATTTCTAATCAGCCAATCACATGGCGGCAACTCAGTGCATTTAGGCATGTAGACATGGTCAAGACAATCTCCTGCAGTTCAAACCGAGCATCAGTATGGGAAGAAAGGTGATTTGAGTGCCTTTGAACGTGGCATGATTGTTGGTGCCAGAAGGGCCGGTCTGAGTATTTCAGAAACTGCTGATCTACTGGGATTTTCACGCACAACCATCTCTAGGGTTTACAGAGAATGGTCCGAAAAAGAAAAAAAATCCAGTGAGCGGCAGTTCTGTGGCCGGAAATGCCTTGTTGATGCCAGAGGTCAGAGGAGAATGGGCATACTGGTTCGAGCTGATAGAAAGGCAACAGTGACTCAAATTGCCACCCGTTACAACCAAGGTAGGCAGAAGAGCATCTCTGAACGCACAGTGCGTCGAACTTTGAGGCAGATGGGCTACAGCAGCAGAAGACCACACTGGGTACCACTCCTCTCAGCTAAGAACAGGCATCTGATGGCTACTTTCAGCAGGATAATGCGCCATGTCATAAAGCTCGAATCATCTCAGATTGGTTTCTTGAACATGACAATGAGTTCACTGTACTCAAATGGCCTCCTCAGTCACCAGATCTCAATCCAATAGAGCATCTTTGGGATGTGGTGGAACGGGAGATTCGCATCAGGGATGTGCAGCCGACAAATCTGCGCCAACTGTGTGATGCCATCATGTCAATATGGTCCAAAATCTCTGAGGAATGCTTCCAGCACCTTGTTGAATCTCTGCCACGAAGAATTGAGGCAGTTCTGAAGGCAAAAGGGGGTCCAACCCGTTACTAGCATGGTGTACCTAATAAAGTGGCCAGTGAGTGTATATAACCATGAAAATAGTGGGATTTTATAGCGTGCCATCCTAAATCCATAAGCATATGGATATTGGCTATAAAAGCTTCCATTCATCTATGAAAGTGTTCTAGAAAATGTGGGCATTTATCTGTGGCAATTGTTGCCCATTAACCCCTTAGCGACAGCCTATTTGGTACTTAATGACCAAGCCAATTTTTACAATTGCGACCACTGTCACTTTATGAGGTTATAGCTCTGGAACGCTTCAACAGATACCACTCATTCTGAGATTTTTTTTGTGACATATTGTACTTCAGATTAGTAGCAAAAATTTCTTCGATCTTACTTGCGTTTAGTTATGAAAAAAATGGAAATTTGGCAAAATGTTTGAAAATTTTAAAATTTTCAAACTTAATTTTTATGCCCTTTAATCAGAGAGTCAAATCGCAAAAAAATAGTTAATAAATATCATTTTCCACATGTCTACTTTGCATCAGCACAATTTTGGAAACAATTTTTTTTCGTTAGGAAGTTTTCGTAAGTTGACCAGCGATTTCTCATTTTTCCAACAAAATTTAGAAAACCTTTTTTTTTTTTAGAGACCACCTCACATTTGAAGTGAATTTTGGGGGGTCTATATAAAATAAATATCCAACAGTGACACCATTCTAAATACTGCACACACTCAAGGTGCTCTAAACCACATTCAAGACGTTTATTAAGCCTTCAGGTGCTTCACGAGAACTAAAGCAAAGTGGAAGGAAAGAAATTAACATTTTACTTTTTGCACAAAAAATTTGATTTCAAACAAAAGTTTATTTTCACAATGGTATCAGGAGGAAATGGACCACAAAATTTGTTGTGCAATTTCTCCTGAGTACGCCAATACCCCGTATGTGGCGGAAAGGAACTGTTTGGGCACGAGGCAGGGCTCCGAAGGGAGGAGCACCGTTCGATTTTTTGAACGCAAAATTCGCTGGAATCAATTGCGGGCACCATGTCGTGTTTATAGACCCCCTGTTGTACCTAAACAGTGGAAACCCCTAATTCTAACGCCAACCCTAACACAGCCCTAACCCAACCACACCCCTAACCCCAACCCTAATCATAACCCTAAACACAACCCTAACCCCAATACCACCCTAACCCTAGCCCCAACTCTAACCCTAGCCCCGATTCTAACCCTAGCTATAACCCGATCCATTACCCTATCACTAATGGAAAAAAATAAAAAATTTTAAATGTCATTATTTTTACCTAACTAAGGTGGTGATAAAGGGGGGTTTGATTTACTAATGTTTTTATTCTGGTCACTATGATAGGGTCTATCACAGTGATCAATATGAACCAATAGGAGAAATCTCCTACTGTTGTAGGGAGCCGGCCAGCAGATCTCGACTGGCGCACTGCGCATGCGCCTGCCATTTTTTTCCAGGACGAATACACTGAGGGCTGGGGTAAATCGCAGGTGGGTGGGGGGGGTGTTGCTCAGGGGACCCCATTTCTCTCTCCTCTGATGTGCTAGATAATATCAAGAGAAATAAATGGGAGATTGGACTTTTTTGTTTTGCGTCCGCCGATATTCTGAGACTCTGGAGTGTTTCTGACGCTGGGAGGCGCTATAGCCTTATTTCTCTGCGCCGTTAAAAAGCAGCACTGAGGAATAAGTACCCTTAACTGTTGCCGTTAAAAGGCGTATTGGCGGTTGTTAAGTGGTTAATCTAGAAGCGCGTATATGAAGTCAGAGACTTCATCCCAAAAGATGCTGGATGGGGTTGAGGTCAGAGATCTGCACGGCCAGTCAAGTTCTTCTAAACTCACCAACCAACCATGTCTTTATGGATCTTGATTTGCACCCTGGAGCACAGACGTGCTAGAAAGGAAAAAGTTCTTCCCCAAAGCTGTTCCCACAAAATTGGAAGATTGTCCAACATGTTATGCTTCAGCATTAAAGAGAATCTGTCAGCAGGTTTTTGCTATGTAATATGAGCGCTGCATGATGTAGGTGCATAGACCTGGATTCCAGTGATGTATCAATTACTGGTGTGCTTGGTGTAATTTTGATAGAATCCCTGTTTTCTCTGCTGTAGATGTAGCAGTGCTATGACAGCAGAGCTGTTTATAACCCCACCCTGTGTATACTGTACATTATCATCAAGCTGCCTATCAGTGGTGTGGGCTAGTTACACAGATTATAATACCTGACTGGTCCGCATGTGACATCTAGTCCGGCAATGATCATCTGTTCATAAAACACTGATTATATTGAAACAACAGCAAGCTGCAGAGCAAGTTGCACATCCCTGGTATCTGGTTCTCTGCTCCTATATTATGCTGCTCTCAGATTAAATAGCAAAAACCTGCAGACAGATTCCCTTTAAGATTTCTCATCAATGGAAACAAGGGGCTTAGACCACTCCGTGAAATCAAACTTTAGGGTTGGCACAATGCAGTAAAGCCTGGTATTCACCGAAACCACACTAGTCAGACTGCCAGATAGAAAAGTGCAATTCATCACTCCACAGAACACGCTTTCTATGCTCTAGAGGCGGCTGCTTTACAGCACTCGATCGATGTTTGGCATTGTGCTTGGTGATGTAAGGCTTGCATTCAGATAGGAAATGGAAATGCATGCAAGCTGTGCGCAATTTTTGTGCTGATGTTATCAAAGTGTTGGCAGCTTTTATGCACTATGTGTCTCAGCACATGACAACCCCATTTTGTAACGTTAAGTGGTCTGCCACTTTGCAGCCGAGTTGCTGTGGTTCCAATAGGCTTCCACTTTTCAATAATGCCACTCAGTTTATTGTGGAATATTTTGGAGGGAGGAAATTTCATGGACTAATTGAATCTGTGGCATCCTATTGCAGGACCACGCTCTAATTCAGTGATTCCCAGGAGGTCTCAGCGCTCCCTTCATAATATATGTACTGTACTAATATTTGGCACAAGCCATTCTGTAATATTTACTATGCTGTCCCTCACATCAGCGGACAGCACTGGTCAGGTAACTGATCGGTAACAGCAGTAGGTAGCACTGCAAGGAACACAAGGGCCGCAGGTATGTACGGCTTCTTAGAGGACACTGAAGTAACAGCAGAAGCGCGCTAAACAGAAACAAGAGCACAATCTTATGCAGAAAAATGCAACACAAATGTAAATCATAGATGGTTTAGAGAACGCAGCATGAAGAAAAAAATCACTTCATGTCATTTATATACCGTAGGAAACTTTCATTTCTCAAACAGCATGACATATCCTACACTGGGGTATAAGCAGCTCATAATATGGGCCATCATTACCGAAAAAAAAGGATTCTAATAATAATTCTTATAAAAACAAAAGTATTAAAAAGGAAAACATCTGCATATTTGGGATATTTGTAAATCAACGTACAGATACCAGCACATTTCCTGAGAATTACAGGTACTTCTCACAAAATTAGAATATCAAAAAGTTAATTGATTTTAGTACAATACAAAAATTGAAACTCATATTATATAGAGTCATTACAGAGTGATGTATTCCAAGTGTTTACTTCTGTTAATATTGATGATGATGGCTTACAGCCAATGAAAACCCAAAAGTCATTATCTCAGTAAACTAGAATACTTTATAACACCAGCTTGAAAAATTATTTTAAAATCCGAAATGTTGGTCTACTGAAATGTATGTTCAGTAAATGCACTCTATACTTGGTCCGGGTTCCTTCTGCATCAATTACTGCATCAATGCGGTGTGGCATGGAGGCGATCAGCCTGTTACACTGCTGAGGTGTTATGGAAACCCAGGTTGCGTTGATAGCAGCCTTCAGCTCGCCTGCATTGTTGGGTCTGGGGTCTCATCTTCCTCTAGATAATACCCCATAGATTCTATATGGGGTTAAGGTCAGGTGAGTTTGCTGGCCAATCAAGCACAGTAATACTGTGATTTTTAAATCACGTATTGGTACTTTTGGCTGTGTGGACAGGTGCCAAGTCCTGCTGGAGAATGAAATTTCCATCTCCAAAAAGCTTGTCGGCAGAGGAAAGTGTGAAGTACTCTAAAATTTCCTGGTAGACGGCTGCGCTGACTTTGGTCTTGATAAAACACAGTGGACCTACACCAGCAGATGACATGGCTCCCGAAACAATCACTGATTGTGGATACCCAAGAAGTATCATTTCTCCTTGCGGCTACTTGATACTGATACTTCTTGGATATCGGTCAGACGCCTCTCTCACAGCCAAACCAGATCTCACACTTTGCACTGACGAGGGGCAGTACCCCGAAACACAGTGTCTGCAAATTGAGATTCTGGCTTGGCTTTTATCCTAAGTCATGTAACAAGGCTCGTTAAAGGGTCAACATTGACTTTTAGGATTGCTACTTCCAATAGGTGGCACTAGAGTTCTAGTTCTCTTCCTCTCTGAAGAGACAATTTGCATGATTGTGGATACTTCACACTAGACCTCAAGCAGTTTGGATTGTGGCCTCTCCACTCTTCCTCCAGACTCTGTAACCTTGATTTTCAAATGAAATGCACTGAGCAACAGTCCAGCTTTTTCTCTTGGCCCAGGTAAGACGCTTCTGTCGTTGTCTATTGGTCAGGAGTGACTTGACACAAGGAATGCAATACTTGTAGCCCATGTCCTGGATATGTCTGTGTGTGGTAGCTCTTGAAGCAATGACTCCAGCAGCAGTCCACTCCTTGTGAATATCCCCAAATTTTTGAGTGACCTTTTCTTAACAATCCTTTCAAGGCTGCGGTTATCCTGGTTGTTTGTGCACCTTTTTCTACCACACTTTTTCCTTCCACTCAACTTTCAATTAATATGCTTGAATACAGCACTTTGTGAACAGCAATGACCTTTTGTGGCTTACCATCCTTGTGGAGTGTGTCAGTGACTGCCTTCTGGACATCTGTCAAGTCAGCAGTCTTCCCCATGATTGTGGAGCCTACTGAAAACAGACTAAGGGACTTTTTTAAATGCTAAGGAAGCCTTTGCAGGTGCTTTTTGTCAATTATTCTAATTTACTGAGATAACGGACTTTTGGGCTTTCATTAGCTGTAAGCCATAATAATCAACAATAACAGAAATAAACACATGAAATAGATCACTCTGTTTGTAATATATGAGTTTCAATTTTTGTATTGAAGAACTGAAATAACTTTTTGATGATATTCTAATTTTGTGAGAAGCACCTATATATGGCTTTGTTATGATACATTAATCATACACATGCTGTTCGGATCCCAGTAGAATTACATACAGGACACACACACATACCTTGTGTGTCTTGCTCATTTGACTTTGGACTGCTCCGCGTCCTGCGTTCGTTTTTTTTAAGTCCTGCGACACTGCCCATTCCTCCACAGCCAGCTCCATTGTGCGCTTTGCCATTTCCATTATACATAGTTGTACAGTTTCCCGAATGGTTCTTGTATAATGTGGATGGAGGACTGTTCAACCGGTTTTGTCTGTCGATCTGTTTGAGCTTTTTGTGTTGAGGTTTGCAATACTGGTCTTCTCGAGTGATGTAACTGGACATCCCAAACAGTGGTATAATTTCTGCACACAGAGAAATAGGGAGAGCTATAAGATATTCATCACGTTACGTGCCATCACTTATGCAATAATTATGCCATAATACAAGTTAAGTTAAGGTCCATAAAACCACAACCGGGTTTAGGGATCATTTGTGATCTTTCATTTCAATTGCATCAATATCAAACTCCTGGAGAACCCGTGAATATTTTCAGAAAAGGAACCAGGCAAAAGGCAGAAGGACACAATATAGACAATTCAATTCCAACTTTTAGCAGTACAATTAAAGGGGCTGTCCACTACTTGAACAACCCCTTCTCAATTGCCTTAGGGCCCCGGGTCAAATAACATACTCACTTCTGGAGTCACTGCCATTCCAACAAAGTTGGCGCCTGGTCTGCCATAACTTGAAAATTGACAGCAGGAATAATTGAGAACTGCTGCTGCTCTTAACCTCTTCCGAATGTCAGTTACATCTGAAGGAAGTAAGAGCAAAGCGGCCACTAACTGACTTTTGGGCTTGCGTGAAATAACGTCACACAAACCCTGGGAGACCAAGCGTCGACATCGCTGGAACGGAGCCTGCACCAGGGGCAACTATAAGCTATTGTTATTATATATGGGGAAATATGGCAATTGAGAAGGAATTGTCCGTGTAGTGCACAACCCATTAAAGATAACTTCTGATTATTGAAAGCTGGTTAAATTAGTTTGTGTTTAACAGTTGCCATGATTTTTTTTTATTTAACGTATTTAGAATATTCTTTTTATTTTCTAGGCCAAAAACACTGATTGTCTATCCTGTAAATCACCCGAATGAATGACCAGTGTTGCTATCAGGAGTGGTACAGCCTTTTAATGTTTATCCATTCACAGCAGCTTAAAACTACTTTTAGGGATGTAGTTTTGCTTAAAACAAAGTTTTCATTAAAGCACGGCTCCAGCAGTTTTTTTTTTTTTTTTTTTTTTTTTAATTTCAGCAATGGAGTGCTGCCACTAATCTAAGTTTCCTGACCCTAGTATTATACTTACCAGTTGCCGTCTTCAGCTATAACGGGCGCCGCTCAAGTCCCGATCTTGTGACTGCAACTTATTGACTGATTGGAAGTCAGAAGTAAAGGTCATAAGCTCCCAATGTAACTCTATGGGAGGCTCGTTCTGGCCTCGTTCCTTCTCTCAGACTTACACGAGTAACGACCTACGGCTCACCCAGCAAGCAATGGAGAGATCCAGCAGATCAAATTGCTAAGAGACTGCCTGGAGTGGCACTGATAAAAATTGAATATGTTGGCTGGTATGTATGAGACTAGGGTCAGAAAATTTAGATTAGTAGCACCGCTTCAGTAGTAAAATTAAAAAAAAAACATGCTGGGCTGGTGCTCTAAAAGTAATATTATGAACAAAAAACCCAAACATTTCAACTAGTGACACTTACAGTACACAACATCAAATAGATAAAATCACGAAGGGTGTTATAAGTCAACTAGATGTTGGCCCAATTGTAACGCATCGGGTATTCTAGAATATGTATGTACCGTAGATTATTTAGGAAGTTTTAATAATAATGCAATAATGCACCCCCCAATCCTGATATGCATAGTACCCCTCTCCCCCCCTATCCTGGTATGCATGGTCCCCTCACCCTCCAATCCTGGAATGCATGGTCGTCTCACCCTCCAATCCTGGTATGCGTGGACCCCTCTTTCCTGGTAAGCATGGCCCCCTCACCCTCCAATCCTGGTATGCGTGGACCCCTCTTTCCTGGTAAGCATGGCCCCCTCACCCCCCTTTCCTGGTATGCATGGTCCCCCTCACCCCCCTTTCCTGGTATGCATGGTCCCCTCACCCCCCAATTCTGATATGCATGGTACCCCTCACCCCCCAATCCTGGAATGCATGGTCCTCTCACCCCTCTTTCCTGGTAAGCATGGTCCCATCACCCCCTTTCCTGGTATGCATGGTCCTCTCACCTACCTTTCCTGGTATGCATGGTCCCCTCACCTCCCTTTCCTGGTATGCGTGGTCCCCCTCACCCCCCTTTCCTGGTATGCATGGTCCCCCTCACCTCCCTTTCCTGGAAAGCATGGTCCTCTCACCCCCCCTTTCCTGGAATGCATGGTCCCCCTCACCCCCCTTTCCTGGTATGCATGGTCCCATCACCCCCTTTCCTGGTATGCATGGTCCTCCTCACCCCCCTTTCCTGGTATGCATGGTCCCGCCACCCCCTTTCCTGGTATGCATGGTCACCCTCACCCCCCTTTCCTGGTATGCATGGTCCCCCTAACCCCCCTTTGCTGGTATGCATGGTCACCCTCACCCCCCTTTGCTGGTAAGCATGATCACCCTCACACGCCCCTTTGCTGGTATGCATTCCCCCCCCTTTGCTGGTATGCATGGTCCCCTCACCCCCCTTTCCTGGTATGCATGGTCCCCCCCCACCCCCCCTTTGCTGGTATGTATGGTCACCCTCACCCCCCTTTCTTGGTATGCATGATCCAGTCACCTCCCTTTCCTGGTATGCATGGTCCAGTCACCCCCCTTTCCTGGTATGCATGGTCCTCCTCACCCCCCTTTCCTGGTATGCATGGTCCCGCCACCCTCTTTCCTGGTATGCATGGTCACCCTCACCCCCCTTTCCTGGTACGCATGGTCCCCCTAACCCCCCTTTCCTGGTATGCATGGTCACCCTCACCCCCCTTTGCTGGTATGCATGATCACCCTCACACGCCCCTTTGCTGGTATGCATTCCCCCCCCCTTTGCTGGTATGCATGGTCCCCTCACCCCTTTCCTGGTATGTATGGTCACCCTCACCCCCCTTTCTTGGTATGCATGATCCCGTCACCTCCCTTTCCTGGTATGCATGGTCCAGTCACCCCCCTTTCCTGGTATGCATGGTCTCTGATAAAATAAATAGTTATATACTCACCTTCCGACGGCCCGCGATCTCCACTCCACGCGCCCGGCCTCGCTGTCCCAGTAAAGCTTAGCGCGAAACACCGCTGATGATGTCGCGCTCTCGCGAGAGTGATGTCTTCTCCGATGTAAAGGCGCAAGGTATTACTGTGACCGCGAGGCCACGCACATGGAAAGGAGATTGGATGCCGTCGGAAGGTGAGTATAACCTTTTTTTATTTTAATTCTATTTTTTACAGATGCGCTGAGCCTAATTGAGTGCTGCGCCCGACTGCGCCTGCCGCTGATTGGTCGCGGCCTGGCGGCTGCGACCAATGAGCGGCAGTCGCAGCTTACCGTTACAAACAGCTGCGCCTGTCACTGATTGGTTGCGGCCGCGACCAATCAGCGCCGCGGGATTTCTGTTACAGACAGACAGACATGATAAGACGGATTATATATATATATGTGTGTGTGTAACCAAGTAAAAAAAGAAAATGGACCTTAAACACAGCATTAAACTTACTGTCATAATTATTCCTCAAAAGCCTACACACACACACAGACATATAGTAAGACAGAGTACCCCATACTGTACCTTGCTCTCCATATATTGTGGGTGGGAGATGATGTGGGAAGAACTGTGGTGGTATTTCTCCTGGCCCGGTGACTGGCGGGTAAAATGGGGTGTGAGAATTGTGTAGAAAATGTGGATGATGTGCAAGGTATGGCGGTAAATGGTGAGTTGGGGAAATGGCGGATGGATAACTGGGAGGGTAACAATCTGGAGACTGTGGAGTAACAACTACACGCCGAACTCCTGTGCTGTCTTCTATCACCTGAAAAATAAAAAAAAAATATATAAAGTATATTATGGCAAATAAACAAATGAGACAATGGCATTGAAATGCTGACTGATTTCCATAGAAGAAACCCTTTGTGTAATACTTGCTTTGCCAAGGTTCTAGTGCGGTACATAGAATTCAACAATTTAATGCAAGCTCTACTTTGGCAAAAAGTTGGACAACTTTCTTTTAGTCCACTTTGAAAAGAAAAAAATATGGTAGAGCAGGCCTTTGCAGGATAATCGATATATCTAAATTACTCTATTAGACCATTTTGCTGTTAACCCACAACACGGGCAGGCCAAAGTCTCTGCTGCGGGCTGCACCAAACTAGACAGTGTCCTGCTCCTGCGGCTAGTAGCAGTGGTCAGTGCGGGAGCAAGCGATACAGGCCCTGACAGTGCGCTCTCCTGAACTGAAGACGACAAAAGCCTAGCAGCAGCAGCATGACGCTACCCTACAGCACAGACGTCAGGAGGTCCAAGCAAATTAGAAAAATGATATAAGGTACTCCAGAGTCCTGCACTATAAGTGGAGATATATTTTCACAATCTAATTTATCAATATAGGGCACATGCGTGGATCACAAGCCCCATACAGGTGAATAGGACAGAAAATGTTCTGCAACAAATCTGCCACATGTAAAATACACATTTATTGGCTGCTATGAGTAATATGGTCACTTTTAATAATAATTTTATTTCTATAGTGCCAACATATTCCGCAGCACTTTACATTATAGAGGGAACTTGTACAGACAATAGACATTACAGTATAGCATACCAATAAACACATAGATCAAAACAGATACCAAGAGGAATGAGGGCCCTGCTCGCAAGCTTACAATCTATAAGGGAAAAGGGGAGACACGAAAGGTGGATGGTAACAATTGCTTTTATAGTTTGGACCTTCCCTAGTGTAAGAATCGGGTGTCCCTGTTGCTGCATGAACCAGTTAACAGTCTAAATATATAACAGTACATACACAGAGGGCTATTAAATGCAAAAAGCATGTGAGAACATGATGCGAGGAACCTGGTTATAGTAAAAAATTTAGAAATGAGCCACACAGGGATATTTACGTTAATGCATTGAGGCGATAGGCCAGTCTGAACAAATGAGCTTTTAAGGCACGCTTAAAACTGTGGAGTTTGGGGATTAATCGTACTAGCCTGGGTAGTGCATTCCAAAGAATTGGCGCGGCTCGTGAAAAGTCTTGGAGATGGGAGTGGGAGGTTCTGATTAATGAGGATGTTAACCTCAGGTCATTAGCAGAACGGAGGGCACGGGTAAGGTGGTAGGCTGAGATGAGGGAGGAGATGTAGGGTGGTGCTGAGCCATGGAGGGCTTTGTGGGTGAGGATAATAAGTTTATACTGAATTCTGGAGTGGCATCAGTATAACGATTGGTGAGGAATATGATCCTAGCTGCTGCATTTAGAACAGATTGGAGAGGGGAGAGTTTGGTAAGAGGGAGGCCGATTAGTAGAGAGTTACAATAGTCCAGACGAGAATGAATAAGAGAAACAGTAAGAGTTTTTGCAGAGTCAAAAGAAAGAAAGGGTCGAATTCTAGAAATGTTTTTGAGGTGCAGAAAACAAGAGAGCCAATGATTGGATGTGGGGGGTGAATGAAAGCTTGGAATCAAGTATGACACCAAAACAGTGGGCAAGTTGCTGGGGAGTAATGGTGGAACCACACACGGAAATGGCAATGTCGGGCATAGGTAGGTTAATAGAGGGAGGAAACACAAGGAGCTCAGTTTTTGACAGGTTCAGTTTCAGATAGAGGGAGGACATGATGTTAGAGACAGCAGTAAGACAATCACTGGTGTTTTCCAAAAAGGCAGGCGTGATATCAGGAGAAGTGTATAATTGGGTGTCATCGGCATAGAGATGGTACTGGAACTCAAATCTACTGATTGCTTGACCAATAGTGGCAGTATAAAGAGAGAAGAGGAGGGGACCTAGAACCGATCCCTGAGGAACCCCAACGGTAAGGGGAAGATGAGAGGAGGAGGAGGAGCCAGCAAAAGATACAGTAAAAGAGCGGTCAGAGAGATAGGAGAACCAAGAGAGAATGGTGTCCTTGAGGCCAATGGAACGGAGCATAGTGAGGAGGAGCTGATGATCCACAGTGTCGAATGCTGCAGAGAGATCCAAGAGAATTAGCATGGAGTAGTGACCATTAGCTTTAGCTGTTAGAAGATCATTAGAGACTTTTCTAGTTTTTACTCAGAAAACGATACCCATTACTAATAATACATGTTATCATCAATAAATAAAATAGGAAAATATATAAAAAATATTTGTATAATTCTGCTAGCCTCATTTTTATTTGCAGGGAGCAAGAAGGAGGGAGGGGGAAACGAATCAGAGCCAGGTTAGAGGCTGTTGAAGACATATCGCCTGTGCTTGATGTGATTCAGAGGATGCACACTCAGCTGAAATGTATTGTGGCGCAGGAAACCTGCAGGCTCCCTGTACTGCAATAGATGCTACCGGCCAATCAGAAGCTGGCAGCTGACGTCGGCATGCCTGCAACTGGAGGCGCACGGCAGTAACATTATGAACCATGACGAGGACGCCGAAGTCAGCTGCCAGCTTCCACACTTATTCTTCATATATTATGTGACAGAGCACATTATAGCAGGATACACACATACTGTATAAGGATGAGGCACGTTATGCTAGGAGGGGGACCGGGATAGGGAACATTATGCCAGGAGGGGGATTATTTATATATATATATATATATATATATATATATATATATATATATATATATATATATATATAGCACCATCCCTTATATAGTGTATCTAGTTATTTTTGTTAACCACAGCACCCTATCTAGTATACAGTCATCTCGCATTACATATAAAATGGTCATGGGGCAGTATCTGACCAGAGAACCAGTCCATCAACTGCATCCATCAGAAAAGAAGCTTTCCAATGCTCCATCAGCAGTCATTGCACTATATATCTAACAAGAGAGGACAGTATGTAATAAAGACAGGGCTCTATATAATTCGAAGAGAGGAGACTATGTATAATATAGGAAACCCACATACCACTGCCCACAGTAAAACAAGCTCTTTATTACAGCAAAAACATATTTTTAGTGTTCCAAAGATCTTCATTGGTCTCAATGAAACAAAGACAAATAACCAGTTATTGAAAACTGTCCAAGAACTTTAAAAGGGGTATTCCCATCTACAATATCTTATCTAAATAGGTAGTATGTGTAATAGTAATAATATTAGCAAATACCACCAACTAGAAATGTAGTAAATTTTTTTTGATACGCTTTGTCTCTTCCCTCGTGTGCAGGCATTGCAGGACCTTAAATATCCATGGTCACGTCCACTGATAAAGTGACGTTAAGGCCCCGTCACACATAGCAATCTCGCTAGCGAGATCGCTGATTTTGTGATGCCACAGGGATCTCACCAGCGAGATTGCTGTGTGTGACGGGGATCAGCGACCGGCCCCCCGCCAGGTATCGCTGATCGTGCACGACGTTTTTTTGATCGCTGGTCTCCCGCTGGCCAGCGCGCATCGCTGCGTGTGGCAGCGGGAACCAACGATCAGCGACGCTCTCAGCGCTCTAAGCAGACGCTGGGAGCTGGTTTCTAAGGTAAATATTGGGTTACTAAGTGACGTGCGTCACTTAGTTACCTGATGTGTACCTTAGAAACCTGCGTGCTGGCGCCTGGAGCTGCAAGGACGCTGGTTTCTAAGGTAAATATCGGGTTACTAAGCGGCGCTCGTCACTTAGTTACCCGATGTGTACCTTAGAAACCAGCGCGCTCGCAGCTCCAGGTGCCAGCACGCAGGTTTCTAAGGTACACATCGGGTAACTAAGTGACGCGCGCCACTTAGTAACCCGATGTGTACCTTAGAGACCAGCGTCGTCGCTGGTGCTGATCGCTGGTGAAGCTGCCGTTTGGCAGCTCACCAGCGATCATGTAGCGATGCACCAGCGATCCTGACAAGGTCGTATCGTTGTTGGGTTCGCTGGTGCATCGTTTAGTGTAACGGGGCCTTTAGATAGTTGCTATTGGTCGTAACCATGGATACCTAGGGTCCTGCAATGCCTGCATGCAATGAAAGACTCAGCGAATCAGAAAAACTACACATTCCTAATTTGATGTATTTGCTAATATTATTTGTACACCTACTACATATTGGGATAGGATCTTAGATGAGAATACCCATTTAAGGTTACTAAAGTAAATACATTGCAAGGTAGGGTAAGAAAAGATAAATTTAAACATAGCTTCATGACGCTAAATGCATATTCCATGTTGAGAAAATCAAGGGCGGGTTGATATACAGCAATAGCATCGCCCCTCAACAGCTGATATACAGCAATAGCATCCCCCCTCAACATTATTATCCAAATGGCACCAATTTTGGGTAACATATGTTCTGCTTCATTACAGCACTGAAGATGTAACATGGCGTGGGGCAGTAGTTGTGGGCGAGGTACTCATCTCTTACGCCCTAGCACATTACATGAAGGCGGGACTCCTGGCTGGGTGTGTGGACTTATGCTGAAGAACTACACCCTTGCTGGATGCATGTTACCGATGACTTTGGTAGGCCAGGACCAGATATTGAGGACTTCAATGAGGGGGGACCATCAGCCAAAAATAAACTTTTTACTCATTGTCAACTTTGCGGGTACACAACTTTATGAACGTTTCCTTCACAAATAGTTTCTAGCCCTTTCTCTTTACTTGTTTGTCCTTTATCTCCACCATTCCACTCTACTTCACCACAAGCCAGCTCAATACTACAGTCCAGTCAGCAGTCCAGTCCAGTTATGATCTTGGAGATGGGAATAACCTTTCTAACTTTTATCTACTTTTAGTCAGCTCTCTCCTCCTTTCAACTAGAATCCCACTATCCTCTGTCACGGTCTCCTCTCACGTCAGGGAAAAGCACGCCATGCAGCACCGCTTACTGCCTAGGTCTACTTCAGATGCACACTGGGCCTTATCTTATCCGCTGTCTTGACAGGAAACGGTCTCTGTCCCTTCACCTTAGCCCCTACCACTCTGGGTGAATCCCAATCTGTAACTCTAACTCTCCCTACAGTTGGGCAATACCAACATTATTAACACATGTCAGAAATCATATTACACAATACAACATGGGGGAACAAAGGGAATACGTTCATCTTCTTACAAAGACGCCAATCACACCCATGGGGTTGGCACTAGGCAGGGAAAAGTCTAATTATCTCATCAGTGAACAATCCATTTGCAGTTGGTAAGGTATGTTGGATCTTGTTTTTCACTACCCTACCAATAAATGTGTGACAGCCCTAAAGCCAGTGTGATGCATCCTACAATCATGGTCAGAATATACAGATCGTGATGTCCAGATTATATATACCTAAGAGGCTGTGAGTTCCGGTTTAGATACTGTGTCTGGACATAAACAGTAAATGTCGGATGTTAGAAACCAGCCTAAAGCTCCTCCACAGGTTCCGTACTACCAGAATAACAAGAGAATAGATTTTGATAACTTCCAACGAAGATATCAGAGGATTGTTCTTTCCAAATTAAAAAGGGCCGATCCTTGGTTCATACTATTATCGGTAACTATGACAACAGAGGATTGCAATCCAGACCAGTGTTTAAGAGCAGTAAGGGCATGATTCAGTCTATCACCCAACATTGCCTAAATTGCACTAAAAGCACAGCAGTACACACAACTAACCTCAAACTAATGGAAAATAACTCTTGAGAAACACTCTGCTGTATTGCACTGCATTACCACAGACACATGACCATGGTGATCGGGTCATGTTCTTTACTGCTTAATCCATAGTTATCGCTGTAATTCTTTTTTTTCATAAATCAGCATTACATGTGAACATATGAAACATTGTGGTATTTGTGATTAGGGAAAAGTTGCTTTTTCACCTTCTAGCAGAATGTAGTTTCCCTGTCTATAGACTTTCTCGCACTTTCACATGAGCATACTTTATTCAATACTTTGTGTAGAACGTAAATGAAGGAAAAGTAGAATAAAAATGTTTTTTCAACTACAAAGTAGGTATAATTGAAAAACAAAATTTAGTGTTTCTTAAAATCCCCTCCCATGAAAATTAAAATTCTAATTTTTATTGTTTACGGCTTGTCACCTTTGATACCAACCACTGCTGCCGTTTACTAGCTGTGGTTGAACATGCACAATGCTTGTAAGCACTGCACTGAAGATGGCCATAGCCCCTGGAGCGCACTGTTCCTCCGAATCCCAGACAGCTGCAGTCCCTCTGTGCTCCTCCATGTTGTGCAAAGTCTAAGCTGCCTCTATGGTGTAGTAGGCGTAGTAATTAGTAATAGTAAGCATAGAAATAGTAGGCATAGAAATAGTAGTAGTACTGTACTTCTTCGTGGGATAAATGGATTGTTGTCGGACAGGAGAAGAATATGTTTTTTATTACGAATTTTTACAGTAATAAATGGGAAGAAGTGGGTGCAGTGTGTTTATTTCAAACAAAGAGGAGTCTTTCTTTCAATTGAAGGATTTTATTCTGGCTGTGTATTTTTTACAATATGACTTCTAGACGCCTTTCCATTACTAACCCCTGGGCTTCATGTCAGCTGACAATACAAAGCAACAACAACCCCAAACCCTATTACCCCACTTGCCACTGCATCAGGGCAAGTGAGAAGAGCGAGGCTAAACACTAGATTTGGCACATCTTATGGATGCGCCATTTCTGGGCCGGCTGAGGGGTGATGTTGTTAGCCTGAGAGAGGGGCCAATATCCCTGGCCCCTTCCCAGGCTATTAATATCACCCACAGCTGTTTGTTTAGCCTTTGCTGGTTAGAATTTATAGGGGGACCCTACATTATTAACAGGCTGGTAACGTTTTGGGATACTGCCCCTTTCCCAGATTAGTAACATTAGCCCCCAGCCATGAGCTTTCACTCTGCAAATTCTGAAAATGATGCGGGAGGCAACGTCATTTTATTTAACTTATTTATTTTACTCTCAAGGTACACAGGAGGTGCTGAACACAAATACCATTATTGTCGCCTGGTCATGCTGAGCACAGGGAAACCAGGCAACAGTGATCCAAGCTGTCTTCAGCACCCGCCTCGGAACAGCGCATACTGTACTGCTTTTTCCCCACACACTAGTGTCACACTGATGACGCACAAATGTCAGATATATCCAACATTTTTGGTTGCACTACACCAAATATACATCTACAATGGCCCAAAAGAGTTTTAGCTTTTTTGTTTCTAACACTAGGTACATTTAAAAATATACATATTTAAATTGCAAAAAACTAAAGGTCCCCAACACACAATAGCGAAGACTACATCCTTAAAGTTAATTTTTGGGTTGCTGGGGGTTTTTTACGTGTTTTTTTTTTTTAAGTTTATCGAAAAGGTGCACATTTTAGACATGTCGAAACATACTGCTTTACATTCTAAATAACAGAAAATAAAATGTATACGTTATTTTATGGAGGGAGGGAGTGGGAGGCAAAAAAAGGGCTATGGTATATCTCCAAATATGTATAAACATGTGTTTTTTTTTCAATCCATGGGTATACAAAGGAACGTGCTGTTTAAATGAGAACCCAACATACTGTATAAGGGCATCTGAGAACGACTGAATATACCTGTGAAATGTAACCTGGAGGTACGTGTATTGGTGGGATGGAACCATTCGGAGACATCATTGGAACCTCTGCAGGACCTAAAATAAAGTAAAAAACAAATTAACTCTTTCTGTTGACACCCATTTTTAACCTCATGAGGCACAATCACATTGTAGTATAGATTTTTTCTCACATTGAGTTGCAATTCATGAAAATAAAGCATCACAGTGGTGCAATGCTTTTGGTTCCCATTCCTTTCTCTTGGGGTGTGACTGTTGTACAAATCACACAACTTAGGCTACAGCTACACTTGTGTTGCACGACATTGAAATTGTATATGTCACATCTAATATTCCAAAGTGTCTTAACGTGACCTGTGACAACCTGCAACGTATTTGCAAATATTTGTAAATGTGCTGGATTTATAGTCGCAGATTGCAAGTGACTCACTTGCCATAGACTTCAAGGTATGGCGCAGGCGACTGACTTATCTGCGATTTGGACTTTGTTTTACATCAAAATCGCAGCTATAAAAATAGTCACAGACAATTTGTCTGATCATTGCTGTTGCGAGACATGCAACCCCTCTAAATGCTTTTCTATGGCTAAAACTCTGTACAAAAGTAGCATCTAAAGCACAATGCTACTAGCGCCACGTCACATAGTAGTAGTCTATATTGCTTCAATATTTTGACACTGTAACGAAATCTATACCATAATTAAATAGCTGCTCGCTTTGAAGGACTTTTATTTGCTATAAATTACATTTTAAAGGCGTCTACAGATCCATGACAAACCAGACTGGTGTAATATATTTTATCTTATCAATGTCAGAGAAACAGTATTACACATATAGGAACACTTGCATAAAGAAAATCTAAAATCATAAAATATAGAATGACATTTTCAAGAATCTAGTAAGCCTCCCTCCAACATTGGTATAGTGAAGGTGGCAATATTTACAGGGACATCACTAGAAGCTATAGAAATGGGAGTGCCTTTGGTAGGTGCAGGTTATGTGTGCATTGATTTTTAATAGTCCAATACTAGGGCAGAAAGTTGGCATTAATAAACAGGATTTACGCATGATTTATTTCAAATTGGGTAAGCCTTTGAGCATTGCCCCTTTAGTAATGCCAGCTGATCACCAAGGTTTGCAGAAGTTATGTCAGTTCCCATTAAAAACAGGCCTTCAAAGGACAACCTATTAAAAAAATGTAATCTGTCATATATTCAACTAGCCACGCTCTGATCCTCTCTGCTAGAGAACATCACTTTGGTCTATGTAACTCTGTCACAGAGTCAATGGGCGGCACATGGACAATACACAGCTTGAATTAGTGGCAGCCCCACTGATGATCAAAAGCAGGCAAGTCAGCAGATGAAAAGCAGGGTGGGGTTCGGTACCCCATTTTACTTTCTTATGTCTATCACACACAGCTACCAATAGTGGTCATATTCTATGTTGATGCATTTATTTGATTGCTATACTGGTGCTCTAACCCAGCTTTCCCTTTGAGCATTTCTTTTTGGACTAACCCACTCTGGATACTTAGTCTGCTTTGACTTCGGACTACTTGAACACTCTCTGTCCATTCAAAAAATATGAAGAGTGAGGCAGCACATCCCTGCTATTGCCAACTACATTTTCAGAGATATGATTCTCTTCTTGCGTCGGGTTCTTAGATTTTGTTCCCAGCATTTTTTTTTTTTTTTTTTTTATTTCCGATCAGCACCTACTCCACATATGGATCAGAGATCCCTGGCTGAAGACCATGCAAAATGTACTGACTAGTGACAGTGTGAGACAGTGACCGGCATTGTTGTAAATGGCCGGTACGCGTCAGAGGAGACACTCTGCACTGTAAGCCTGAAAATGTTGCTCTGGGACCTGTATTTCCACGAGCTTTGTTTTTGTTTATACTGGGAGGGCTTACAGGGTTAGCCGGAGCTGGGCGGGACTGGATAACCACACACACCTCCCACCTATGGGGGTGGTTTCAGCTACATATTGTGACCATGGTTTGGGTCACATGGTCTAGGTTGTAAGGTCCTGCAAGAGGTCAGGCCTGGGTGTTGGAAGGTCCTATGAGTGGATGGACTTCCTGACTAGTACATGGGGAGGCCGTGGACCTGGATGGTCGCTGTGTTGGAAGGTCCTGCGGGTGGACTGGATTCCTGAATAGCACAGGGTGAGACAATGTACTCGCAGAGTCTGTGATGGCACTGTGTTGTGGAAGCTTCTGAGAATTTGGACTGTCAGAGACTGTCTGAGAATTTGTCCCAAGGCATCGGGTGAGACGGTGATCCCAGTTACGCAGCTTCCCCAGAAGCCAGGACTGACAAGGGGTCAGCGTGTGGAGCAGGAGCTCCTGTAAGATAACTCCAGACAAGGGGGTTATAGTAAGGGCAGACAAGTATCTTCCATTGGAACAGACTGTTGGTGCTTGTTATGTTCCGTGGATGTTAATGAATTGTTCCGCGAGCGGTCGCTCACGGTAACTGGACAATTTGAAGTCCGACGTGTTTAGGGACCGCGATTCAAAGCCATATATTACTTAGTGCTATGGACTATGTGAGGTCTGTGATGTGTAACATGACCTACAGAGATTTATGAGTTGCATAA
The DNA here is from genome assembly GCF_039654945.1 of Dendrobates tinctorius. Taxonomy (NCBI): domain Eukaryota; kingdom Metazoa; phylum Chordata; class Amphibia; order Anura; family Dendrobatidae; genus Dendrobates; species Dendrobates tinctorius. Next base: position 36,165,642 of record NW_027361728.1, read on the forward strand.
TAAACCGCATAGACTTTTTTGTGAGAAAAACGTGCTATGTGCCTTCATCCCATTGCCAAGCGAGTGTCCCGCAATACATTCAGTAAGCGCTGCCTTACACCAGATTGAAGAAAGGAAGGACGAGTCGACCTGATGGAATTTTACTATCCACAATCTAGAGCTTCATCTACATGAGATACAGTTTCAGTAAAGTGTCCACTAATAGCTCAAAATCTAGCTATTTCCTCATGACTCATGGCTAGCAACTACTTGATCTGGCAACACTTTAATTGACCTATACAGAAGATGATCTAATATTTCACTAGAATTTTGTGCATAGTGATTTAGGGTATCCAACAAATTATTCTATTCATGTTCTTTATTGCCATTATTTAGTTTTCACATGAAAAATTCACTCCCCAATTACATGGGCATGGTCATCACCTTACTCCATGAATTCAAAATGAATCATATCAGAAAACATCAGTCTTAGTTGCCAGAATCCTTGGATTATACCAAGGAAGTTGCTATTCTGGTCAGTAGAAAATTGTTTCCATTATGTACCATTGCATAATATATAAAAAGAAAAAACACAGCAGAACTATGTAAGGGCCTAGATCTAAGCTGTGTTTTTACTCAATAAGATGTACTTACAAAAAATCAAGGTTCTTCACAAATAAATTGGCCAGTTCATGCATGCTCATCAACCACGGCAAGGTGACACTTCTCTGATGGATCCTATCCTACTGAACATGCCACTCTGGGGCTAGCGCACCTACAATTATTGGCAGGAGTGCAAAGTCAGACAGAAGGCAGCCAAAAAGTGTCAGACAGAAAAGTGTCACCTTACCGTGGCTAGTGGGCGTACATGAATTGGCCAATTTACGCGTTAAGAACTTTGAATTTTTTTAAGTCCATCTTATTGAGTAACAACACAGCCAGTGTTTTCATATATCTTGGCCCTTACAGAGTGCTGCTGTGTTTTCTTTTTATATTGAATGTAGTCATTGCAGCTTGCACCTGTTCATACTAAGGAGGTGCTGGTCAGGTTTTATACAATTGATTTGAATAGTGTCAGGTAACGACTAATTGGTGGAAATATCTGCTGTCAAACCTCCACCATTCTGATATGTACGACCTACCCCGAGATTAGGTTATCAATATGCGATGTCCAAACATCCCCTTTAAATACATGGATATGTATGCATACATGCATTAACATATAAACGACAACTGAAACACAAAAAGCCTGAAATTCTGCTTACAAAAGTAAAAAAAAAAAAAAGCAAGTCACTTTCATGGTGTCCCCTTTTTTTTCCTGATAAAATCTACAAATATGCCCTTCATTGGCTCGATATACTTTAAAAACACGCTTCCCACTTCATCTTTGTCAAGCTGGATCAGCTATCAATGACACTAGGAGGTTAGCTGGAATTCCCATTTCCAAATTCCTCTATTTACTCCTTGTGACCTTTTAAATGACTGTCCCCTGAAGGATCCGGCACACAAAAAAATGGAGCTTGCAAGCTTGAATGCGGTTGCTGTGACCATGCATTCCTCAAGACTTATGGTTATGCAAATATTGTAATCCCTTCCTGCCACAACACAGCTATCTCAATACAAGCATCTTCTTTAAAAGTGTTGCTGGGTTTAACAAATATAGCTCTTGGTTAAAACGATGTTCAAAAACGTTTTACTATTTACCCAAGACAGCTTTGAAGTTCTATGCTAAAGATCTGCACGCTGAACTGCCCATTATGTGACATTCCAGCTTGACACGTTTACAAGTAGAAAGACGCGACCACATTATAATTTAGAGGAATTTTATTTATATAGGGAACATACACAATTGGACGCAATCATTCAGTCAGAAGTAACAGGATACAGCAAATAGAAGATGCAAATAACCATTATGAGGGTTCCTTAATGGAAAATGCTACACAGTAAGGGACTAAAGCTTCCACAGAAAAACTGTAAGGGGAATGTGTCATCAGAAAATGATCCATTGCTTAAATCAGGGTTTTGTTTTAAATGTATTTTATAAAAAACAAAAAGTTTTCAATGTTTCTGTTCCCGATCGCAAAGTTTATTTAAAATAAGAAATAGAAAGCTTACAATTTTCATACAAGTCAATGGGGCTTTTTTTTTAGTTTGCATCTCCCTGCTTCAGGATATTCACATGTACATTAGCCACAATGAACAGATTCAGACCCTATCATCTAATGTGTGTGCGCAAAGGTCATTATGAAGAGAAGGGAGAACTGTTAGCTGTGACATCACTGCTAATATTCTGACTGGTGGAACCTGTGTAATCAGCTGAGTATACAAGTGTTACCTGTCACTGTAATCTGATAAGTAAACTGCTGTAAACTCTTCCTGAAGGGACAGGAAGAAATAATCTAAAAATAATCTCAATGGTCAATGTGAAAATTGAAAGATTACCAATTAATTTTTTGCTAATAAAAATTTTGGAGTGAAAAAAACTTTGGCAAAAAAGAAAAAAAAAAAAAAACACATTACACAAAACCCTTACTTAAGCAATAGTTCATTTTCTGATTACACATTCCCTTTACGCTTCTTCTGCTTTAGCAATTGCATACCTTGATGTAATTTCCATCGAAGATGCTTAGAGCATGCCATTTAATTAAAGTATGCCACAAAACTGTGATCATTTAATTGGTGGGATTCCATCTGTTCGATTGCAAGCACCAGGCTGCCCAGATAAAGTTCCCATTCAACATACAAGTCATAACTTTAAGTTCATTGAAGTCACTCGCCCATTTCCACTTTTCTAACTGACTTTAAAGGGAGTCAGCCCAGAATGAGTGATCAAACCACGAATAGGAGCTCGGTGGACCCTTGGTGCAGCCAAACAGATCACTGCACCTTTCCACCTGCTTGTTTTCCCTGTTCTCCGCCCTTGCTATTTTGATTGACAGCTCTGGCTTTATAGAGCCAGAGAAGGGTTGAGATAGATGGAAACCAAGTAAGTGGTAAGGTGCAATGAACGGTTTGGCCCTTCCATGATGCACCGGGCACCTGTACTTAGTTGGCACAATTATACTGTGGTGACTGTGTCCCTTTAACAAAGACTGACAATAAATACACCACCACCCCTTTAATCGGGAAACTTAACAACTTTCGATCTTTCTTTGATTTTAATGTGCATTTCTCAGCTATGTACAGGGCAACCCCACTAATTAGACTTTTATGAGATACTTGCGTCATCTGCCAAAAAAAACAAAATCTTTAAATGACTACACAGTACACAAGGAATACTAACCAATAAAAAGGGCAATGAGCTCACCTGTCCGATGCACGACCTCTGTAGTAATATCGGTAGATCCATGTAGAAGCCAGCATTCATAGTAATCCATAAAAAAATTGAAGTTTATTGTTCAGATTAAAAACTTGAGTAGCAAAGAGCAGCAAAAAAAAAATAACTAAAAATATACACAACAATGGTAGAGAACAGACGCACATCTATTCAGGCATCTGGGCAACTAGATTCTGGCCAGTGTGGCCCTTATTCTTTTGCTGCTCTTTGCCACTCATGTTTTTAATCTCAGATCTACCTCTCAGGCCCAGATGTCACCAGAATCCCAGAGTGTCCATCAGCCATATCCTCCTCCTTCTCCTCTCGCTTCCTCAAACTCAATGTGGACAAATCTGAACTAATTATCTTTCCTCCATCTCACATAACTTTCCTACCTGATCTATCGATCACAATAAATAAATCCACACTTTTCCGTCCCGGTAATCCGCTGCCTCGGAGTAACCCATGAGTATGCCGCCCTTCAAACCGCACATCCAAGCTCTCACCACCTCCTGTCGCCTCCAGCTCAAAAATATTTCCAGAATCCATCCTTTCCTCAACCCTCACTCTACCAAAATGCTTGTGCATGCCCTAATTATCTCCCGCCTCGACTACTGCAACATCCTCCTCTGTGGCCTACCTTCTAAGTGCCCCGTCACACATAGCGACTCACCAGCGATCTCGACAACGATATGAACTTGTCAGGATCGCTGGTGTGTCGCTACAGGATCGCTGGTAAGCTGCCAAACAGGCAGCTTCGCCAGCGATCAGCACCAGCGACGACGAGCACGCGCGTCGCGGTGTACCTTAGTTACCAGCGCGCTGGTGCAGGGAGCTGGTAACCAAGGTAAACAGCGTGTTTCTAAGCGCTGCGCGGCGCTTAGAAAGCCGCTGTTTACCTTCGTTACCAGCTCCCTGCATCATCGCGCTGGTAACTAAGGTACACAGAGGGTTTCTAAGCGCCGCGCTTAGAAACCTGCTTTTTACCTTGTTTACAAGCTCCAGCTCGCTGATCTCCCGCCTGCCACACGCAGTGATGCGTGCTGGCCAGCAGGAGACAAACGATCAAAAAAAATGTCCAGGGCTTTCCACAACGATCAGCGATACCCGGCAGGGGAGCCGGTCGCCGATAGGTGTCACACACAGCAATCTCGCTGGTGAGATCGCTGTTGCGTCACAAAATTTGTGACTCAGCAGCTATCTCGCTAGATGGATCGCTGTGTGTGACGGGGGCTTAACACGCTCGCACCCCTCCAGTCCATCCTTAACTCGGCTGCCCGACTAATTAATCTCTCTCCTCACTACACTCCTGTTTCCCTCCTTTGCAAACCCCTTCACTGGCTCCCAATTTCCCAGCGTATTGAGTTTAAACTACTAACACAGAGCTACAAAGCCATCCATAACCTTTCTCCTCTGTTAATTTCCAAACTAATCTCTCAATATCTTTCCTCACGTCATCTCTGGTCCTCCCAAGACCTCCTCCTCTCCTCCACGCTTATTTGCACATCACCCAATCACCTCCAAGACTTCTCCAGAATATCCCCCATCCTCTGGAATTCTGTGCCCCAACACGTCGGGTTATCCACCACATTTTGATCCTTCAGATGGAACCTGAAATCCCATCTCTTCAAAAAAGCTTACAACCTGCAATGACCATGCGGCCACCTCAACACCTTTGGAGTCACTGCAACCCCCGACCTACTGTCTGCTTCCCCATAATCGTGTAGAATGTAAGCCCGCAAGGACAGGGTCCTCTCCCCTTTGTATCAGTCTGTCATTGTTAGTTTTGCTTACTGTAAGTGATATTTGTATTTTAATGTTACCCTGTCTAATGTACAGCACCATGGAATTAATGGTGCTATATAAATAATTATCAGAGCAATAGACTTACATTTTTTATGGAATACTACGATGGCTGGTTTTCACCTGGATCTACTCATAATTTAACTGAAAAGCAGATATGACGTCAACTTTCGCTGTATAGAACAATATCCGCCCATAAAGTGGCTTTATGAATGAGACACTTGTATCCATTGGGAAGTGTTCATTTAACCATATTTATATTTCCTAGATAACCTTGTATGTGATTTTTTTCTTAAACATTCTATTTTAAATCACTGCTGACTTTCTGATTTTGCACTTTTTACAATATGTGATTATATGGTTACTGTTTGATAGGGAAAAAAACACATTCCCACAACTGATCTCGATTTCCTGTGTGTTCAGAAAGTGGGATTGTCCGTACAAATTAACTTGACTTTTCCGATACAGCTTTCTCAAGTCACGCAAGGACAATGAGTTAAGTAGCTTATAGCAGCGAGTTTACCAGATCTCCGTCTGCAGCCCTCCATGCCTAGAATGCACAACGAGGACGATTGCGTTGATGCTGCCTGCTTAAGCTACGTTTCACTGAGGTCCCTTCTCAAGTAAAACCTCACACAACTAACAGGGAAGGCTTCAGAATGAGAAAATGTATTTCCCTTTCGCCAAAGTGTGGAGCACAAGAGGAGCCATTGAAGGCATGGTAGGGTGCCTCACAGAGATTGCAATATGTTCTCAGTTGGCAAACACAGCTCTGTTTGGACAGTATGTCCAGCCATCCACTCCGCAAACATCAGGATTCCTATTCGTGCACAGAAAGAAGCGACAGACTGTGTGCATTCACACACCACGGAAGGATTCAGACACAAATCTCCTTGTCTTTAACGTTATTGTGCATTCTTCTGCCTCTCACCAGACGGGAATCATTTAGCACAAATTGGAATCTTAAACATTTTAGCTTTTTTTTTTTTAAATAACACTATACATTCAGGACAACGACAACTTCTACATGGCACCTTGCATCATGTAAGCACAACACCATTTGCTGCATTAACACAACTTGGCCATGAAATGTTTATTACGGTAATTGGTTCTCATTCTTGTACAGAACTATAGGCAGATTTTTTTTTCCCTTACTAAACTGGCTTGAGGAACTTGAATGGGGTTTCCTGGTGTTCTTAATCTGCAGGCCTACCCTAGCTAAAAATAATTACCCTTCATTAATCCTGGCCATTCTATCAAGTCTTTGCAAAGCCTTTTTTTTCACGTCATTCGGCTCAATCTCGAGCCATAGCGACTTGATAGGTGAACAGTCTGTAAGAAGGTCGATCTTGTGCAAGCCTAAATAGGTCCACCAAGTTCTTCTACGCCGTTATTTTGATTGTATCAAGCCATCTGTCTGCTGATCTTTGCCTTGTTCCTTATATTCTCCCAACCATGAAGTCCTTCTTCAGCGATTGCTCTCTTTTTACGACGTGTCCAAGTAGGCAAATCGTAGCTTGGTGATCCTTGCTTCGAATAACAAGTTTGGCTTCATTCGTTCCAAGATTGATTTGTTTGTTCTTCTTGCCATCCATGGTATTGATAACATCCTCCTCCAACACTTCTGTCTTGTGTCTTTATCGACAAGGTTTCGCATCCGTATGTTAACACAGAAAAGACCAGACTATGTTCGAGCAGTCTTCTTCACCAGTGAAATGTTCCTCAATTTGAAGACCTTGTTCAGTGACTTCATTGTTGATTTGCCCATAGCTATTCTCCTATTTGCCAAGACCACAGCATGCGATTGCTGCATTCAGCTGTATCAACAAAGAGCAGGAGCAGTAACAGAGAGACAGCGCTGGAGACGCAGAGTCATTCTTTCTTTTTTTAAACCTAGGACAGGTTGAGTTGTGATGCCACAACTACTCCCATATAAACTAGTACCGATGCCAGTGGCAGAGGATAATGAAGACACATTTCTGACAGATGGCTTTACAGTGCATTAGTGCAAAGCTGAGGCAGTGCTGGGGAGTAGTTACAGCTGCCGCCGTCAGTGCTATCACCTGTGACTAATTACTCCGGGTACACCTGTATGACTGAAAGCAAGCGACTCCTGAGAGAAATTAAGCTTATTTTCTTCTGGGTGATGCACTTTCAGTTCAACAGCCATGCACCTTCATAACACTATTAATGTGCAGATTTAGGGTATGTGCACACACTGCGGATTCTGCTGCGGATCCGCAGCGGTTTTGGCTCTGCGGGTCCGCAGCAGATTCTGCTGCGTTGTACAGTACCTTTATTTCCTATGTATAAAAAAAAACGCAGTGCACATGCTGCGGATTTTTCCGTGCGGTTTTGCTGCGGTTTACAATCCGCAGCATGTCAATTCTTTTGTGCAGAACCGCCGCGGTTTCACACCTCATCCATTATGAGGTATGAAACCGCAGGCAAATCCGCAGATTTATCTGCGGATTTCGCTACAAAATCCGCACCACCAAAAAACTCCGTGTGCACTTACCCTAACCCTATATCTGCAAAGTAACAGAGCCATCATACATGGAAGGTTCCCTTTAAAACTTTTTTTCATGTTTTCTACTTTGCATGTTCAAGTTCTCTAAAGGGACTAAAAAAAATTATCGCTCAATCTTTTACTATACTTTGCCTTGACAATGGATTGCAGTATATAACAATTCCTGCTCCGCACTACGCACCAATGCACGTTCCACTAAAACATCGCTGTCAGAGATTGACAGAGGTGTATAAATAGTTAACAGCACTAAATTAGAGCTTGTCCCTGCTGTTAGAAACAGATTTCAGCTGTGTAATTCAGTCACGTTTTGAGCGAGCTTACCGTAGCTCCCGAGCCTTCTCTACACGCCGTCATTTCTGCCATCACGTACATATATACAGTATATGCAATTATGCATTAGGGGGGGTTAAAAATCTTACAGTTCGTTTGTTTCCAAAACCAGCCCACCTGTGGTTGGCCAATGGCCACTAATTTGAAGGTTAAACCTGCATTGGTGGAGTGGTGGCCTTAGCCTACAAATGGCAAGACCATGTACTAGAATAGAAACCTTTAACAATACTATGCCAGGTGAGCATAACACCAGGCTGGCAAGGGGCATAATGTCCAAATAAGCTTAACTGGAGAAGTATAGTTGTAGATGAGGCAGGGCTGGTGAAGTGTGCGGAGCCAATCCATGAAGAGACAGTGCGCTTGGAACCAAGGATGGCACTGAGTGCTACTTTTCTTCTTTACCAAGTATCTACATTTAAGGTACTAAATTATATTGGTATGCCCCTGTGCTTAATTTCCATTTAAAACATTATGTTATAAATCACAGGTGACTTTCAGGTCTCTAAAATTCAGGAAACACCAATCAAATAGGTTGAAAATACAACTGTAAACCTATCCATCATAGAAGTAGCCCAATATCACAATGGGAAATCCCACACCAATTTGTTTTGCTTTATTTCAAACGACATGAGACGCAAAGAACTATACATTTGTTTTTTATAATCCGCATGCCATACTGAAAAAAGGTTGCAGACCCCTGAATTAGACGTTATTCTGCCTCTTCCTAATGGCTGCAAATTCCAAGCGTTCTAATTATCAGGTTCTTAGATAATAGTATAACTCGTACTCACACCACCAGGCATCCGCAGATAGTTTTAACTCGACTGCCAATGCAGCTGTAGAAAGACCAGGAGAAACGATGCTGTTTTCTTCCAAAATCTTGTATTAGTTTACAATGAACAGTAGGTAAAAAGGAGTAATCTGTACAGGGGAGTACACATGCATCTTCAGTAATGGCTTGTCATGCCCTCAGCTGCAGGCCCGGTCTCTGCTGCGCAGGGAGACCAGCGCCTATCTCGCAGCTCCACTGGTACTACACACAGTGTCCTTGGCTCCAGACAATCAGTGGCTCCTTTCTCTGCTAAGAACCTGCATCCTCTTGGCAGGTCTCCTGTTAATGCTCTTAGGAGAAGCGCCCCGCTTCCTGCACATACTTAAAACAGCAGGGCACCTGTTCTCTATTAGGGCTGTCTGTGCTGTGATGTTCTGTGCAAAAAAGGCATCCTCCCCTTGAGGGACGTGCCTGAACAACGTGTTCATTCTGTGGGATCTCTGCCTCCCACTCAGGCCACACTCTGCTGTGCTCTGCATTCTGAAGGCTGGTGTTTGCAATATTCTAATACCTCTGTCTCCTCAGAATCCTCTGCTGGCAGTTCCCTCTTCTGGATCCTTCTGGTCACTCTGGTTTCTACCCCAGACTGACCAAGGCTCTCCTCTTGGAATCATCCAGATATCATTGCCGGCTAGATCAGCCTTTCTGAGTTTTCACAGACCTTCCAGGATTCTCGCCACCTCCTCTATACGGTCTGTATGGGTCGTCCCTCTGGTCCGGGTATCACGGCATTAAGATCACCTGGTGTTGCGACGGGGGAGCCCCTGTATAGGGGTACGCCTTGCCAGGTGCTCCACCACGTGGTTCTGTGTCGTGGTCCAGAGGGTTCTTCCCTCAGGCACCTTTTCCATTTGTTTGCTTCCTTTAATAAACATCCTTGGTTTTTTGAAGCTCATTCTCCTGTCTCTTGTGTATTGGGTATACAGCTACCACTGCACCATCAGTGGTCTTGTGAGTACACTATACATCTTCATGCCCTGTGGGCGTAACATGGCTGCTGTAGGCTAAACTACAGAAGAAGGGAGGAGCAACCTAATACAGAGCTCAGCTACGGGATGGACCTAGGGACAATCTTCACACAGTCTAATTCTACCTAGCAACAACAGGGAATTTGCTAATTGGAGGAAAAAAACTCAACACAGAGAATATACATCACAGGTTGTTCCCGCTTGTGAGACACAACAGACGTTTCTAATTCACGGATTCAAAATTTGAAAAAGTCTGAAATCAGATGGCGCATCTTTAAAGACACGGTCTAGTAATTAACCTTTGTGTTGATTTCCATGCCCGTTTTTCTGATGTCATGGCATATGGATAGAACACTTACATTTGTGCTATGTGTGGAATGCATATTTAACCCGTTTCGCAGTAAGATGATCATAAAATCACAACTCATTTGAGGCACAATTAATATTTTCTATAGGCTTCAAAAGCCGATCCTGAAAGCACTGCTTTTCATCACAGAGCCATAATTGAATTTTACTATACATATTTTAGAGCCGACATTCTAGATAACAGCACGAAAGAAGTAAACTTTAATAGACAATGAACCTACATTCACATAAGTATTACAATAAGCATCCATTTATCTTAGTTTGAGCCATATGAAAATTTTGTTTCATCCAATCCATTATTTAGACTATGTATCCCGTGGTCTGTCTTCCTGATGACCTTCATGAGCATAAGGTTTTACTTATCGGAGACCATCCAAGCATCAGCCCAAAGGCAACGTATTCTAAAGCATTCTAGGTACAGCGATTTATTGGAAATAGTGGTGCTTTAGAGTAAAGTGCAGATAGTCTATAATGTTATGAGGGGAATAAACAGATGGACAACACAACATGAACTTATGGGACAACATGAATGTATAGACATGTTGTCCACTGAAAATATAGATAAACAGAATGTTCTAGAAGTTCATTACGATATCACAGGCCACAAAACAGCTTTGCACAATGCCCTCCAGTGCTTTTAGTTAATAAAGACTTATGGAATTGCATGAGCCTAAATATATAGACAGAAGGCTAATCCTGCTCCACCAAGGAACTGCATTTGATTTCCAATGGGAAAGTTCTTACAGCAAAACCGAGGTCAGCCGTAAGTTAAATTCTTTGCCATTTCTTATTTTTTGTGAAAGTTCATCACAAGTTTAGTGCGTTCCCTTCATATAGCCAATATGCCAAGTAAGCCTCCTTTTCTAAGGACACTTTTCTTAAATTGTCATGTTACGCATGGTATCCTGATCTGCAGGTAGGGTATTCTAGAGAAGGAGGAGAGATGATCAGGTTGATCTACATTTTTGGGGAAAGTTTCAGAAAAACTTGCATTATATTCATTGAAATGGAGCTCTGAGGTATTTACTTTTCTGGTCAATGTCTCTTCATATACATGGTACGTTTATATTGGACATTAGGATTGAATTTTTGCTATGCTATTTTATCAAGCCATATAGCGTATAAATGTTTTATATCTACATACCATTAGTTTACCTCTACCAACACTGTGTGTCTAATACATTAATTAACCCCTTTCCAACGATGGGTGTAATAATGCGCCCACGTCGGACTCCCCCAGCGCCGGAGCCAGCACCTTTCCAGGCACATGTCAGCCGATATATACAGCTGACATGTGCCTGCAACAGCTGCAGCTAGAACTGCGATCCACCCACAGCTGTTAACTAGATAAATGCTGCTGTCAATTTCTGACAGTGGCATTTAACTTACGCTTCCCGGAAGCGCGTCCTTTATCCCGCCCATCAGTGACCCCGTCACATGATCGCAGGTCACCGATGGGTTGGAATGACAACCAAAGATCTACAGCAGATGTCTATGGTTGTCAAAGCCAGATTGCTATGAGCAATGATCTGATTATCGCCTGTGTGCAGCAGAGCAGATCGAAGTAGTGCAGCTATTAGTCTCCCATGTAGACTACTGAAGCATGCAAGAAGTAAAAAAAGTATTAAAAAACATTAAAAAAAAAAAAAAAAAAAAGTTCAAATAACCCCTCTTTCGCCATTCCAAATAATAATATAAAAAAAATTAAAAAAAAAAAAAATTAAAAAATCACATATACACATATTTGGTATTGCCGCGTTCAGAATTGCCAATCAATATAAGAAAAGAATTAACCCGACTGCTAAGGCCTGTTTCACATTTCCGTTTTTTGACGTCAGTCAAAATCCGTCAGTTTTAGAAAAAACGGATCCGCCCCTTTTTTTTGCGGATCCGTTTTTTTCCCCCATAGACTTACATTAGCGGCGGATTTTGACTGACGGTCGTCCGTCGCGTCCATTTTTTGACGGATCCATCAGAATTGTAGCGGCTCCCGGCGGAGGAGACGGACTCTGAAACGTTTTTCTGAGCGACGGTCCGCTATTTTCTATTGCGCATGCCCGCCAGATTTGCTCTGCCAGGGATTTTAACCCTGAATAGTGTTCCTGAAAGTCCGTGATATTCTCTCTCTCTCTCAGGCCGTGGTTCCTTTAAATTTCTTCCACTTCCCGTCTGCAGCGGATGCGACCCTAAATCGGATCCTGTAGCATCCGTTTGGCCCACAACGGAAACGGATCCGTTTTTGTCACCTATGACGGATTTTGACTGACAAAAAAAAGACGGAAATGTGTAACAGGCCTAAACGGAGTAACCAGGGGAAAAAAAAGTCAAAATTATATTTTTTTTGGTCGCCGCAACATTGCATTTAAATGCAATAACGGGCGATCAAAGTTTTGTATCTGCATCAAAATAGTATCATTAAAAACACCAGCTCGGCACGCAAATTTTAAGCCCTCACCCAACTCCAGATCACAAAAAACGAAAATGCTACAAGTATCAGAAATGGCGATTTATATATATATATATATATATATATATATATATATATATATATTTATTTATTTTCTTTTTTTTTTTTATATATATATATATATACAAAATTTGGAATTTTTTTTCCACCACTGAGACAAAAAAGAACCTATACATGTTTGATCTCTATGAACTCGTAATGACCTGGAAAATCATAATGGCAGGTCAGTTTTATCATTTAATGAACATGGTAAAAAAAAAAAAAAAAAAAAACACACACAACAACAACTGTGGAATTGCACTTTTTTTGCAATTTCACCACACTTGGAATTTTTTGCCCATTTTCCAGTACAGGATATGTGAAAACCAATGGTGTTGTTCAAAAGTACGCACATCCTGAAAAAAAAGTACTCACATGGCCATATTGACCAAAAAATAAAAAAAAGTTATGGCTCTGGAAAAAAGGGGAGCAAAAAACTAAAATGCAAAAACTGAAATACCCCTGGACGTTAAGGGATAATTTACTGATCATTTACATGATACCCATATCTAATGTGTTTTCCATCAACTTTCCTTTATGTTACACTTTCCACATATTTTAACAGAATTTCTGTTGAAAATTTAATATTCTAATAAAATGTAATTTGCATTTCTTCTTTGTAAGTTCCCAAGGTTTAGGAAGTTGCCTGGATACATAAGGTGAGGTGTGTATAGCAGCACATACACTGATCAACTATAAAACCACGCTGCATGCACTGTGTTAGGTTCATGGTCATTGCTACTGTATAGCACTCGGATATCATTCGAGTGCAGTCTGATGTCACACACACAGTATCACTGTTTGGTTGGCCAGCAAACTCACCTGACCTTAACCTCATAGAGAATCTATGGAGTAGAATCATAGAATCATAGAATCGTAGAGTTGGAAGGGACCTCCTGGGCCATCTGGTCCAACCCCCTGCTCAAAGCAGGATTCACTAAATCATCCCAGTCAGATGTCTGTCCAACCTCTGTTTGAAGACTTCCATTGAAGGAGAATTCACCACTTCTCGTGGCAGCCTGTTCCACTCATTGATCACTAACTGTCAAAAAGCTTTTTTCTAATATGTAATCTGTGTCTCCTCCCATTCAATTTCATCCCATTGCTTCTAGTCTTTCCTTGTGCAAATGAGAATAAAGTTGATCCTTCTACAATGTGATAGCCCTTTAGTATTGTCAAGAGTTAGAGGAGAGACACCAGACCCAACAACGCAGATGAGCTGAAGGCTGCTATCAAAGCAACCTGGGCATCCATAACACCTCAGCAGTGCCACAGGCTGATCGCCTCCATGCCACGCCGCTTTGATGCCGTAATTGATGCCAATGGAGCCCCGACCAAGTACTGAGTGTATTTACTGAACATACATTTCCGTAGGCCAACATTTTGAATTTTAAAATCATTTTTTCAAGCTGGTGTTATATAGTAATCTAATTTACTGAGATAATGACTTTTGGGTTTTCATTGGCTGTAAGCCATAATCATCAACATTAACAGAAATAAAAACGTGAAATAGATCACGTTTTGTATTGAAGAACTGAAATAAACTTTTTAACGATATTCTAATCTTGTTAGAGGCACCTGTGCATCTATACTTTTCTTTTGCTCACATATTGAGCACCATCATCGGGTCCCATCTCCTCGTTCTGTGGATTTCATAGTCACAGTGGATTTCCCTACTTTTTCTGTACTGATATGTGGGCATACTCTCATATCTCCAACCTTCTAAACATAGTGTACAGACAAACATGCATTGTATGAAACTGTCCGGTAGGATACAGCCATTCTACTTCTCTGCCAGGATATAATGGATTCTGTGCGTCTAATACTTGTAGTTTCTTAAAAAAAGAAAAAGAAAAAAAAGACAAGAAAATTGATATGAAAACATCATGCTATACCCACAAGAAGAAACTTGAGGACAGACAGGGTATTAATAACATGCCAATCTTTCAAGGTTGAAGAGTAGCAAAGACGGCACAATCTCAGGAATTCAGGGTTACTGGCCAAACCACAGACAGACATTGTGTCTGTAGGATGGCATCCACCTGCATCTCCTGCCAGTGCCTCAACTACATTTCCAACAAGGGAACAGATCAGACTCCCAGCACTGAAGTCTGAGCTACAGCTTTAATAAAAAGTATCACCAATGGAATTAACATGAACGAATATCCGTATGACAGAGTGCAACAGGAAATCATCAGATTCACTCATCATCAAACAACGTGGTGCATTCTCCAGTACAGAAAACATTAGCTGGATATTTAAAGGGGCTTTAGGAAAATTCAAAGAACACAATCAAAGTTCCTATTTGGCCTCTGTCTTTGCTTCCCCTTTACTGCACCTGAACGGATAATGTCATTTCTAACATCGGACGGTATTTACAGCCTAAATGCCATATTAGCAGATCAATATGGAGGAATTGGGTGTACTCAGACTCATACAAACTCCACTCAGATGTTGATTCTGTCCAGATATGAAACACATTGCTGGAAGACATTGCTAACCATTGTTCCACCATGCTGCTCAACAGTCACAAAAGGTAGCACAATTTTAAGAGATAATCTAAATTACAATTTAACTTAAAGGGAACGGTCATGTAAAAAGCACTACTAACCTGCTGATATGTTGTTAACCTGCAGGTTAATAGTGTTCTGAAGCTGCACGGCACCCTCACCAAGAGCCCCACGGATGGGAGGAAATTAACTTTATAAATGAAAGCTTGAGTTTGCCGGGCGGAATAGGGGTGGGATGGCGTGGCTTCAGTCACCGCTCAGTGTATGGTGAACAGCGGCTCTAACCATATCCTGGCATTGACTGACAGCCCCGAGAGCCCACCCCTAAGACTGAAAGCCGAGGCTGCTATGTAGAATAAAATTAACATTCTATCCCAATATGTAGTAGGTGTAATAATAATAATAATAGCATATAGGTCCAATTAGAAATGTAATATATTTTTTTTTCTGAATTTCTGTGTCTCTTTCCTCATGAGCAGGCATTGCAGGACCTTACACAAATAGAAGGAAAAAAATGGGCTAAAAAAGCCCTAGCCAGCTCACCAACCACAGCACGGAACCTCGTCTGGACCCAACGATAGTTGATAGACAAAAACATGAGGGGCGTTCCAGCTGAAAAAAATTTCTTGCTTTATTGAAAAAACTAAAATAGTACAGTGGCTTACTCCTCAAAAGTAGATGGATGTGCTATGAGGCACTGAAACACCAGCTACGCGTTTCGACCCTCACAGCTGCAGGACCTTAGATATTCATGGTTAGGACCACTAGCAACAAGTTAACTGTCACTATATGAGAGGACGTAACTAGAGTTGAGCGACTTTGGTCGGATCGGGTTTCATTAAACAAAATTTGTTTCAGATGAAACTGGTCCGACTAGGGCAAAAAAAAGTCGGAGTTTCGTCCGATACCCGACCCCAATGCAAGTCAATGGGGAATAAAAGTCGGCATTGAGTGGATGAATGTCATCCGCTCAATGCCGACTTTTATTTCCCATTGACTTGCATTGTGGTCGGGTTTCGGCCGAAACTCCGACTTTTTTGCCCTAGTCGGACCAGTTTCATCTGAAACAAATTTTGTTTCATGAAACCCGATCCGACCAAAGTCGCTCAACTCTAGTCATAACCATGGATGGCTAAGGTCCTGCACACGATGAAATAAATGTAGCAAATCAGAAAAAATATCCTTCATTTTTAATATGAGGTATTTGCTAATATTATTATTACACCTACTATATATTGTGATATGATCTTGGAGATGGCAATATGGCTTTAAGCTCATGTCTACAGGTTAATTGCAGGTTTTTAGCATGACAGGTTCCCTTTAAAGCCAGTCATTGTGTGTTGGTGACTCTCCTCCAGGCCCTGGGTACCATAAACCTGTAAAAAATAGAATAAAAATAAAAATAGTGATATACTCACCTTCCGACGGCCCCCGGACTCTTTCCCTCCTCTCACCACACCCCGGCATCTTCTGGTCCCAGTAATGGTTTGCGCGAAAGACAGCTGATGACGTCGCGCTTTCGCGAGAATGACGTCATCTCCGGTCCTTCGCGCTAAGCATTACTGAGACCGGAAGATGCGGGAGGGTGGAGAGGAGATCGGGGGCTGTCGTAAAGGTGAGAATAACCTTATTAATTTTTTTTTTATTATTATTTTTTACATTCTATCTTTTACTATTGATGCTGCATAGGCAGCATCAATAGTAAAATGTTGATCACAATTGTCAAACACTTTGCTTGACGAGTGTGACCTACCTGTCAATCACTTTTCCAAGCGATGCTTCAAATCGCTTGGAATGCGCTTGAATTCCGCACGTGAAAATCGTGTGAAAAACGCATGTTTTCCGCGGGAAAATGCATGCGAATTCGCATGCGTTTTTCCTGCAGCAGGAGTCATGGAAATGCTGCGGAAATTTCCGCAGCATTTCTGCAAAGTGGGTAATTAGCCTCAGTGTGACATGTAGCAGCGACCAGGCCCACGCTGTGAGATTGCCGATCGTAGTGGATCGTCCTGGACCATCTTTTGAACGTCGGTCTCCCACTGGCCATATTCTAGAATACCCGATGCGTTAGAATCGGGCCACCATCTAGTATAGAATAAAAATTTTATTGAAAATAGGCCATTTTCTGATGACACATTGCTTGTAAGATTCACCGTCAGAGCTGGACATCTGAAGAGACGTCTTCCCTCTTCTTTCACATTTTTGGTCACAGTGGAACGAGTCTGTGACAACTACAACAGCAATAAAAGTTAGTTATAGGTCTGTTAACATTTTTCTAGTGTACAACTACAGTTTATGACATGTTAATTAAAGCACAATCCTCTTTTCACGGAGGGCATTCTTGGGCACAGTGGGACTTTAGTAATAGTCTCCTCCAGCTAAAGTCGCCTGTAAATCATCTTGCTAAAAGCGCTAAGGGACAGCAGCATCAGATTTGTTAGCGGACAGTCGTGACATTTCTGAGATTGTAATGAGTTTCCTGTAAAGAAAAGACAAACCAAAGGTGAAATGTATTCCATGAACGTCTTCTATTATTTTGTTGGCACACACACTTAGATGTCCGGGCTCTGACTTGTGTCACTTCTCTGTTACCTCTAAGCAATGGCCTCCTTCCAGTTACAAGTCAATGACTCTCCTTTGGCTGCACACTTTAACCTCCTTGCCTCCGTAGCCATTTTTTTTTTTTAATAGCCTGTGTTATTGCATTTCATTGCAATGTTGCGGAGACCAAACATAATTCTGACGTTCTTATTTTTATTTCTCGCTACACCATTTTCCAATGAAATAAATGTATTATATTTTGATAGATCGAGCATTTCTGATCACAAATATAACATTATGTGTATTTTTTTCATTTTTTTTTTTTTGAATGGGGCAAAGTTGGGTGATTTTAACTTTTATATATTTATATTTTTAAAAACATTTTATTTTTTTTACACTTGCTACTTCAATAGTTCCTTGCTGCAATCATCTGAATGTTTGTGTGCACACAGCAGGGTTTCAGCCCTGCTAAGGGTAGCAGAAATGGTCATCTGCTATGAACGCCAGCCACGGGATGGCGCTCATAGCAAATCAGGAATGACCAGCACGGTGGTCTCCTGGAGACCCAAGGTTTTCATGCCAATCCATCGACGCCCCGCGAGCAGGATTAATGACATGCATTCAGCGCATCTATGTTAAATGTCCCTGTCATGGTATGACAGCGGCATTTAACATGTAACAGCCGCGGGTGGATCGCGATTCCACCTCCGGCTGTTTGGTGCACATGACAGCTGATTAAATTGGCTTTCATGTGTCGGGACAAATGCGAGCTCAGCGCACAGCACGCCGCGCGCATCAGAAAAGGGGAGGCGACTTATGACGTATAGGTACGTCATATGTTTTAATTAAAGGGGTTAAAAACTTTACTTTTTATTTTTTATTATCCTTAGGAACCTGCGACTGTCTGATTACTTATACGTTATACTGAAATACTACATTATTGCAGTATATAGTGTAAATCACAGGTTCCTATGAGGCTGAGCCTGTGTCTGAGTGCACACTGGTACAAGGACAGAAATGAAGGGGATTTTTCATAAGCTCCCAGCAGCCATGGTAACCCATCAGTGGCCAGTGATCTCCTCACGGGGTACCAATGGGGGCCACTACATGTGTGCCCTGGCAATCGTTGCATTTAAACAAAAACTCAGAAATTGAAAGTGGCATTTAAACGGTAATCAGCAGTGACTGGAGCAGGCACTGCTGTTAGACAAAGATGCTGGCTATGGCGGATATCTATAGCATGTATATGGATATTCTCAGTCCCCTCCACACACACTCACCCCAGCCCTGATGTACAGAATTGTTAACAACATCATTCACCATAAATGTGAAGATGATAAAACACAGGCCAACTATTAATCTCACTGACATAATACAGACATTTTAATATTTAGATTGTTGCATAGAAGTCTATACCTCCTATACAGACATAATGAGGAGAACCTCAAATAAACCTTCACTATCAAGCCTTAAAATGTAACCATTATTATTATTATTATATTAATGTATAAAATAAAATACTTTATCGTATATAAAACTTTGTACCTAATCTGTCTCAACGTATTATTTTTAATAGTGCTCAATTTCATATGCTTAATCGGTAACACCCCGGGGTGCTACCACCTGTCTGGCAGAATAGGACATATGGATTAAAATCGCACCAGTCCCCCCCAACATGTTTCGTCATCAGGGGATGGGACACTGGCATGAATTAAGTGTTATACACCCTAAAACATTTTGTACTTTAATATAATAATAAAAGTAACATTTTATGGCTTGATAATGAGAGTTTATTTGGGGGTTCTCTCCATTTTGTTAATTAATGTATCCCTCCAAAGTCTTTATTTTGTCCTCAAATTTATAGTTTGTCCTATATACACATGTAACTTGTCCGTCAAATAAGGGCCTGGTGGAATGAGTTTATAATCGAAGGAATTTCTCTGTAAATATGGACATTCATTCTTTCACTTGTGTTTCAGAGAAGACACTGTCAAACAAAATCGACATAAACCAGAAAGACAAGTGGATCCCTATGGGTCAGTTACCATAATTCTCAGTTAAGTTTCTGCAGCGTTAATTGCAGAATTTCTATAGAAACAAACAAAGTAATAAATGACCAAGAGGGGGAGATTCCTGGACAGTCAGGGAAATCCTCCAGTTCCTTGACTTTTCCACTTCTGTTTTGCAGATGTTACAGGTTTTATCTACGGAGTCTGTTTCTCAAGGATCTAAGCAGTAAACAAGCCCCAAAACAAACCTTGGTCTGTATTTTTTTAAATCTAAAATTACCGAGAAACTACACTGGAAGCCAACTGTCAGGGCTATCCCAAATGTTCTACAGTTTGATCCTCCTCAGTTTATCACTTGTTTAACAGTAAAATTACCGTAATAAGAGACAACTTGAAGCCCCAAGGCCCAAATGCAAGTCTGTAATCAGGATCTCCCGCCTACTATAACACCACTTAGAGGGGCTTTTAGCTCGGAACAAACCCCTGAGCCAAAGTCCAACGGCTACCTCTGTAGACATTATACGACCTCTGTGCAGTGTAGAAAGGGCTATCTTATCCAAGGGCACAAAAATAACGTTTATTGCTTGAGAATAACAAAACAAAAATGACAGAAAGAAGAAGAGTCTAACCGAGCAACTGATTTTTACCAGACAACCAGCCCCTATCACATCACCAAAAAATCCTATACCGGAAAAGTGTGAAGCTGCCAGGACCAGGAAAAGAAATAGAAGCTGATTGTATAGATAAAGTATACTAGGAAAGCTCCTTTTTTTTTTTTTTTTTTTTTTAAGGTTTACAAACCAAAAAGTACGGTAGTTTTGCTGGATCCAGTGCGCGATTCTCATGCACCAGTGGTGGTTCCATGCTGACTCGGTATGACCCCCACAAGGTCCAAAACAATGAACGTTCCATAAATTCTGAGGCACCAGAGAATTTTTATAGGAATAAAACGTAGCTTTTATTCCATCCTTAAAAACACCTAGCGAAGATCTAAAAATGAGGTCATCTATGCCAATTCTCTGTTGTGTCGGAATTTTTGGAACTTAAGAAGTATTTTTGCCACAGGACAAGCTTTTACGTTACAAGTCTAAAAACTGAAATAAAAGTTTCAAGATTTAAAAAAAACAAAAAACACTAAAATCAATAATTTGTGGCTACTGATAATGTGGCCAGTTAGCCATCACCATTATTCACGCAAGAAATAATATGTGGACTTTTTTTTTTTACAATATTTAAACTTTCTAGTAAGGGCTTAGTTTGACAATGTTCAAGTTACACTAGTTGCATACAATGGAGCTTTGTGCACAACTTCTGGAGGGATTAATCTGTATTGTTCCCCAGAAAAGCCTTCACAGATCCCCTTTGTATAGAGTAGGGTTTTAACTTTCAGAAGATACCTGAAAATATTTCAATTACATTACATTACTTTAATGGGGGAGGCGGAGGTTAGTATTTTCACTTGCTTTTAATACCTTTAAATGCCAAGTATTCCTTGCATTGCTCTATCAGGAGATCTCTTTGGAAAAGTAAGATGCCAACTGCAAAACGATATAATGCAGATGATACTGAACATAAAATAGGTGGTCGAATACGATGAGACGCCATATATGGCAGATGTATGTACTGTGCATAAGATGTACCACGGGGCTGCTTCTGCAGTAAGGAGAGAGAAGCATTTTACCTTAAGCGGCGGTCTGGAAGGTCTCTCAAGGAGCGGCTAACCCATCACAGAGGAGGGTCAGGCTTTGTTGAGTGGGCTCAGGGCAGATGCCTACTCCTTTACATAGCCGTCATCTGTTTCTAACAGCAGCGGACAGTGCGGAACTCTGATCGCTGGATTAACAATTAAGATGCCAATGTCAGTCTCTGACAGCGGCATCTGAATGGAGCGGTTGTGATGGAATCGAGAGGTGCCAAGGTACCAATGTATTGCAATGGAAGCCCAAAGGCCTCCATCGTCACCCATTGTGGCCCTTCTGTCAACCTCAGCAATAGGCTGAGCTTTATAGGAAATCATGACTTGTCCTATATATACTGTACATAAGAAAATAGAAAAATTCAAATCACAGTTCATTAAAAATAGAGCAATAATAAAATAAACAATCACCACATCTGTAAAAGACAGATCTATCAAAATATTAAATGAAGAACAGGAAGGAGGTGTCATTCAATGCGCTGCTGAAGGGAGCTCGATGGCAAGATGAAATCAATGGCATTTTATTCTAAAGGTTTACAGGTCAATGCTTTTCAAGGTCTCACATGACTTCTTCATCAGGACAATAACCTAAGCTTAGTCCTATTGTCCTGTAGCTCATCCCAGCCTTGTGCAAGTCTACACTTTTGTTCATGGTGTCCTTAGACAGCTCTTTGGTCTTGGCCATGGTGGAGAGGTTGGAGTGTAATTGATTGTGTGTGAATAAGTGTCTTTTATTCAGATAATGAGTTCAAACAGGTGCAATTAATACAGGTAATGAGTGCAGAGTAGGAGGGCTTCTTAAAGAAAAACTAATAAGCCTGTGAGCCATAATTCTTGCTGGTTGGTAGGAGATCAATTACTTATTTCATGCAATAAAATGCAATTTAATCAATTAAAAATACAAATGTGATTTTCTGTTTTTTATTTTTAGATTCTGTCTCTCACAGATGAAGTTTACCTACGATAAAAATTACAGACCTCTCCATTCTTTGTAGGTGGGAAAATGTGCAAAATCAGCAGTGAATCAAATACTTATTTTCCCAATGTATAAATAAAAAAAATAAAATAAAAGTAAGGTCGGTCTCTGAAGAGGAGCTACACAAATCAATATATTTTTTTTTAAACTGCTGAATTTTTTTTCCTGTTTGGAGCATAGAAAGGATAAAAAAAAACCCACTGAAGAGTAGCGTTTATAAGAGGTATTCCTTTGTGAAGGAAGACGCTACGCACGGTTTATCCCGTGGCAGGTGACGTCACATTTGCTGCAAGTGGCAGTCCCTTTTTTCTTCCAGAAGCGCCAGTACCTGGGCTACCGGCTGGAGCGCTGTAAACATTGCCCTGCGATCTTTTGACCTACCCAATATAAGCAGCAGTATTTATATACCCACCTCGGATCTTCACAACCTCTCCTTTTACTAACAATAGAAGAATCCTTCCATCATGCCAGCTTGACACCTACCCTCCACGAGTTTCATCGTGTCCACACAGGTAGTCATCGTGTCATCCGTGACTTTCATTTATGTGATCCTTCTCTTTCATATACGCTATGTTCACATTGCATTGGGCGCACAGTACTACATAGCGCATATATATTTGCTTTCTTTTTTTGTAATGGTTTCTGGGGGAAAAAAACATTATGGTGGGGGGAAAAAAACAGAAGTTTTAAAAGAAATTTTGACCTCTTATTACACCACTTTTTGTGGAATTGCACTGTGCGTCTTAAATTTTTCATTTTATTATCATATTCACATTTTGATAGATTGGGCTTTTCTTAATTACCACGTGTATTTTTTCTCTCTTTTTTTTTTTTTATTACTGAGAGAAAAGGGGAGCGATTTGAACTTATGTATTTTTTAAAACATCAGTCTCCTTTGAAACTTGGCCACAGGCAGGGAGCATCATAATGACAAGCATGGAGGTCTTCAACAGACCTAGGCTATTATAGCAACCCATCGGCAATTCGCGATAATGTCAAGAGCACGCCGATCGTCGCATGGAATGACGTGCCCCCCTGTAGTGCATTGCTAATGCCGCTGTCAGAGCTTTGTCAGTCCCCCCCCCTCCGTAATAGAGCACCAGCATAAAGGGGGGGTCCCATGGTCACACAGGACGTAGTTCTATACAATTTAGTTTATTTGGCAGTTTTTTCTACCTCAGTGAGAGGTCAAATTAAAGGTCAAGGTTTTGGGCTTTGATATAATTAAACCGGTTATGACTGGCTTTATCCAGCCTTATTGGCACCGTTTTAACGGGCCGTGATTGGTGGATTTGTTTTTGGCGCTCAATTTGATGAATATTTAAACCCTTGCCTGAGCGGTTTCTCCTCAGTCAACAAATTGTTCCTGAAGAAAAGAAGAAGATTCTCCCACCGTCCCTACCCCTTTTTCATTTAACTGTTGTGATGTTTTATTGTGGGAAAATCGCCCGCTAAGGGGAGGATTGTGTCTTTGGTATGGTAATATTGGGTATTTATTTGGAATTATTTATTAATGGATTTGGTTTTATTTATTTATATTAACCCAAAATAAACTCATGGCCACTTTTCATCCACTAGAAATGGTGTTGTGTCATTTATTATAAATTATTTAATCGGTATTGTGTGACCATGCGCCACCTGTGATTCTTAGAGGTAGGTCCTGGCTGCTCATCCCACGAGACCGCTCCATATACTAGCTACCATCTTGCGCCGTACATGTATTGGCAGATGTCGTGAAGAAGATAAACAGCTTTGTATGGCTCTCATGATGTGTTTATCTTTTCAAAGCGGAGACATTGGAGGAACATAATTAAATATGTTAGAAATAAATTAATTCAGGTTCGAGGACTTTTATACACTAATCTACTGTACTGTTAAGCCTTATTCGACAGCCAATGTCAAGTTCAAGTTAGCTGGGCCAGATCTGAGTAGTAGTGTGAACAGGATCCCCTGGCCCCTCTATTTGCTTATGCGTCACTTCAAAGACATTCCTTACTGTACACCAAGAACAGTTCATCTTAAAAACAGTTTAGGTTTAGCCCCAAAGGTAATATTAACAATGCTACTAGGTAATGATTTTAGCAGCCCACTCCTCTGTTTCCATAGAGCAGAATTGATATTCCAGCTCTGGGAAACCACAGACTTGGACAAGCACATGAACCCATTCACAGTCTAACAGAGCAGAAGTCAGACATACGTAGTCTACTCATGTGATGTGCACAACAGTAAGAATACAAAGTGAATGTCTCAGCAATAAGCCCGAACAAAGAGCAAATGTAGAAAGCCAGCCTACAGTGCAAGAGTGAAGGGGATTTTCATGTTAGAACGACATTAGGCAGTGCACATACAGATATAAAGCCACAAGTCCGGCGGGTTCCCGTACTGTGGCTGCCACGTGTTGGCATTTATAGGACAGAGCTGCAATCACACTGTTGCTGAGGCAGTTGAAACTTCCAAGCTTTTCAGCAGACATATCCCGATCATTTTAGATGAGCTGCCATAATGCATAAGGGAAAGAAAAAATATTTTCTTTTGAACTTAACAGATAACAACTCATCTATTTATATAATTGCCTTGTAATGTTTTCGTTTCCTGTTCTGTTCACCGACCGCCATATTGGGACACCAAGATTTACAAAATCCGCGCGGATGAATCCGCACCTAATCCGCAGCGTGTGCACACAGCCTTATACCCCTTTAAAACACAGAGCATGGTATAAAAACAGAACTTCTATGAATGAACCCCCAGGGAGTACTTAGAAGAGAGGGCAAATAACTGTAGGAAGGGAGAATCCCCCCCCCTGCAGTAATTATACAATCGTGGTCAAAAGAGTTGGCACCCTTGAAATTGTTCCAGAAAATTTAATATTTCTCCCAGAAAATTATTGCAGTTACACGTTTTGCTATACACATTTATTTCCTTTGTGTTCACTGGAACAACACAAAAAAAAAACAAAAAAAAACACAGAAGCGGGCACGTTGGGCGTTACTTCTAACAAAACCCCAAAAACAGGCCGGACAAAACTGTTGGCACATTTTCAAAATTGTGGGTAAACATCTGAGTTTCAAGCACATGATGCTCGTTCAAACTCACTTCTGACAAGTAACAGGTGTTGGCAATATGAAAATCACACCTGAAGAAAGATAAAAAGGGGAGAAGTTGATTAAATCTTTTCATTGTGTGTCTCTGTTTGAGCCAAACTAAGCATGGAAAACAGAAAGATGAGAAGAAAACTTGAGAACTGAAATGCAAACTCCCTGGACATGGATGGCAGAGAAAAACTGAAGAAGCTTGCAACCCAGCATAGTCTGGATGGTGGATAAGCAGCCCCAATCAGGTTCCAAAGAAATTCAAGCTGTCCTGCAGGCTCAGGGTGCATCAGTATCAGCGCAAACTGTCGACATATGAATTAAATGAAACACTATGGCAGGGGACCCAAGAGTCTTGTGGACAGATGAGACCCAGATGGAGCTTTTTGGTAAAGCACATCATTTACTGTTCACCGAAAATGGAATGAGACCTACAAAGAGAAGAACACAGCACTTGCACACAAATATGGAGGAGGTTCAAATATGTTTTAGGGATGTTTTGCTGCCTCTGGCAATGGATGCGTTACTGTTTGCAAGGCATCATGAAATCTGATTATCCAAGAGTTTTGGATCGTTATGTAGTGCCTTGTGTCAGAAAGCTGGGTTTGCGGTCTAGGTCACAGGTCTTCCAGAAGAACAATGATCCCAAACATACTTCAAGAAGTACCAGAAATGGATGGAAACAAAGCGAAGTAGAGTTCTGAACTAGCCAGCAATGAGTCCAGATCTAAATTCCATTGAGTTCCATTCCACTGTGGAGAGATTTAAAAAATGCTGTTGGGAGAAGGGATCCTTCAAATATGAGAGACCTGGAGCAGTTTGGTAAAGAAGAGTGGTTCAAAATTCCATATGAGAGGTGAAAAAAGTTTGTTGATGGTAATAGGAAGAAATTGATTGCAGTTATTCATTCCAAAGGGTGTGCAACCAAATATTAAAGTTGAGCGTGCCAACAATTTTGTCTGGCCCATTTTAGGGGTTTTATGTGAAATTTTGTCCAATTTGCCTTTTTTCTCCCTGTTTTTCTGGGTTTTTCCATTACACAAAAGGAAATTAAGAAGTGTACAACAAAATGTGTATTTTTTGTAATAACGGAAATGCAATAATAAACATACTTGCAATAATTTTCTGGAAAAAATAATTTATTTTCTGGAACAATTCCAAGGGTGCCTACACTGATCTATCATTACTGGTATCAGGCAACAAAGTTATCAGAGATGTATACTTATTACTGATGCTACTTTGTGCAGATCATTGGATCCTGGATTTATGTAAATTGAGACCAGAAATCTCTATGAGACTAAATGGATCTTAAATCTATGATTATAAGCCTCAGTCTGCTGAAGCTTTTAGAAGATGGTATAATAAACACCCATAGTATCCACTATGATGTATAAATGTGTGCACATATGATACGGTCAACAGTCCTAATTTGGCCAGGACAATCCACCAGTCACGAATAAAAATTGGACAGGGTTCTTAGCAAGCCACTTCCACAAAGACTTTTTGGTTTGCTCAATATACCAAATTCATTGCATATTATCTAGCTACAGTTGTGGCCAAAAGTATTGACACCCCTGCAATTTTGTCAGATAATACTCAGTTTCTTCCTGAAAATGATTGCAATCACAAATTCTTTGGCATTATCTTCATTTAATTTGTCTTAAATGAAAAACACAAAAGAGAATGAAGCAAAAAGCAAACCATTGATCATTTCACACAAAACTCCAAAAATGGGCCAGACAAAAGTATTGGCACCCTCAGCCTAATACTTGGTTGCACAACCTTTAGCCAAAATAACTGCGACCAACCGCTTCCGGTAACCATCAATGAGTTTCTTAGAATGCTCTGCTGGAATTTTAGACCATTCTTCTTTGGCAAACTGCTCCAGGTCCCTGATATTTGAAGGGTGCCTTCTCCAAACTGCCATTTTTAGATCTCTCCACAGTTGTTCTATGGGATTCAGGTCTGGACTCATTGCTGGCCACCTTAGAAGTCTCCAGTGCTTTCTCTCAAACCATTTTCTAGTGCTTTTTGAAGTGTGTTTTGGGTCATTGTCCTGCTGGAAGACCCATGACCTCTGAGGGAGACCCAGCTTTCTCACACTGGGCCCTACATTATGCTGCAAAATTTGTTGGTAGTCATAGAATCATAGAGTTGGAAGGGACCTCCTGGGCCATCTGGTCCAACCCCCTGCTCAAAGCAGGATTCGCTAAATCATCCCAGACAGATGTCTGTCCAGCCTCTGTTTGAAGACTTCCATTGAAGGAGAACTCACCACTTCTTGTGGCAGCTTGTTCCACTCATTGATCACTCTAACTGTCAAAAAGTTTTTTCTAATATCTAATCTGTGTCTCCTCCCATTCAGTTTCATCCCATTGCTTCTAGTCTTTCCTTGTGCAAATGAGAATAAAGACTTCATAATGCCATGCACACGGTCAAGCAGTCCAGTGCCAGAGGCAGCAAAGCAACCCCAAAACATCAGGGAACCTCCGCCATGTTTGACTGTAGGGACCGTGATTTTTTCTTTGAATGCCTCTTTTTTTCTCCTGTAAACTCTATGTTGATGCCTTTGCCCAAAAAGCTCTACTTTTGTCTCATTTGACCAGAGAACATTCTTCCAAAACGTTTAAGGCTTTTTCAGGTAAGTGTTGGCAAACTCCAGCCTGGCTTTTTTATGTCTCGGGGTAAGAAGTGGGGTCTTCCTGGGTCTCCTACCATACAGTCCCTTTTCATTCAGACGCCGACGGATAGTACGGGTTGACACTGTTGTACCCGCGGACTGCAGGGCAGCTTGAACTTGTTTGGATGTTAGTCGAGGTTCTTTATCCAACATCCGCACAATCTTGCGTTGAAATCTCTTGTCAATTTTTCTTTTCCGTCCACATCTAGGGAGGTTAGCCACAGTGCCATGGGCTTTAAACTTCTTGATGACACTGCGCACGGTAAACACAGGAACATTCAGGTCTTTGGAGATGGACTTGTAGCCTTGAGATTGCTCATGCTTCCTCACAATTTGGTTTCTCAAGTCCTCAGACAGTTCTTTGGTCTTTTCTTTTCTCCATGCTCAATGTGGTACACACAAGGTCACAGGACAGAGGTTGATTCAACTTTAATCCATGTCAACTGGCTGCAAGTGTGATTTAGATATTGCCAACACCTGTTAGGTGCCACAGGTAAGTTACAGGTGCTGTTAATTACACAAATTAGAGAAGCACCACATGATTTTTCGAACAGTGCCAATACTTTTGTCCACCCTCTTTTTTATGTTTGGTGTGGAATTATATCCAATTTGGCTTTAGGACAATTCTTTTTGTGTTTTTTCATTTAAGACAAATTAAATGAAAATATGAAGAATTTGTGTTTGCAATAATTTTCAGGAAGAAACCGAGTATTATCTGACAAAATTGCAGGGGTGTCAATACTTTTGACCATAACTGTATATCAGCTAGATCCTGTTTTCGAGATATTCAGGGATAACCACTCAAGTTTATTGCTAGGAGTTGTCTTATAGCAGTAATACATACCGCTATGGAAATATGAGCAGGTATAGGCAAAACACAAAAGTACAATTAGGACGCGCCTTGTTGATCTACCAATAACAAAACTCTTCCACGAATTTCGACGCTCTGTAAATCAACTTAGATTTCGGGTGATAGACAGGATCGGTTTGTAGGAGAGGGGTAGAAATTAAAGAAAAAGGAACTTTGCTGGATTAGAGTTACAGTGCCTCACTCCTAGAGGACTTTATTTGGAATATGTTTCTGATAATATGTATATTTTGCAGTGTTTTCTGATTCAGTATGTTTTCATTGATTTTGTTTTACCTATTTTTAGACTATCATCTACGGGACATGAGTTAGGGGGTGACAGGAATTCCTGTGGGCGGTTCAGTGGGAAGGTCTATTAGCCCCTGCATCGCCCCTCCCTTGGTTTTGTTTTATCCCCTCCCCTCCTTTTTTATTATATACATTTTCCCTTTTCTTCCCCTCTATTTTCTTTAGCTAATTTTTCCTTTCCTTGATATCTCAATATGCAGCAGTTATTTTTTACCCTTAACAAGCAGGACCTGTGGTCATGTCGCCTTTATTTAGAGTCAGGTACTGGTACAGCTCTCTTTATGATTGGGCAATACCCGCGTATGCGGGATATAGCGAGTCACGTGACAGCCTGGCACAATGAGATCTGATCCAGGACTGGGCAATATCAGGAGGTAAATCGTTACCTCATATCTGGGGACTGTCTGGATTGGCAGACATGTTGCCATGACTAATAGGATGCGGATGCAGCAGGGATTCTGAGATTTATATTCATTTTATGACATACTAGATGGAGGCCCGATGCTATCGCATCGGGAGGGCGGTAATGTCACAATGGGGGCAGGCTTTGCAGCATTGTGAATCTCTCTCCCCCATGTGCTCACCCACCTATCTACTCTCTCTTTTCCCGTGTGCTGACTTCTCCTGTCTGTGCTCTCTTCTTTGACCTGTCTACCCCATGTATTCCCCTTATCTGCTGTCTCTCTCCCTCCTGTGCTGTGTTCTCCCCTCATGTGCTGTCCCATTTGAGCTGTCTCCCCCCGTGCTCTGTCTCTCTCACCCCTGTCTCTGACCGTGTACAGCTCCTGGGCAGGGGAGGAAGCAAAAGACAATATTGACATTACAGCAGGAGATCGCAGAGGATACATTTTGTGAAGTAAAATATTGTTTAAATACAGTCAGTGAAATATTTTACCTCACAAAATGAATCCTCTGTGATCCCCTGCTGTAATGTCGGCTGATACCACCAGCAGTTTCCATCTTTCTATTATATTATATGCAATATATATTATGTGTAGACATTATGTGCCGATTGATGGGCAGAGTTGAGGAAGGGGAGGTGATGCTTGTTCCTATCGGTGTGTCACTAATTACCATATATACTCGTGTATAAGCCGACCCGTGTATAAGCCGACCCCCCTAATTTTGCCACAAAAAACTGGGAAAACTTATTGACTCGTGTATAAGCCTAGGGTTAAATGGTGGTCCAAGAAGATGCTCCATAGATAAAACCCCCCATATGCTGTTGCACAAGGGTTAATGCTGGCCCAAGAAGATGCTCCATAAATACCTCCCATATGCTGCCCCATAAGATGCTCCATAAATACCCCCCATAATATGCTGCTGCACAAGGGTTAATGCTGCCCCATAAAAAACCTCCATATGCTGCTCCACAAGGGTTAATGCTGCCCCATAAGATGCTCCATAAATACCCTTATTTGCTGCTGCTGCTATAAAAAAAAAAAATGACACTCAACTCTCCGCCGCTGGGGGCCAGGTGCCGGTGTCCTGAGCCCCTGGCAGTGGCGATATTCACGTGTCCCCGTTCCAAGCCGTGCACCACTGTGTCTCCCAGATCTCTGCTTTGTCAGCAGAGGGTGCGCACTGACTAGGTCATCGCGCCCTCTTTAGTCGCAGCAGGAGGACCCTGAGACACAGTGGTGCACGGCTTGGAGCGGGGACAAGTAAATATCACTCTGCCCCCGTCATACTCACCCCCCCTAGCGCAAGGTTTTCTCTGCAGCGACAGCACCTGCTTCTCCCTCTGCCGTCTGCTTCCTGCATTCAGCTGGTCACGTGGTACCGCTCATTAAACTAATAAATATGTGCATATTCATTAAACTCATGAATATGCACATATTTATTAGTTTAATGAGCGGTACCACGTGACCAGCTGAATGCAGGAAGCAGACGGCAGAGGGAGACGCAGGGGCTGCAGAGAAGTGCCAGGAGAGGAGAGTATGGTCTCTGACACCCCCGCTCCCCCCACCAGTATATGACTCGCGTATAAGCCGAGAGGGGGACTTTCAGCCCCAAAAAAATGGGCTGAAAATCTTGGCTTATACATGAGTATATACGGTAGTAATGCTATATAAATCTGTTTGCACTATGGTGGTACGCTTCATAAAGACTCAAAACGCTGCACTGTATTTGGCAGAATAGAACGAACATTTTTTAATTCACTCAAGTCTGGATGTTGTCCTATTTTATTGAAATAGTAGTCATTTTGTGAACAATTTATAGATTATACATCTGTAAGTGTCAAACCAATGCAGCGTCCTGTTGCAAATACTGTCGTTTGGGACATGTGCCTAACAATCGTTTCTAGTTTTGTCCTTTCTTGAAAAAGGGAAGTGGGTCGGGGAAACTTTGCTTTAAAAAAAAAACAAAAATATTTAACTAGCATCTTGCTCTTTGGGTGTGTAGCTACCTGGCATTTTTTTTTCAAACCACTTTTTTTTTTTTCTTTGGGGGGGGTTAATTTTTCCTGTTTTAGCAAATCTATTTAAAGTAAAACTGGACACAAGATCCATGCTGTCCAACCCACGAGCAGCATGATTCTGAGCCTAGCCACACGATTGCAACCGGAGCCAGGTATGTTTGCTCCGCTGCATTTCAAAGAAAACATACCGTGGTTTTAAGGGCAGGCCAGAGACCATAGGGAGAGATGAGACTTGTCTAGTGTGGTCGCAGAGTGGCTTCTCCCAGCACAGCTCTTTATGTACAAACATAGAAGAAACCTGTCAATCAACTAGTCATGTGGGGAGAAGCCTGCTGTGGGCAGCACCAGAACAGCTCTTTTCTTTCTATAACCTTCCTTAAGTCCTTGACCAGCTTTTCAATCTAGATTTTCTCTGAAATACTAAAAAGGTTTCACAAAAAAATCATACATGGTTGCAATTGTGCAGCAAGGCTTAGATTTATGCTGTCCATGGCTTGGGAAGTATTAAACGAGTGAAAGTTCCCTTTGATTAGTCAATTTGAGACCTATATACAGTGGGGCAAAAAAGTATTTAGTCAGTCAGCAATAGTGCAAGTTCCACCACTTAAAAAGATGAGAGGCGTCTGTAATTTACATCATAGGTAGACCTCAACTATGGGAGACAAACTGAGAAAAAAAAAATCCAGAAAATCACATTGTTTTTTTTTTCATTTTATTTGCATATTATGGTGGAAAATAAGTATTTGGTCAGAAACAAGCAAACAAGATTTCTGGCTCTCACAGACCTGTAACTTCTTCTTTAAGAGTCTCCTCTTTCCTCCACTCATTACCTGTAGTAATGGCACCTGTTTAAACTTGTTATCAGTATAAAAAGACACCTGTGCACACCCTCAAACAGTCTGACTCCAAACTCCACTATGGTGAAGACCAAAGAGCTGTCAAAGGACACCAGAAACAAAATTGTAGCCCTGCACCAGGCTGGGAAGACTGAATCTACAATAGCCAACCAGCTTGGAGTGAAGAAATCAACTGTGGGAGCAATAATTAGAAAATGGAAGACATACAAGACCACTGATAATCTCCCTCGATCTGGTGCTCCACGCAAAATCCCACCCCGTGGGGTCAGGATGATCACAAGAACGGTGAGCAAAAATCCCAGAACCACGCGGGGGGACCTAGTGAATGAACTGCAGAGAGCTGGGACCAATGTAACAAGGCCTACCATAAGTAACACACTACGCCACCATGGACTCAGATCCTGCAGTGCCAGACGTGTCCCACTGCTTAAGCCTGTACATGTCCGGGCCCGTCTGAAGTTTGCTAGAGAGCATTTGGATGATCCAGAGGAGTTTTGGGAGAATGTCCTATGGTCTGATGAAACCAAACTGGAACTGTTTGGTAGAAACACAACTTGTCGTGTTTGGAGGAAAAAGAATACTGAGTTGCATCCATCAAACACCATACCTACTGTAAAGCATGGTGGTGGAAACATCATGCTTTGGGGCTGTTTCTCTGTAAAGGGGCCAGGACGACTGATCCGGGTACATGAAAGAATGAATGGGGCCATGTATCGTGAGATTTTGAGTGCAAACCTCCTTCCATCAGCAAGGGCATTGAAGATGAAACGTGGCTGGGTCTTTCAACATGACAATGATCCAAAGCACACCGCCAGGGCAACGAAGGAGTGGCTTCATAAGAAGCATTTCAAGGTCCTGGAGTGGCCTAGCCAGTCTCCAGATCTCAACCCTATAGAAAACCTTTGGAGGGAGTTGAAAGTCCGTGTTGCCAAGCGAAAAGCCAAAAACATCACTGCTCTAGAGGAGATCTGCATGGAGGAATGGGCCAACATACCAACAACAGTGTGTGGCAACCTTGTGAAGACTTACAGAAAACGTTTGACCTCTGTCATTGCCAACAAAGGATATATCACAAAGTATTGAGATGAAATTTTGTTTCTGACCAAATACTTATTTTCCACCATAATATGCAAATAAAATGAAAAAAACAGACAATGTGATTTTCTGGATTTTTTTTTCTCAGTTTGTCTCCCATAGTTGAGGTCTACCTATGATGTAAATTACAGACGCCTCTCATCTTTTTAAGTGGTGGAACTTGCACTATTGCTGACTGACTAAATACTTTTTTGCCCCACTGTACACACCACCATTCCTCTTTCTCATTGGTTGGATTAGTGTGGTAGAACAGTCTTGGAATAGTGATGCTCATATTCAAAATGCATATTTATAGTACTGGGTAGTGTGGAAGAAAAACAACACTGCATACATATGTTGGAGAACCTGTATAAGCGGTGACTGATTATATCACACAACAGGCAAACTGGAGTTTGGGCTACTTTGAAATCAACTACTGGCAGCTCATGAAGATGGCATGACGCCTTATAAAGCCCTTCGAAGAGGCTATTTGATTGGTCAGTAGCGAGAGCTGTGGTATCAGTGATATCATCCCCCTCAGAGTTAGATGCAGCATGACATGGAGGAAGGTTTTTCACGCACAGGAACGGTTCATTTTCAGAGGTCAGATGCAGCAGTTACATGGCCGCATAAAGCCCATTCGTACAATAAAAAACTCGACTCACTTTAAGGCTGTGTGCCCACGATGCGATTATTAAGCGTTTTTGCCGCGATTTTAGGCGCGAAAACGTTTAAAAATCGTGTACAGAACGCCCCCCCATGCATTCCTATGGCATTCCGCACATGCTGTGCTATTGCTGCGCTTTTTTCCGCGGCGGAATCGCATCGCGGAAAAAATTGCAGCATGGTCATTCTTTTGTGCAGAATCGCAAAGAATTGCCGCGATTCCGCACCCATAGGAATGCATGAGAATCGCTTACTTCCCGCATGTGGCTATGCCCACCATGCGGGAAGTTAAGCGTCTCATGTGCGGTTGGTACCCACGGTGTGGAGGAGAGGAGACTGTCCTCCAGGCCCTGGGTACCATACCCCTGTAAAAAAAAAGAATAAAAAATAAAAAATCAGGGTATATTTACCTTCCGGCGTCATGCGCTGCATTCCCGGCCTAAGCGTTCCCAGTAATGCCTTGCGGCAAGGTCGTGTGATGACGTGGTCTCGCGAGATCGCTATAGCAACGCGAGACCAACGTTATCACAGGTCTCGCAAGGCATTACTGGGAACGCTGAGGCCGGGAATGCAGCGCGGGACGTCGGAAGGTAAATATACACCGATTTTTTTATTTTTTTAGCATTTTAACATTCTATCTTTTACTATTGACGCTGCATAGACGGCCTCAATAGTAAAAAGCTGCTCACACTAGTCAAGCACTATGTTTGACGAGTGTGACCAACCTGTCAATCACTTTCCAAGTGATGCTTCAAATCGCTTGGAAAGTGCTTGACTATCGCACACGAAAATCGCGGCAAAATCGCAAACATAATCGCGGTGAAATCGTGCGCGAAAAAAACACGCGATTTCTGGGAAGGAGTCCAGTTTTTAGTGTCCGGAATAAAACGCTACGTGGGCACATAGCCTCAATGGCAGAAATGGCTATGATGTTTATTTGGGTTACATAAAATTATTGTAATAAATTACTTCAATAAATAAATACCATATTAAAATAACCATACTTCCAAGAACACAACCAATCCACCCAAAACAATGGGCGATTTCCCCACAAAAAACATCACGACAAAAATAAAAAAAAATTTTAAAAAACGGGCAGGGCGGGAGGGATCTTCTTTTCTTCATCCAACGGCGTAATGAGCCCCAGAGAGAAAACAGGGCTATTTATAGCCACCATCAGAATCCTTTTAAAAAAGGCGCCAAGAACTGGTCAAAACCAGTTCTAAACTGTTTATGAATAACACAGAGCTCAAGGAGCTGACCGTAAACTGACCCCATATTAACCCCATCAAAGAATAGGGCATAACCAGGGGCCTATGCAGCCTTGAGCACCCCCTTTATTATTTCTTTGCTGGGGGGGGGGGGGCTAACATTCGATGAGGTGAGCATTCAGCTTTTTAATTGCAACCGGGCCTACTCATCAAGTTTCCATTGTTATGGTACCAGTAGTGGCCATACTCTAGCTACAAAAAATATTGTGATTAATTTGGCAGTTTGGGAGCACAGCAGTATCTTTACATTACAGCTCTCCTGCTGTCTGACTATGAAGGACACACAGTGCGTCACCCAGCTTTGCACATAGACTTGCCTCTGCACCTAGCATTCACATGGTATGTCCATCCACCCAGCTCTCCTGCTCTCCTGCTGTCTGACTATGAAGGACACACAGTGCGTCACCCAGCTTTGCACATAGACTTGCCTCTGCACCTAGCATTCACATGGTATGCCTTTCAGCTAACCCCAGCTTACCCCAGTGTTATTTATGACCTTGTTTACTCTGGCTTGATCATATACATCTGGTCCACTCTTAATTGTCTGGCCAAGATGAGCAGAGACCACTCCTCTCTGCTTCACACCTGACTGCACTTAGTTGTACATATATTGCAGAGTACAAGTCTGCATAGACTTCAGTCTGCATTGTGATTGCTATAAGTGTGTGCTAGAAGTGTGAAGATTAATTTAAGAATTAAAACCAGAATTGGACCAGAAGGGAACTGAAGGTAACTGGACAGTCACTGTAAACAATGTTTCTGTTTGTTTTCACTTTCACCCCAATAATCCTTCACTTTCTGCTAATTCCCCTAATCCCTACTCCTAGTAAGGAACTGCTCATCTCTTCTTCAATCCTCCCCATCCACCTCACCTCCGCCTCAAAACTGTTCCTTAACATACAATCCTCTGTCTCCAAACACAGACAGCCCCCTCATGCGCTCTCCTGCTCCCACCTGCTAACACTTTCTCTGCTCCTTCTCACTGCTGGTGATATCTCTCCAAATCCTGGTCCTCCTCACCACATTCCCACAGTCATTTCTACCTCCCATCCACGCTCTATCACAACCTTCCGTAACCTCTCCAACCTTATACCCATTCACCCAGCCCCCGCTTCCCCAGTCCCACTAACAGGAGCTCTGTGGAACGCTCGCTCTGTCTGCAACAAGCTTTCCTACATCCATGATCTTTTTGTTACTACCAAACTCTCCTTCCTCGCCATCACCGAAACCTGGCTCACCCCTTCTGACACAGCCTCTCCTGCTGCACTTTCGTATGGCGGCTTCCACCTTTCTCACACCCCCCGCCCCAGCAGCAAACATGGTGGAGGAGTTGGTTTTCTCCTGTCAGATACCTGCTCCTTCACCCCAATCCCACTGCCACCCTCTGTTACCCTCCCTTCCTTTGAGGTGCACTCTGTGCGCATCTACTCCCCCTCCAACCTCCAACTGGCTGTCATCTACCGCCCCCCAGGGCCAGCCACCACCTTCTTTGACCACTTCACCACCTGGTTACTTCATTTCCTTTCCGCGGACATCCCTACTATCATCATGGGCGACTTCAACATCCCCATTGACACTTCCCTCTCAGCTGCCACTAAACTTCTATCTCTCACTTCCTCCTTCGGCCTCACTCAATGGTCTTCTGCAGCCACTCACAAAGATGGCCACACACTAGACCTCATCTTCACCCGCCTCTGCGCCCTATCTAGCCTCTCTAACTCGCCTCTTCCTCTCTCTGACCACAACCTGCTCACATTCTCTTCCCTCTTCACTCCATGTCTACAATCCCCACCCCACAAACTTTCACACCCTCGCAGGAATCTTAAACACCTTGACCTACACTCATTCTCCGAATCCCTCCTCCCTCTTACAGATATAAGTTCCTTACACAATGCGGACGACGCTGCCGCTCTATATAACACCACAATAGCTGTAGCTTTGGAATCCGCTGCCCCACTTACACATACCAAAACTCGCAAAATCAACAGACAGCCCTGGCACACCAGCCTGACCAAAGAGCTGAGGCGAGCTTCCAGGGCTGCTGAGCGCAGATGGAAAAGATCCCACTCCAACGAGCATTTCATCGCATTCAAACAGTCCCTCACTACTTTCAAGACCACACTCGCCACAGCTAAACAAACCTACTTCTCATCTCTCATATCCTCCCTGTCTCACAACCCTAAACAGTTATTCAACACCTTCAATTCTCTCCTCCGCCCCCCAGCACCTCCTCCCTCCCCACTCATCTCAGCTGAAGACTTTGCCTCATTTTTCAAGCAGAAAATTGATAACATCAGGGACAGTTTTGGTCAACAACCCCCAGAGCCCTTCCTCCCGACTTCCCAGCCCTCCACCTTCAAAACCAACTTCTCCACCATTACAGAAGATCGACTCTCCACTCTACTCTCAAGATCACATCTCACCACCTGTGCACTCGACCCGATCCCATCCCACTTCATCCCAAACCTCACCACAGTCTTCATCCCAACCCTAACCCATCTCTTCAACCTATCACTAACAACTGGTGTTTTCCCCTCAAGCTTTAAACATGCCTCCATCACACCTATCCTCAAAAAGCCCTCTCTTGACCCATCCTCTGTATCTAGCTATCGCCCTATATCACTTCTCCCATACGCCTCCAAGCTACTGGAACAACACGTCTACCTTGAACTGTCCTCCCATCTCTCTTCTTGCTCCCTCTTCGACCGCTTACAATCTGGCTTCCGGTCACACCACTCCACTGAAACTGCCCTTACTAAGGTCACCAATGACCTCTTAACTGCCAAGAGCAAGCGACACTACTCTGTCCTCCTCCTCCTGGACCTGTCGGCTGCCTTTGACACAGTGGACCATTCCCTATTATTACAGACCCTCTCATCCCTCGGCATCACAGACTTGGCCCTCTCCTGGATCTCATCATACCTAACAGACCGGACATTCAGCGTCTCCCACTCACACACCACCTCCTCACCTCGCCCCCTATCTGTCGGAGTCCCACAAGGTTCAGTCCTAGGGCCCCTGCTGTTCTCTATTTACACCTTTGGCCTGGGACAGCTCATAGAATCTCATGGCTTTCAGTATCATCTTTATGCTGATGACACACAGATCTACATCTCTGGACCAGATATCACCTCCCTACTAACCAGAATCCCTCAATGTCTGTCCACTATTTCATCCTTCTTCTCCACTAGATATCTGAAACTCAACATGGACAAAACAGAATTCATCATCTTTCCCCCATCTCACGTGACCCCCCCTACGAACCTATCAATTACAGTAAATGACTGCCCACTCTCCCCAGTCCCACAAGCTCGCTGCCTCGGAGTAATCCTTGATGCTGATCTCTCCTTCAAACCACATATCCAAACCCTTTCCACTTCCTGCCGACTTCAACTCAAAAATATTTCACGCATCCGTTCATTCCTCACCCAAGAATCTGCAAAAACCCTAGTCCATGCCCTCATCATCTCTCGCCTTGACTACTGCAACCTCATGCTCTGCGGCCTCCCCTCAAACACTCTCGCACCCCTCCAATCTATTCTAAACTCTGCTGCCCGACTAATCCACCTGTCCCCCCGCTATTCCCCAGCTTCTCCCCTCTGTCAATCCCTTCACTGGCTCCCAATTGCCCAGAGACTCCATTACAAAACCCTAACCATGACATACAAAGCCATCCACAACTTGTCTCCTCCATACATCTGTGACCTCGTCTCCCGGTACTTTCCTGCACGCAACCTCCGATCCTCACAAGATCTCCTTCTCTACTCCCCTCTTATCTCCTCTTCCCACAATCGCATACAAGATTTCTCTCGCGCATCACCCCTACTCTGGAACTCTCTACCACAACATATCAGACTCTCACCTACCATCGAAACCTTCAAAAAGAGCCTGAAGACCCACCTCTTCCGACAAGCCTATAACCTGCAGTAACCACCGATCGACCAAACCGCTGCACGACCAGCTCTACCCTCGCCTACTGTATTATCACCCATCCCTTGAAGATTGTGAGCCCTCGCGGGCAGGGTCCTCTCTCCTCCTGTACCAGTTATGACTTGTATTGTTTAAGATTATTGTACTTGTTTTTATGTATACCCCCCTCACATGTAAAGCGCCATGGAATAAATGGCGCTATAACAATAAATAATAATAATAATAATTACACAGTAGCATAGTTAGGAAGGCCGAAAAAAGACATTTGTCCATCCAGTTCAGCCTATATTCCGTCAGAATAAATCCCCAGATCTACGTCCTTGTAAAGAACCTAATAACTGTAAGATACAATATTGTTACGCTCCAGGAAGACATCCAGGTCTCTCTAGAACCCCTCGACTGGGTTCACCATCACCACCTCCTCAGGCAAGGAATTCCAGATTCTCACTGCCCTAACAGTAAGGAATCCTCCTCTATGTTGGTGGAAAAACCTTCTCTCCTGCAGACGCAGAGAATGCCCCCTTGTAACCGTCACATTCCTTGGTATAAAGAGATCCTCGGTGAGATATTTGTATTGTCCCCTTATATACTTACACATGGTTATTAGATCGCCCCTCAGTCGTCTTTTTTCTAGACTAAATAATCCTAATTTTGCTAATTTCTCTGGATATGGTAGTTTTCCCGTCCCCTTTATTAATTTTGTTGCCCTCCTTTGTACTCACTCTAGTTTCATTATATCATTCCTGAGCACCGATGCCCAAAACTGTGCACAGTACTCCATGTGCGGTCTAACCAGGGATTTGTACAGAGGCAGTATAATGCTCTCATCATGTGTATCCAGACCTCTTAATGCACCCCATGCATTAATATGATGCGTATTAATTATCATTAAAGCACCATTCCAGCATTTTTTTTATCGCAGTGCTGGAGAATTGCTCGAAATCCAAGTTCATACCAATCACCGTCTTCACTTTCTATCTGCGCTCTCTGTTCTGTATTCAGTAGGTTGTTGACCTGTCGAATTGTTCCAGTGTTTGCTGGAGCGAGCCAGAGGTCACTTTTCAATGCAAGTATAAGAGAGCCTCGTTCTTTCACAGCTTCGTTCGGTCTTTCATATACTTACAGTGGGAGCTTGCGACTGATATCTCTCACTTCCTTTAAGTCAGAAGTTGCAAACACGAGATGGCGCAACAGGACCTAAACGGGGGGGGGGATAGAAAGTGAAGACGGCAGTAGACAAGGAGAGAAGTACCTTAGATAAGAAGCACCACTCCAGCGCTGGAATAAAAATAATACTGGAGTGGTGCTTTTAAGCCGCTTATTATGTATGAGCTTCTAGAAATGGCTTCACTAAAAGTGTTATGGAAATGGAGCTTTACGTACTTGCAATACTCAGGTTGGCCCATTATTACCTGGATTGAGGCAAATTGTTAATGAAATTGTAGAATTATTTAAGTATATTTGATTATAAGATTGAGATTACAATTATTTGATGATATATTGCAAGTTGCCACTTTTACAGGTCACAAAATCCAGGATGTGCCAATACCTGGCATGCTTTGAATCTAGTGGTTTGTGGCATCTGCAGGATATTCCAAGAAAATTATCTTTTTGCTTTTCCTTACTGCAATCCCCACTGCAGCTGGATTGGTGTT
Source organism: Dendrobates tinctorius (assembly GCF_039654945.1). Lineage (NCBI taxonomy): Eukaryota > Metazoa > Chordata > Amphibia > Anura > Dendrobatidae > Dendrobates > Dendrobates tinctorius. The sequence goes on from NW_027361728.1 coordinate 36,206,804, forward strand.
GCAGCTACTGGTTTGTGATATCAAAGGAGAATTAAGTTATCAATTACAACATTACAATGGTTTTCTACTATTAAATGTCCAAGTGATGCCACTATAGAGGTTTGGATTTCCGTATGGCGGTCTGGGGCAGTTTGTAGAAATTGTTGGATTCATTTCATTACATTGATTTTTCTAAGTGCGTTACTGAGGGGTTACCACTGTAGTCAAATGGTTTTGTGGAAAGTGGATTGTTGGATTAGCGAAAAATTGATGGGTAATTACCGCATTACACTTATTTCCTATTTGCATTGGCCAGGTGATGACAATAAAGTGGGCTTGATTTTTCAGCTAGAGGTCTGAGGATATTTGCAGAAAGTTTTTTTTTTTATTATTTAAAAAGGTTTTGTAACACTGGGTTTCCCAATTGCAATACCGGGGGGATGCCATTACATCTGGATTGGTTTTGTAACTAGTGGTTTGTGGTTTTGTGGAATGGTCAAGAGAAAAATCGTCTTCAAACTGACTACAGTTTAAAAGTGGCAATATATGCTGCAATGTACATTAATATATACATATTTCACAGAGCAATAAGCCTATATTAACAGTTTGGAGTGATGGGAGAGTCAAATGGCCATTCCTGTTGTAGATGGTGAATTAGGTGGAAGTGGGCTACAAGTACTGATTAATTTTAGTTATTAGAAGTTGCTAAACAATGGTGGTGAAGAGTTTGGTGGCCGGCCTAGAGAATGTGATAATGATAACATCCAGGGGCAACTTAACTGTTAAAGGTATTCCCATCTCCAAGATTCTATCCCAATATATAGTAGGAATAATAATAACAACAATAACCTCTACTTAGTTTTTCTGATTCACTATATTACATTTCTATGTTGCTTACCCCAATGTGCAGGCATTAGCTTAGGTATCGATGGTTACGACAACTCATAGTGACAATAGTCAGCTGTTCGTGGTAGTATCCATGGATATTGAAGTTATTACAATGCCCTGCGCATGAGTTAAGCGACATAGCGAATCAGAAGAACTATACTACATTTCTAATTGGAGGTATTTTCTAGTAGTATTATTATACCTACTATATACCGGGATAGGATCGTGGAGATGGGAGTACCCCATTTAAACACAGAAATGAGTATCAGTAGTGTCACTGGATACCTCTAAGTAAACTGACTTTGATAGTGTAACAAGTCAGAATGTGCCACCTCTAGATTGCTAGATTGGGAATATTTTTTATTCTGGTATGTGGCTACATGCATTGAGGCTTTTTCTACGTTATTGAAATTCAGAACCATAATGGATTTATTCCCAATTTAACCCTATTTGAAATATAATAATGTTATTTTCCCTGCATACTTGTTATCTGCTAAACTCTTAGTTTTGTTTATGGTTTGAAGTACCTTGTCTTATTGTATGTCTATATAAGTTTTTTTTAAATAAAAGTGTATTTTTTATATAGTCTTTGTCTAACCATCACACTTTTTGATCTATATATAGTTAAAATCTATAATGATCATTGTGTTTTATTGGTATCTCAAGTGTGACTTATTCCTTGTGTAAAGGAAATGGGTTTGGGTATTGTGCTTAAGAAGTACAATACAACAGTTTTTTTCTGTACCACAAACATTTATTCGTATTTGCCTTCCTGATGATGATGATCTATAATGTACCAAAACTGTAGGACTGAGACTAATGGGTGCTTTAAAAATAATAAGCTAGGCTGTCACAAGTCATCCATTGCATGATTAATACTTGTGCATAAATATGTGACTCTTCAGATTTTGTATTAGTCTAGCCTGATGAAGAGACCTGAGTAGTCTCGAAAGCTTGCAATGTGTTACCATCTGTTCAGTTAGCCATTAAAAGGTATCAACCACTGAGGACTCTCAATCCTGAATATTCTTCTATCTACTGGCTAACACGGTACAAAGATATACATCTTTCCTGTATATCATTAATACTGTAATCTCTCATGTCCTGATCATTTAGTCAGTAACAAGCCCCTGAGTGATTGTCTGATGTTAGACGCCAGACTACACTAACTGAGCTCCAGCGTTTTTCGCGACTTGAGCATAGCAGCAGCAAAGCTGGGATCTCTAAGAAAGAGGCACAGAGTCATGACGACAGCACTTTACTATAAGCCTTGCTAGGGAATATGAATTTCATAAGATTGCTGCAGCAGAAATATAGGACTTTCAATAGTTTCACATAAAAAAGCAGAGCAAGTAGCCAATTATGGCAGAACAGGTATGCCCAATGGGACAGTAGTTATGGTGCTTTTTTTAATAATTTTTAAGTACTCAAGGCAATATGGATAGACCATGTCATGCCTAGTAAAGGGCTTAAAATGCTTGCCAATATGATTAACAGAAAATGCCCCCAGGTTCTGTATGAGGCATAACACAGTGTATGATGCAGCACCCCTCAGGGTCTGTATAAGGCAGTGTTCCCCAACTTGGTCCTCAAGAGCCACCAACAGGTCATGTTTTCAGGATTTCCTTAGTATTGCACAGGTGATAATTGCATCACCTGGACAGGCAAGATTTCAAACACCTGCGCAAAACTGAGGAAATCCTGAAAACATGACCTGTTGGTGGCTCTTGATGACGGGAGTTGGGGGAACACTGGTATAAGGCATAAGACAGTGTATGATGCAGCACTCCACAGGGTCTGTATAAGGCATAACACAGTGTATGATGCAGCACCCCTAAGGGTCTGTATAAGGTATAATACAATGTATGAGGCAGCACCCCTCAGGTTCAGTATAAGGCAAAACACACTGTAGGATGCAGCACCCCTCAGGTTCAGTATAAGGCATAACACTGTATGAAGCAGCACCCCTCAGGGTCAGTATAAGGCATAACACAGTGTATGATGCAGCACCCCTAAGGGTCTGTATAAGGTATAATACAATGTATGAGGCAGCACCCCTCAGGTTCAGTATAAGGCAAAACACACTGTATGATGCAGCACCCCTCAGGGACTATATAAGGCATAACACTGTATGATGCAGCACCCCTCAGGTTCAGCATAAGGCATAACACAGTGTAGGATGCAGCACCCCTCAGGTTCAGCATAAGGCATAACACACTGTATGATGCAGCACCCCTCAGGGACTATATAAGGCATAACACTGTATGATGCAGCACCCCCTCGGGATCAGTATAAGGTATAACAGTGTAGGATGCAGCACCCCTCAGGGTCAGCATAAGGCATAACACACTGTATGATGCAGCACCCCTCAGGGACTATATAAGGCATAACACTGTATGATGCAGCACCCCCTCGGGATCAGTATAAGGTATAACACACTGTATGATGCAGCACCCCTCAGGGTCAGTATAAGGCATAACACACTGTATGATGCAGCACCCCTCAGGGACTATATAAGGCATAACACTGTATGATGCAGCACCCCCTCGGGTTCAGTATAAGGTATAACACACTGTATGATGCAGCACCCCTCAGGGTCAGTATAAGGCATAACACACTGTATGATGCAGCACCCCTCAGGGACTATATAAGGCATAACACTGTATGATGCAGCACCCCCTCGGGTTCAGTATAAGGCATAACACTGTATGATGCAGGACCCCCTCAGGTTCAGCATAAGGCATAACACACTGTATGATGCAGCACCCCTCAGGGACTATATAAGGCATAACACTGTATGATGCAGCACCCCCTCGGGATCAGTATACGGTATAACACAGTGTAGGATGCAGCACCCCTCAGGGTCAGCATAAGGCATAACACACTGTATGATGCAGCACCCCTCAGGGACTATATAAGGCATAACACTGTATGATGCAGCACCCCCTCGGGATCAGTATAAGGTATAACACACTGTATGATGCAGCACCCCTCAGGGTCAGTATAAGGCATAACACACTGTATGATGCAGCACCCCTCAGGGACTATATAAGGCATAACACTGTATGATGCAGCACCCCCTCGGGTTCAGTATAAGGCATAACACAGTGTAGGATGCAGCACCCCTCAGGTTCAGCATAAGGCATAACACAGTGTAGGATGCAGCACCCCTCAGGGTCAGTATAAGGCATAAGACAGTGTATGATGCAGCACTCCACAGGGTCTGTATAAGGCATAACACACTGTATGATGCAGCACCCCTCAGGGACTATATAAGGCATAACACTGTATGATGCAGCACCCCCTCAGGTTCAGTATAAGGCATAACAGTGTATGATGCAGCACCCCCTCAGGTTCAGTATAAGGCATAACAGTGTATGATGCAGCACTCCACAGGGTCTGTATAAGGTATAATACAATGTATGAGGCAGCACCCCTCAGGGACTATATAAGGCATAACACTGTATGATGCAGCACCCCCTCGGGTTCAGTATAAGGCATAACACACTATATGATGCAGCACCCCTCAGGGTCTGTATAAGGCATAATACAATGTATGAGGCAGCACCCCTCAGGGTCTGTATAAGGCATAACACAGTGTATGATGCAGCACTCCTCAGGGACTATATAAGGCATAACACTGTATGATGCAGCACCCCTCGGGTTCAGTATAAGGCATAATACAATGTATGATGCAGCACCCCTCGGGTTCAGTATAAGGTATAACACACTGTATGAGGCAGCACCCCTCAGGTTCTGTATAATGCATAACACAGTGTATGATGCAGCACCCCTAAGGGTCTGTATAAGGCATAATACAATGTATGAGGCAGCACCCCTCAGGGTCAGTATAAGGCATAACACACTGTATGAGGCAGCACCCCTAAGGGTCTGTATAAGGTATAATACAATGTATGAGGCAGCACCCCTCAGGGTCAGTATAAGGCATAACTCACTGTATGAGGCAGCACCCCTAAGGGTCTGTATAAGGTATAATACAATGTATGAGGCAGCACTCCTCAGGGTCAGTATAAGGCATAACACACTGGATGAGGCAGCACCCCTAAGGGTCTGTATAAGGCATAATACAATGTATGAGGCAGCACTCCTCAGGGTCAGTATAAGGCATAACACACTGTATGAGGCAGCACCCCTAAGGGTCTGTATAAGGTATAATACAATGTATGAGGCAGCACTCCTCAGGGTCAGTATAAGGCATAACACACTGTATGAGGCAGCACCCCTAAGGGTCTGTATAAGGTATAATACAATGTATGAGGCAGCACTCCTCAGGGTCAGTATAAGGCATAACACACTGTATGAGGCAGCACCCCTAAGGGTCTGTATAAGGTATAATACAATGTATGAGGCAGCACTCCTCAGGGTCAGTATAAGGCATAACACACTGTATGAGGCAGCACCCCTAAGGGTCTGTATAAGGTATAATACAATGTATGAGGCAGCACTCCTCAGGGTCAGTATAAGGCATAACACACTGTATGAGGCAGCACCCCTAAGGGTCTGTATAAGGTATAATACAATGTATGAGGCAGCACCCCTAAGGGTCTGTATAAGGTATAATACAATGTATGAGGCAGCACTCCTCAGGGTCAGTATAAGGCATAACACACTGTATGAGGCAGCACCCCTCAGGGTCAGTATAAGGCATAACACACTGTATGAGGCATCACTCCTCAGGGTCTGTATAAGGCATAATACAATGTATGAGGCAGCACCCCTCAGGGTCAGTATAAGGCATAACACACTGTATGAGGCAGCACCCCTAAGGGTCTGTATAAGGCATAATACAATGTATGAGGCAGCACTCCTCAGGGTCAGTATAAGGCATAACACAATGTATGAGGCAGCACCCCTCAGGGTCAGTATAAGGCATAACACACTGTATGAGGCAGCACCCCTCAGGGTCAGTATAAGGCATAATACACTGTATGAGGCAGCACTCCACAGGGTCTGTATAAGGCATAACACACTGTATGAGGCAGCACCCCTCAGGGTCAGTATAAGGCATAACACACTGTATGAGGCAGCACTCCTCAGGGTCAGTATAAGGCATAATACAATGTATGAGGCAGCACTCCTCAGGGTCTGTATAAGGTATAATACAATGTATGAGGCAGCACCCCTCAGGAACTATATAAGGCATAACACTGTATGATGCAGCACCCCCTCGGGTTCAGTATAAGGCATAACACACTATATGATGCAGCACCCCTCAGGGTCTGTATAAGGCATAATACAATGTATGAGGCAGCACCCCTCAGGGTCTGTATAAGGCATAACACAGTGTATGATGCAGCACTCCTCAGGGACTATATAAGGCATAACACTGTATGATGCAGCACCCCTCGGGTTCAGTATAAGGCATAATACAATGTATGATGCAGCACCCCTCGGGTTCAGTATAAGGTATAACACACTGTATGAGGCAGCACTCCTCAGGGTCTGTATAAGGCATAATACAATGTATGAGGCAGCACTCCTCAGGGACTATATAAGGCATAACACTGTATGATGCAGCACCCCTCGGGTTCAGTATAAGGTATAACACACTGTATGAGGCAGCACCCCTCAGGTTCTGTATAATGCATAACACAGTGTATGATGCAGCACCCCTAAGGGTCTGTATAAGGCATAATACAATGTATGAGGCAGCACCCCTCAGGGTCAGTATAAGGCATAACACACTGTATGAGGCAGCACCCCTAAGGGTCTGTATAAGGTATAATACAATGTATGAGGCAGCACCCCTCAGGGTCAGTATAAGGCATAACACACTGTATGAGGCAGCACCCCTAAGGGTCTGTATAAGGTATAATACAATGTATGAGGCAGCACTCCTCAGGGTCAGTATAAGGCATAACACACTGTATGAGGCAGCACCCCTAAGGGTCTGTATAAGGCATAATACAATGTATGAGGCAGCACTCCTCAGGGTCAGTATAAGGCATAACACACTGTATGAGGCAGCACCCCTAAGGGTCTGTATAAGGTATAATACAATTTATGAGGCAGCACTCCTCAGGGTCAGTATAAGGCATAACACACTGTATGAGGCAGCACCCCTAAGGGTCTGTATAAGGTATAATACAATGTATGAGGCAGCACTCCTCAGGGTCAGTATAAGGCATAACACACTGTATGAGGCAGCACCCCTAAGGGTCTGTATAAGGTATAATACAATGTATGAGGCAGCACTCCTCAGGGTCAGTATAAGGCATAACACACTGTATGAGGCAGCACCCCTAAGGGTCTGTATAAGGTATAATACAATGTATGAGGCAGCACCCCTAAGGGTCTGTATAAGGTATAATACAATGTATGAGGCAGCACTCCTAAGGGTCAGTATAAGGCATAACACACTGTATGAGGCAGCACCCCTCAGGGTCAGTATAAGGCATAACACACTGTATGAGGCATCACTCCTCAGGGTCTGTATAAGGCATAATACAATGTATGAGGCAGCACCCCTCAGGGTCAGTATAAGGCATAACACACTGTATGAGGCAGCACTCCTCAAGGTCTGTATAAGGCATAATACACTGTATGAGGCAGCACTCCTCAAGGTCTGTATAAGGCATAACACACTGTATGAGGCAGCACCCCTCAGGGTCTGTATAAGGCATAACACACTGTATGAGGCAGCACTCCTCAAGGTCTGTATAAGGCATAACACACTGTATGAGGCAGCACTCCTCAGGGTCAGTATAAGGCATAACACACTGTATGAGGCAGCACTCCTCAGGGTCAGTATAAGGCATAACACAATGTATGAGGCAGCACCCCTCAGGGTCAATATAAGGCATAACACAATGTATGAGGCAGCACCCCTCAGGGTCAGTATAAGGCATAACACACTGTATGAGGCAGCACCCCTCAGGGTCAGTATAAGGCATAACACACTGTATGAGGCAGCACCCCTCAGGGTCAGTATAAGGCATAACACACTGTATGAGGCAGCACTCCTCAGGGTCAGTATAAGGCATAATACAATGTATGAGGCAGCACTCCTCAGGGTCAGTATAAGGCATAACACAATGTATGAGGCAGCACTCCTCAGGATCTGTATAAGGCATAACAGTGTATGATGCAGCACCCCTCAGGGTCAGTATAAGGCATAATACAATGTATGAGGCAGCACTCCTCAGGGTCAGTATAAGGCATAACACAATGTATGAGGCAGCACCCCTCAGGGTCGGTATAAGGCATAACACAGTGTATGATGCAGCACCCCTAAGGGTCTGTATAAGGTATAATACAATGTATGAGGCAGCACTCCTCAGGGTCTGTATAAGGCATAATACACTGTATGAGGCAGCACTCCTCAAGGTCTGTATAAGGCATAACACACTGTATGAGGCAGCACTCCTCAGGGTCTGTATAAGGCATAATACACTGTATGAGGCAGCACTCCTCAAGGTCTGTATAAGGCATAACACTGTATGAGGCAGCACTCCTCAGGGTCTGTATAAGGCATAACACACTGTATGAGGCAGCACTCCTCAGGGTCAGTATAAGGCATAATACACTGTATGAGGCAGCACCCCTCAGGGTCAGTATAAGGCATAACACACTGTATGAGGCAGCACTCCTCAGGATCTGTATAAGGCATAACAGTGTATGATGCAGCACCCCTCAGGTTCTGTATAAGGAATGACACAATGTAGCAGCCTTGCTTAGAGAGTTCCACTGTGACTGAGAATATTCTTGTTTATAAAGAAAGCAGAAACAAAGCCCATTTTCTATCCTACATAATGCAACACAGCTCAGATACGTCTTCCACAGGTAAACAAAGAATTACAACTGTCATCAATATGGTGAGCAGCCAGGTCTGAGCACTGAAATTTACTCTCAAAACAAAATAAACCAAACCACAATAATGAAGTAAGAAAGATGCAATTGGAAAATGAAGAGAAACAAAAAATTCTGGATTGGAAAATGTAAACAGGACATTCCAATAAAAAAAAAACACACAAATAACAGAAAACACAGAATCCTTCTCTGCTAAAATGCTAATTTTATAAATATGTGACAAAAAATGCAGTAATGTAAAAAAAATCCTCTGTTAGAGAGACTACATTCTCAGCTGAGCATAGTGATCATATGCATGGGCAAACTGCAGGTGCGGGCCACATCCGGACCTCTCGCTGTTCCAGTCCAGCTCGTAGATAGACAGCCAAAGGGCTAAGAAAAAGTCACCCACGGGTCACACCATGCTCTCACCCGCAGTCCACCCACCACCGCCGCCCTCGTGTCATCTCTAGCCTCATCCTTGGGAAGCAGACAGCGGTGAATACATTGGTGGAGGCCAGAGCAGCCAACTCCTCCTTCCACCAATCAATATGAAATAGCTGATTTTTTTCATAGGTATATAGGATGTTTGCATGTATATAGGAGGGCTATGTGGGAGTTCATACTGTATACAGGGTATATGTAGAGGCTCATACTCTATATCAGGGTTTCCCAACTCCAGTCCTCAAGGCACACCAACAGATCATGTTTTCAGGATTTCCTTTGTATTGCACAGGTGAAGCAATTATCACCTGAGCAATACTAAGGAAATCCTGAAAACATGATCTGTTGGTGTGCCTTGAGGACTGGAGTTGGGAAACCCTGCTCTATATAGAAGGCTATGTGAGGGCATTGACATGGAGTTGGTAATTCCTTAACAGCTATAAAATGCTTCCATTCTTCTGGGTAGGTTACCTACAAAGTTTTGGAGTATATCTTGCAATTTTGCCAAATCATCCATAAGAGTATTTGTGAGGTCAAACACTGATTGTGGATTAGAGGGCGTGACTCACATTCTCAGTTCATATTTATACCAAAGTTGATCAGGGGGGTTGAGGTCAGGGTTGTGCGGTCTGTCAAGTTCTTCCACACAAAACTCACCCAACCATACCTTTATGAAGGAAAAAGAAAAAGAAAGGTCCAGCTTTGCAAATTAAAGTCCAATTTATTGTTAAAAACAAGTCCAAGACAGAGCAAAAAATGGTATGTTCACATGAGTAACTAGTAGATTATGCATTTCGAACAATAGCTTGTTCTTTCTCAAAAGAAGTTTTTGAGTTTTGAGAAAGAACAAGCTATTGTTCGAAATGCGTAATCTACTACTTGTTACTCATGTGAACATACCATTTTTTGCTCTGTTTTGGACTTGTTTTTAACAATAAATTGGACTTGAATTTGCAAAACTGGACCTTTCTTTTTCTTTTTCCTTGGTCATTGCGTGAAGACTGAACGTGGTCCGGGCTATCCACTACACATGCCTTCAGGTGAGCTGGCATTTTTTCTTTTTTTGAATACCTTTACGAACCTCACTTTGTGAACTAGGGCACAGTCATGCTAGAAAAGAAAGACGCCTTCTTCAAAACTATTCAAACAGAGTTGGAAGCTACAATTGTCCAAAATGTCTTGGTATGCTGAAGCATTAACATTTATTTTCACTGGAACTAAGGATTCATTGCAACACCTAAAAAACAACCCTTGGACAATGCAGTCAGGAAAGTAAATGTTCTCATTTCATTTGTCAAACCCATACTCGTCCATTAGACTGCAGTCCACAAAACAGGTTTCCACTGTTCCAGAGTCCAGCGTTAGCCGGCGTGCTCTACACCACTCCATTTAACACTTAGTATTGTGCTTGTTGATGTAAGGCTTGCATACAGCTGCTCGACCATGGAAACCCATGCCTTTAAGCTTCAAGGGCAAAGTTTTGTCATTTTGTTAATGCTAGGAGGAAGCTCTTGCTCTGCAGTTACTGACTCCACAAAGCGTTGACAACATTTCAGCACTTTGCACTTAAGTACTCAGCGACACTGCTCTGTGACGTTAAGTGGTCTACAACTTCGTGGAAGAGTCGTTGTGGTTCCTAAATGCCTCCAAATTTTAATAACACCACACTCACAGTTGAAAGTGGACTATTTATGAAGGAAGACGTTTCATGTACTGTCATGTTATAATGCTGGCATTGTAACACAGGACCATGATCTATATCAGTGATTTCTTTAGAATGGGCAATTGTTTCGCAAACGATAGAGCAAGCATATATGGAATGAAGGACTTATTACAGAGCATCAAGACTGGAAGCTCGAGCATGACTGCTATGCATCCTAAAAAAAAATTAAAGATATTGTCTACTGCCAGGTACAACACTTTTGAGATGGATGGCGACAAACTGGATGTACCAAAAGGAGTTCAACCTACTCAGATCGATGAAGACTCAAGATGCAGCAATGACACTGGTAGTCAATAGGAGAATACCCATCAAATCAAAAATCAAAACACTGGACAAGGTCTTCAAATCAAAGAAAGTGTCACTGGCGATAAAGATTAAAGATACTGCTGGTATACAGTTGGCCTTTTCTGTGGTAACATATAGAATGCTAAACCTGGACGATAAATACAGACAAGAAGACTCAATGCCTTCAAAATGTGGTCCTGAAGGAGGATGTCAAATACCATGGAACCATGGATGGCAAGAAGAACAAACAAATCAATTTTGGAAGAAATCAAGCCAGTCATTCAAAACAAGGATCATCAAGCTACGACTTGCCTACTTTGGACACATCATAGGAAGAGAGCAATCACTGGAGAACAACATCATGGTCGGACGAACAGAAGGAACAAGGTAAAGAGGAAGACCAGAAAGATCAGATGGCTTGATACAATCAAAATAATGCTGGAGAAGACATTGGTGGACCAATCCAAGCTTGCACAAGATCAAATCTTCCTACAGATCGTTAATCCATCAAGTCTCGAGATAAATTCGAAAGCCATAAAAAAAAAATAAAAAAAAATAAAAAAAAAAAATCACAAAATGTTAGTCAAAGCGCACTGCATGGCTGGGGGCTGGATATTGTTATACAAAAGCAATGAATCTGACACCTGAATTCAATGATTAAGAAACAAATCCCAAAACCTTTGTCCATATTGTGTGTAACATACATGGAACAGTGCATCAGTTTAACAAGGAATTCTGTCTTCAGTAATGAATGTACAAGGGTTTAAGTAGTTACAACATTTGTGGATTTAAAGGATTTAAAGAAGGGTGCTGTAAAACATTTGGTTTTAAGTCAGTTATAATGTGGACATTCCAAGAAATACATATTTCATGCTTCACATACAAACAATAGTTGCAATGATGTATTAGCCTCTAGAAAAAAAAGAAAAAAAATAGTTTTCTATTGCACAAACTATTTATTTCTTTGAAACCATCATCACTGTAGAGCTTGTGACTCTCACTCTATTTACACAGGTGAAAATGGAGACCCCCGGTCTGGGGATTGATGTGGTGCCAATATTCGGAGCTCCTGCTATCATACATTTATCAGTTATCCTATGGATAGATAACACAGGTCTGCGACTAAAAAGCGGTTTGATTATTTTCATCTAATTTCCATGTATTTTGGTGTGCTGAAAACGAAAAAAAAATATTGAAAAAAATCCTGGACGTCAGGATTTGCCACAAAATGCTAAATTCTTTTCAAATTTAGCAAATTTTTCTCAATTTTTTTTTCTTTTTTTAATCTTAGGGTTTTGAAAGTCAAAATTACTATTAATTAATTCACTGCATGATATACAATGCCAAAAAGATATAACTTTCAAAGAAAAGAACTTGAAGAGTGAGCTAATGAAACCAGCATCAACATGTTGCAAGCTGAACGAGCGGGCAATGACATTTCCAGGCTTGTTCCAATTGTTTTATCCTGGTTCTCGCCTGTTCACACTTTTTAATCTCAGTTCGTGTTAGCTCGTCATATTCAACCGTGTTTCCCAAAATTAGCATTATGGCTCAGCGGAAGTGTATTAATTCGCCTGACAGTTTCTGTTACATTTGTGATGAATATACAGTGTTGAAGCAACAGCTGAATATTACAGACTTTGTGGAAAAAGTATACTTCGCATATTTCGGTCTAAAGCTTGGAGATCAAGATAAAGCTTGGGAGCCTCATAAAGTGTGCAAACGGTGTGTTGAGGACCTCCGAAATTGGTTCAAGGGTAAGAAAAAAGCTTTCCGTTATGGGATTCCTATGGTATGGCGACAGCAAAAGAACCATAGTGAAGATTATTACTTTTGTTCATGCGATGTGAAAGGGTATAATTCAAAATGGAAGCATTCCATTTCATACCCCAATATTCACTCAGCAATTCGTCCCATCCCCCATGGCACAGATATACCAGTACCCAAGGCCCCTGCTACCTTGGAAGAGATACCTAGCTCCGATGAAGGTGGAGCCATACCTGAACCAGATGATGAATCAAGTTCTGACTTTGAAGATGATACAAGACCAAAATTGTTTTCCCAGGAGGAGATGAATGATTTGGTAAGAGACTTGAATCTTCCCAAAGATGCCGCTGAGTTACTCGGATCAAGGCTCAAAAGCAAGAATTGTTGCCAGGAGTGTCTTTTTCATGGTTCAGACATCGTAAAGACGAGTTCGTTCCTTACTTTGCCCAGGAAGATAAGTTGGTTTATTGCATCGATGTCGAAGGTTTGATGGGTCAATTCAAAATCCAATATGATTCAGCGCAATGGCGTCTTTTTATAGATTCTTCAAAAAGAAGTCTCAAAGCAGTTTTACTCCACAACGGCGGTTTTTATGCTTCCATCCCTGTAGGTCATTCCGTACACCTCAAGGAAACCTACGAGAACTTGGAATTGGTTCTTCGTAAACTTAAATATGAAGACCACGATTGGCAAGTGTGCGGGGATTTGAAAGTCTTGTGCATGCTGCTCGGGCAACAAGCTGGGTATACCAAATACCCTTGTTTTCTGTGTCTATGGGACAGTCGAGACCGACAAAATCACTGGCCCAAGAATTGGCAGCCGAGGGTGCTCATAGTTGGTGAAAAAAAATGTCCTCCGAGAAACTTTGGTTCCTCCCCATAAAGTTCTTCTACCACCTCTCCACATCAAATTGGGATTGATGAAGCAATTCGTAAAATCACTTCCAAAAGATGGAGAATGCTTCAAATACTTTGTCACCAAGTTTCCAGGCCTCTCGGAGGCAAAATTGAAGGAAGGTGTGTTCTTCGGACCAGACATTAGAAGGCTTATAGCTGATCAAGAGTTTATCAATACCATGATGCATCCTCAAAAAGAAGGGTGGATTGCATTTAACCCCTTACCTACAATGGACGTAATATCCCGTCCATGTGATTATCACAGCTGATACCCGGCACAATGTGTCAGGGGCAGTCACGGACCGCCCCCGACACGTTACCCCCTTGCACACCGTGATCAAACACGATCGCGGTGTACTCCGTGCTTCCCTGAGTCCCCCACGGCAGCGCAATGTGCAGCGCTGCTGCGGGGGGCTCCTTTCCTGCAGGTCCCCGGATCCAATATGGCGGCGGGGACCTCCGGAGGCCTGCAAGAAGCTGGCTTCCTCAGTGCCTGCAAAGCGCAGGCATGAGGAAGCCTTCTGGACTGCCTGTGACAGATCGCTGATCTGTCACAGTGATCTGTGATGTGACAGATAAGCGATCTGTCACAGGACAGTGATGTTCCCCCTGGGACATTGTAATAAAGTAAAAAAAAGTGTAAAAGTAATTTAAAAAAAAAAAAAAAAAAAAAAACGCTAAATAAATTAAAAAATTATATATATATATATATATATATATATTTATTATATATATATATATATATATATATATATATATATATATATATATATTCCCCAATAAATTCATTTTTTGGAAATAAAAACAAAAAAACAATAAAAGTACACATATTTGGTATCGCCCCGTCCGTAACGACCCGCCCTATAAAACTGTCCCAATAGTTAACCCCTTAAGCGAACCCCTTAAAAAATAAAAATAAAAAACGAAGCAAAAAAATGATTTATTATCATAAATCGCCGAACAAAAAGTGCAATAACGCGCGATTAAAAAGACGCATATAAATATCCATGGTACCGCTGAAAACGTCATCTTGTCCCGCAAAAAACGAGCTGCCAAACAGCATCATCAGCGAAAAAATAAAAAGTTATAGCTCGCAGAATAAAGTGATGCAAAAATAATTTTTTATATAAAATTGTTTTCATAGCATAAAAGCACCAAAACATAAAAAAGACCTAAATGAGGTAACGCTGTAACTGTACTGACCCGAAGAATAAAACCGCCTTATAAATTTTACAGCACCCGGAACGGCATAAACGCACCACCCAAAAGAAAATCATGAAACGCTGGTTTTTGTAAATTCTGCGTCCCAAAAAACAAAATAAAAAGCGATCAAAAAATGTCACGTGCCCGAAAATGGTACCAATAAAAACGTCAACTCGTCCCGCAAAAAATAAGACCTCACATGACCCGGTGGGTCAAAATATGGAAAAATTATAGCTCTCAATATGTGGTGATGCAAAACCTATTTTTACAATAAAAAAGTGTCTTTTAGCGTGTGACAGCTGCCAAACATAAAAACCGCCGTAAATAGTAAATCAAACCCCCCGTTATCACCCCCTTAGTTAGGGAAAAATAATAAAATTAAAAGAAAATGTATTTATTTCCATTTTCCCATTAGGGCTAGGGTTAGGATTAGGGTTAGGGGTGTGTTGGGGTTAGGGTTGGAGTTAGAATTGAGGGTTTCCACTGTTTGGGCACATCAGGTGCTCTCCAAATGCAACATGGCGTCTGATCTCAATTCCGGCCAATTCTGCGTTGAAAAAGTCAAATGGTGCTCCTTCCAAACTCTGCCATGCGCCCAAACAGTGTTTTACCCCCACATATAGGGTATCAGTCTTCTCAGGACAAATTGCAAAACAACTTTTGGGGTCCAATTTCTCCTGTTACCTTTAGGAAAATAAAAAATTGGGGGCAAAAATATCATTTTTGTGGAAAAAAATGATTTTTTCATTTTCACGCCCGGGCGTTAAAAACTTCTGTGAAGCACTTGGGGGTTCAAAGTGCTCACCACACATCTAGATAAGTTCCATGGGGGGGTCTAGTTTCCAAAATGGGGTCACTTGTGGGGGGTTTCCACTGTTTAGGCACATCAGGGGCTCTCCAAACGCGACATGGCGTCCGATCTGAATTCCAGCCACTTTTGCATTGAAAAAGTCAAACGGCGCTCCTTCCCTTCTGAGCTCTGCCATGCGCCGAAACAGTGATTCCCCCCCACATATCGGGTATCAGCGTACTCAAGACAAATTGCACAATAACTTTCGCAGTACAATTTCTCGTTACCCTTGGTAAAATAAAAAAAATTGAACCTGAAGTATTTTAATTGTGAAAAAAAGTTAAATGTTCATTTTTTTAAATATTCAAAAAATTCCTGTGACGCACCTAAAGGGTTAATAAACTTCTTGCATGTGGTTTTGAGCACCTTAAGGGGTGCAGTTTTTAGAATGGTGTCACTTTTGGGTATTTTCTATCATATAGACCCCGCAAAGTGGCTTCAAATGTGATGTGGTCCGTAAAAATAAAATGGTGTTGCAAAAATGAGAAATCGCTGGTCAATTTTTAACCCTTATAACTTACTAACAAAAAAAATTTTGGTTCCAAAATTGTGCTGATGTAAAGTAAACATGTGGGAAATGTTACTTATCAAATTTTTTGTGTGCCATATCGCTGTCATTTAAGGGCATAAAAATTCAAATTTGGAATATGGCGAAATTTTAAAAATTTTCGCCAAATTTCCGTTTTTTCACAAATAAACGCAAGTTATTTGAATGAAATGTTACCACTAACATGAAGTACAATACGTCACGAGAAAACAATGTCAGAATCACCGGGATACATGGAAGCGTTTCAGAGTTATTACCTCAAAGGGACAGTGGTCAGAATTGTAAAAATTGGCCCGGGAGTTAACATGCAAACCACCCTTGGTAGTGAAAGGGTTAAAGAGGTTGTAGAGACATTTTTAGGCAATAACAAAGACCCTGACTACAAAAAAAAATCGTCGGACAAATGCTGAAAGCATTTCAAGCTTTAGGTTGCCTGATGAGTTTGAAAGTGCATTTCCTCCATTCCCACCTTAACAACTTTCCTGAAAAATTGGGAGCTGTGAGTTTAGAGCAAGGTGAACGATTCCACCAGGACATTAAAGAGATGGAAAGAAGATACCAGGGAAGATGGAGCATTACAATGATGGCAGACTACTGTTGAACGCTTCAGAGAGACATTACAGATGCTACTTACAATCGTAAATGTACCAAGAGAAGCCTCACAGGGAAGAAGAATCGATTTTAGTGTGTGTTAGTAAGCTCATTGCAGTTAAAAAAATGATTTTCATGAAACATTTGTAATAAAAAATTAATTTTGAGTCTATTTTCATTTATTTTGAGGTAGTGTCTTATTTAACATAGATACTTAACTTGTCATTACATTGTCATTTTCAGATTCAGCGCACTCAAAAACAAAGATTACGTGGAATAACCAAAACAGCTCTTGAAAAAAATTTTTTTGCAGACCTGTGTAATAAATCGTAGAGAATAGGGAACCTCCTTATGAATTTGTGATATGCACCATTACTTGCCATGACACTCACAGTGCTTTTATCTCCCATCTAACCCTCAGAAACTTGCAACCTGAAGATACCGGACGTCCCCTCGATGTGTATGAATTCTTAACTGCATACAGACATCAGAAGGTTTTTCTTTGATCCTAAACAGAGTAATTTCACAAGACAAGAAGCATTTTTACGTTTATCACGCAGCAATAGAGACCTCTCAACAAATTTCAGAAGACAAACAAAATCAGAGAATATTCCGTGTAATATTATTTACCTGCAATCAGCTAAAAAAACAAAAATCTGGTAATTTACCAACTCTATTTGAGATGACCTTACCAATGGTGAAATTGAGTTAGTTCTTTACAAAAGGTCTTTTAAGTTTCAGGCTTAAAGGATGAAAGGAATGCCTTTAAGAGAATCCCCATCTCTATTTCACACTCATTCAGTCTTACATTCCTGGCGGGGTCAAATAGCATTGAATAAGGAAATACAAATTACTCTAAGTAGGATTCTAGCGATAAAAGCCACTTTGTGATGGAGAGACCTATCCACAACCCAGGGCTGAAAACTTTACTGCTGCAGGGTAAAAATATTAGCAAACGTGTGCTAAATACTAAATAGGACTGTGCTTAGCTATAGTGTTCAAAATAGAGAGGTTGGTGTTCAGTACCAACTGTGTAGACCCTTGAAATTATAAACATTAAGAACGCCGTCAGATACCCCAAGCAATAGGTCATGGTCTTCAGAGGTCTTCTGTATTCGGTCTAGGAATAGCTCAACAATAGTTAAATGTCAAAAAGTACATTTTAAAATTCTTTTAGATCTTATTCTCTTGACCTGCCAAAAAAAAACATGAAGCACTTCCAATACCTCCAGCCAGTTCAGCTGGCTTTCATGACATAAAATCAAATCACTACTTCTCGTACAGATAGCACACATTTTGTCTGTACTATTAAATACCATCAGTGCCCAAGTATTAACCCACCTCACTATTTCATCCAACATCCACAAACTTGTTGATCTTCTTGCATTGCTGACCCTGTTGACCACTAAGGGTATGTGCACACGTTGCGGATTCTGCTGCGCGGATTTTGCTAAATCCGCAGGTAAAATGGCCTGCGTTTTATCTGCGGATTTAGTGCAGATTTACTGCGGATTTTCTGCAGTTTTTGTGCGGATTCCTATAATGGAAGAGGTGTAAAAACACTGCGGAATCCGCACATAGAATTAACATACTGCGGATTAAAAACCGCAGCAAATCTGCACGGAAAAATCTGCAGCATGTGCACAGCGGTTTTTATTTTGCATTGAATATAAATGGTACTGTACACCGCAGGAGAATCTGCTGTGGATACGGAGGGCCAAAAAATCCGCAGACCAATCCGGAGCGTGTGCACTTAGCCTTAACTCCTTCATGGGGCATTTACATTTCACACCATTCAGTACTCACTGCTCAGCATTATGTATGTGGTTGGTCATTTTCTTACATCAGTTTTATTTCCCATTTTCATTTATGAGTTACTACCTTTTTTTAATTCATATCCACTTCAGTTCAACAGTTGTCTCATCAGTCACGCATCTTGTGACCAAAGTAAATGTGGGGGGGGGCTTTTCTTCCTAAATCTATACATATTTAAATTGCCAGATAAGCATTACACGGCCTATAAGACTCTTTATGCCAACTTGGCAATCTCCACGAGGAAAAGCTTTACCCATAGGAAACCCTCTCATAGCCTCTCACCCAGCCAAACCAGTTCTCCTGCTCTGCACTGCTGAGGAGCAAAACCACCATAACACGTGTGTGCAAATGAAGTGCCTTGTTTGGCTTTTTAGCCTAAATCATGTATGAAGGCTTATTAACGGGTTGATACTGACATTTAGGATTGCTACCCCCGACAGGTGGCGCTACCGTTCCTGTCCTTTTCATCTCGGAAAAAGCTATTTGCATATTTAAATTTATACATATAACTTTTTCTGAGATCCAGAATGGAAGTCACTGACATATCAAATGTGAGGTGTGATATCTGATTTTTATCCACAATACGCTGCTAGAGTGACTCTGTGTCCCGCAGTTACATAGTGACTCATGCATAGAAGAAGGTCATTAGTGAAGTCACCCCAGACAGTTGTGCTGTAGGTTGGAGGAGACTTATACAAGAGACTACCAGTCAGCAGCAAGGAACAAAGATGTAAACACTTCTCACAATATACTTAAAGGGGCTGTAAAGCAAAGATTCTTTGACCCACATGTCACAGGTCAAACAAACAAAAGCAGCATCAAAAAAGGTTAAGCCAACCAAAAATCCAAACATACCAAAGACCACATCAACATAAATAAAGTTAGCGGAACTGACACCTCCAACAGCTACTGAGCATTCATGTAACACAAACGTGCACGTTAAGTATTCGGTGCACAAATTTCTGCATCTCTTGGGAGAAAATATGCCGGATCAAGAACACGCGTTGTTGCTGCAGATTTTCCCCCACTCATTAATATGGGTGAAATCTGCAGCAGAAACGTTGAAAGAATTGACATGCTGTAGATTTAAATCAGTAAGACAAAAAAAGCAATGTGTGCACGAGACTTCAGGAATTTTATTCACTTTGCTGGCATCAGGAAACCCTTCCAGTTTTGTGACAAATCTGCGCTAAAAAAAAAAGCAGCATGTGCACACAGCCTGAAGGTTTTCCAGCATAATTTATGTAATAGTTTAATATCAGCTGTAAGGTAGCGTTCAGTGTTCATGTTGAGGGAAACTCACTCGGCAGCGGATTAACCACGTCAGGCACGGGTTGTTCACATAAATCAGTCCATCTGGTTTATTGTGCAGCATAAACCATATGGCAGCAACAGTCTTACACCAGACCAAATGAAGATTCAATGTAGAGCTCCGCTCTCTTAGCCCTGTGGTCACACAGGCTGCACTTTGTCCAGCAAACAGGCTCAACAGTCTCTCAGTTAATTCCCCCTGTCCGGGGTTACCTCTTAACTGCTTCTCAGTCCTGATGTCCCTTCCCTCCTGGGGACTGTCCACTACTCACAGGCTATTACACACAGGCCACACACGGTCAGCAGCATCCCCACATGCTCTTCAGGAAGGGGGCACACCTTCTAGCACGTCGGCCTTCCGGGACCTTCCACTCGGACCAATCAGATACAGGCATTCACTCATGTGACCCACCTTGGTCACCTTATATGGTCCGTAGCCACACCCACAGCATCACATGGTTATGACCTCATTGCAGGTCCTTCAGATTCACAACCACACACATAGGATTTACTTCAGACACATGCCCCTGGGAGGGTTTGTAGGTGACTGGTCCCACCCATCTCATCAGCCACCTGGAAGCCTTCCCTGATACACTAACAAAAACCTCAGCAGTACCTCTGCTGATTAACATACATTCAAGCTTCCATCCCAGGGCCACCCACCCTGGGATACATAACGGTCATTTACCATCCTGCCGTTCATCCTATTTCCATTACCACAATGGACATGCCTGCATTCCTGTCCTGGGGCACCCACACAGCGCCCCTAGCGGACACAGTGGTCACTGCACCACACAGCCTAAATCTCAGACCTTAATGAATATGTGCTAATGCTGTAGTAGTCACATACAGATATGATCTAACACCTAACCAGGCTAGGGCTGAACCTCAGTTTTATTTTGAAAGAACGATTGCCATAATAAATGTTCTTTCTAATAATATCAAGTATTAAAAAAGTGAAGGTCTTTTTTAGACTTCCCCAAATATTATAAAAGGTGGAAACATAAATTAGCAGCAATGTTTTCCCATCTTGCAAATTCTATGGTCTTTTTTGTGGCCTAACCCTAAATAAAGAGATTTTGGCTCTCTGCAATTCAACATAAATAAAAGTAGATCAAAACAGCAATTTATTTCACCTATACTACATTGCACACAAAATTAATAACCGTTTGGAGGGAATCTGTCTGCAGGATTTTACCCCCTAAACTATTTTTATGCACATGTAGCTTTTTCACAGATAAGTCCAGAAATACATTTAAATGGCGAGTCCGTTCCCTCATTACTGAGAAATCAGTGTTTGAATAAATACACAAATGAGGCAGATCTGATGCCTCTGTCACTATGGCTCTACTCCTCAGACTGCAGCCTCCTCCTGTTGACTGGCAGCTCCTTTGCCTGGATTCACACAGCCCAGAAGCTGTCCACGGCAGGACATGGGAAATAGAGCTATAGTGACCGAGGCTTCAGATCTATTATTCAGCCTCATTCTCAACAACTAAGTTACTGACTGGCCATGTAAAGGTATTACATATAAATAGTTGGGGGGGGGGGGGGAATCCTGCTGATAGATTCCCTTTAAACAATGGCATACTATATGACAGTTTTAATGAATCGGGGCCATAGTTCTCTATCAGCTTTTTTCAAGTACAGTATGTTTAAACTGAAAAGCAGCAGCGTTTCAGAGTGAACCATACCTGGCTGCAATCATGTATCCAGACCAGGTTCATGCTGTCGGCACTTCGGACTACGCGAGTTTGATGACAAATCCCCTTTAAAGAAATATCCTCAATGCAAGGGGAACAAAAGGAGTTCTGCACATGTACAATCAAGTCAAAAGTCAACTATTTTTTGCTGAGAATGGGGATTTCTTTGTTGTTGAGTATATGAACATTTTGTCTCTGCTTCAGCCTTATTCCATATTTCTCCCTTCTCTCATAGCCTGGTGATTCATCGTGTAACCGTCTCCGCAGCAGTTCACTGAAGCTGCTCTGTTCTACTCCCGTTGTGGGAAGCCACGTCAGCAGGAAACCCTGCTGGCTGCCAGGTCACATTCATAACTGTCTAGAGCAGTCAACAAGCAACAGAGTCCAGTATTTTTGGTTTTCACAAGTATACGGGGCTCAAAGCCTCGAAAACAGAGAAGGCCAGAAGCCTAAAGGCCCCAATTACATTTAGCGATGCACCAGCGATCCTGACCACGATATGACCCGGTCAGGATCGCTGATGCATTGCTAAATGGTCGCTAGTGAGCTGCCAAACAGGCAGATCTCACCAGCGATGCAGCAGCGGTCGGCGGTCGTACTCACCTGTCAGACGCGGCGAGGGTGACGTCTTCCGCTTGCGTCGATGGCTCGCTCGTCGGCGCCAGCAGGAAGACGACGACGAGAAATGGACCAGGCCGATCTCACAAGATCACCGATAACCAGCGGGGGTGCTGGTCAGAGGTGAGTATCACATGTAGCGATATCACTAGTGATATCACTGCTGCGTCACAAAATCGGTGACGCTTTAGCGATATCGCTATGTGTAACAGGCCCTTAAGACTTGGTGGAAAGTGGAGTTCATCAACGCTCCTCTCCAGAAGAATTAAAGGGACACATAATGCATTCTAATATCCAAAGTAAACTTCTGGAAACTAATTGTATCATATCCAATATATCATGCCAGCCATGACTGTAACACAAGGTACAGACTGGCAGATAGCCGATGTTGTGCTCATCTACTGCACTATCACAAAAACAACAAGAACTTGCTTTGAAGAGTTGCTGCAACGATATTTAACCGCCTAATGGGTTTTCTCTACTTCTGCTTTTGTCTATTCCCACAATACACTATTTCTGAACTAGAAATAAATTACAGATTATCAGGAATTCTCTATTATTGGATACTGAATTAATGAAGCTTCACTGTATTATACCTTACTATTACAAATGACAAAATGTGGATTTTCCCTTCACAGAGGTACCTATCTGTGCATGGAACTGCTGAACAACCCTTCCACCTGAATGTAGCGGTGATGTAATGTGGCCGGCCTTACTGTGCACGGAAAATAAAATGTGTAGGGCTTGTAACACAGAGGCTGTACCCCAGAAGATCATAAAGGGATGGAATACTTTAAAAAGGTTATGGTGATCACAGATGCCATAACTTTTCGCTAAAGAGTTTCTTAAGATCCATCTTGCTAGACAGTGCACTTTTGAACAGATCAAGACAACCAAATGGTTAAGCCACTGTCCTGAACTCTGCGGCTTTATGAAGCAGCACAGACAGTGCAGCTTTGAGGATAGCAGAGCACTGAAGCAGGCGTGTGTAATGCCATAGGTCACGCACCATGTGGTGTGCGGATGATATCACTTCACTATGAAATGGAAAAAATAAAAAAACAAAGTTCGTGACACCAGGATGCACTTAATTAACCTTTTTTTCCTGGTAGTGTGATGTAATGTGGTGCACTCCAAATAGTCCAGAAAGCAGGTAAGACAGAGCGGCTATTAATAAAACATTACTTGTTGCACAAATACACAGGTACATCCAGATAAACGGTGATTTAACAGATTCAATTCCAATGCAGCAATCACAGTTGCTTTCCAGTATAGCAATGCAGATATAACAATGGTGCAGTTATTCCTGAATCTCAATTTCTGCTTATATGCACAGTCCTCATCTCACAGCTGTCTGAAGCGGAGGCTGTGGTTTCCCTTTTACAGAAGTTCTACCTGTTTGCTACCTGAGCAACACACTCCTGCACACAAAATGTCTCCTCCTCTTACAGTGCTAAACCCAGGACCCTGGTCAAGTGATCTAACCATGTGACGTTACAGCCCAATATGGCAAACAGGGCTGCTTTGCTAATTCTTAACCTCCTGATAGCAGAACATAAATCAATTTATGCAGATATAAACCACTCCTGTGTACTGGATTCTAAAGGTACATTATCTGCAAACGGAAATGTGAACAGTGTGCATACCTAATGAGATAGCTGCTAACTCTGCCACACCTTAAGGGGGCACATACACTACAACTTTATGTAATTACATATTATCCAGAAAGCCAATGAGCTTCAAAGAAGCGCTTACAAGCTGCATGGCAAAGAGCTTGTAAGTGCTGTACTCATTGCCTACTAAATTAGCCACTGCTAAAACTGCAGAGGTGGCTGGTGACCAGGGCAATGAACAGGACACAATAGAATTAAAAATCCTTCCATTTTTTGAGACTGGAGAGGGTTTTTTTGTACCAAGTAAATGGCAAAGTTCCATGTTTTTACAAGTACGGTACTTCGCATTTTTAAACATTCACTTTGTTGAGATAATCCTTTTAGATTTTTTTTTTGTAATAAAAAAAGTGATCTTTTAAGACAGACAGGCATCTATTAACACAAGCGGACATTCCGTGCAGCATGGGGCGGGATTATCTCGTTAATTAATATGTCACAGACTTCATACAATGTCAGGTCAGACCACACATTTCTGATCCGTGTCATGGTTGCGGCATCTTTAAAGCCTCAATCACTTTACTAATCATATTGGAACTTGTAAAAAAAAAATGCTGAAAGGACTTTCTGAATATGACGCACTATCCATTTAATGTATTTATAAGACAAAACGGATGTGAAATCATTGATGAATCTACTCCATTGTGTGAACATGTGCACTACATTTGTAGGTGTCAAGGCTCACATCTAGAATGAAAGAAAGAAAATACATAATATTCTGGATAAATCACTTGTGAAAACAGAGCAGGCAGTTAATGCTACAATTAGATCTTCAGAGTCAGTTTAAAAAAAATATGTAAAAATAAGAGGATTAGAATCCGCACATCTGGACATTGCCAGAAATGTCATTTGTTTTTAATAAATATTTTTTCCTCAGATTTTAAGGTTTAATTTTTTTTCTTTATGGTTTTATACTGTGCTGGTTATTGCTCAACGCAGCGTAAAAGCTGCCAAATCTCTGTAAAATTACTTAACGCCAGTAAAAGTGTCGTAAAATTTTTATCCTCACAAAAGGAAAACAAGAAAAAGAAGAGACATGTCACTGATCTGCTCCCGGCTGCATCACAAGAACCAAACCTACGATCGCCACGCTTCTATAGCTTCTACCCAATCCCATTTCGCACTTTCATCCAGGTCCTTTTTGAAGTCTCCAGATAAGTGGTGGCCTAGGTTTACACTACATTTAATTATTCTAGCTTTGTTTCATCGCAAATCTCTAGGATATACCACCATTTTTAGATTGGATCAAGGCAGACCTCTGGGACCCCAATCTGAGAATGAAGGGACTGCAGCGCTTGAACATCACCTTGTCCCTCTCACTGATTGGGGATTGGTCACTGCTATGCAAGGGACTATGAGCAGCTTCATGACCAGTTTTCTATACCTCTGAGCGGCCAGAATACGCAATCATTTTATGAATGGGGGGGGGGGTTTCAAACATCTTGGACCCTCAAAGTTTACAAAGAAGTGGCTACTTGCAGATATGCAAAAAATGTACCTGCAACTTACCCGAATTATGCTACACAGAAAGTTTCCAGAAAAAGACCATACATACTGATACAAGGTCTTTTGTGTACAGTCATGGCCAAAAGTTTAGAGAATGACACAAATATTCACATGATCTGCTGCCCTCTGGTTTTTATGTGTGTTTGTCAGATGTTTTTATCACATTCAGAAATATAATTGCAATCATATTATGAGTAACAAAAGGTTATATTGACAGTTAGAATCAGTTAATGCAGCAAGTCTATATTTGCAGTGTTGACCCTTCTTCTTCAGGACCTCAGCAATTCTCCCTGGCATGCTCTCAATCAACTTCTGGATCAAATCCTGACTGATAGCAGTCCATTCTTGCAAAATCAATGCTTTTTATTTTGTCTGAATTTGAAGGTTTTTGTTTGTCCACCCGTCTCTTGATGATTGACCACAATTTCTCAATGGGATTAAGATCTGGGGAGTTTCCAGGCCATGGTCCCAAAATCTCCATGTTTTGTTCCCTGAGCCATTTAGTTATCACCTTTGCTTTATGGCAAGGTGCTCCACCATGTTGAAAAAGGCATTGTTGATCACCAAACTGCTCTTGGACGGTTGGGAGAAGTTGCTCTTGGAGGACAATTTGGTACCATTCTTTATTCATGGCTTTGTTTTTAGGCAAGACTGAGAGAGAGCCCATTCCCTTGGCTGAGAAGCAACCCCACACATGAATGGTTTCAGGATGCTTAACAGTTGGCATGAGACAAGACTGGTGGTAGCGCTCACCTGGTCTTCTCCGAATAAGCCGTTTTCCAGATGTCCCAAACAATCAAAAAGGGGATTCATCAGAGAAAATGACTTTACCCCAGTCCTCAGCAGTCCACTCCCTGTACCTCTTGCAGAATATCAGTCTGTCCATGATGTTTTTTTCTGGAGAGAAGTAGCTTCTTTGCTGCCCTCTTTGAGACCAGGCCTTGCTCCAAGAGTCTCCGCCTCACAGTGCATGCAGATGCACTCACACCTGCCTGCTGCCATTCCTGAGCAAGCTTTGCACTGCTGGCAGCCCGATCCCGCAGCTGAAACATTTTTAAGAGACGGTCCTGGCGCTTGCTGGTCTTTCTTGGGCGCCCTGGAGCCTTTTTGGCAACAAGGGAACCTCTCTCCTTGAAGTTCTTGATGATGCGATAGATTGTTGACTGAGGTGCAATCTTTCTAGCTGCGATACTCTTCCCTGTTAGGCCATTTTTGTGCAGTGCAATGATGACTGCACGTGTTTCTTTAGAGATAACCATGGTTAACAGAAGAGAAACAATGATGCCAAGCACCAGCCTCCTTTTAAAGTGTCCAGTGGTGTCATTCTTACTTAATCATGACAGATTGCTCCATTAACACAGGTGTGGGTGTTGATGAGGACAGGGCTGGAGATCAATCACTGAAACTTTGTTAGCTGGTCCTTTTAAGGCAGGGCTGCAATGATGTTGAAATGTGTTTTGGGGGATAAAGTTAATTTTCTAGGCAAATATTGACTTTGCAAGTAATTGCTGTTAAACTGATCACTCTTTATAACATTCTGGAGTATATGCAAATTGCCATTAGAAAAAATGAAGCAGTAGACTTTGTAAAAATTAATATTTGTGTCATTCTCAAAACTTTTGGCCATGACTGTACAGTGCATATGGCCGCTACAGGTCCACAGTTACATGTAGTGGTGTTCATATGATTAGATTAGGTAGGCTGGGCAGAAGCTTCACATGGACACCCCCTGCATCTCGGAGCCACCAAAAATGATTACCATGAGAGATTAGTTGATATTTTTGCCAAATTGTCACAACTTAAGGTATGAGCACACAGTTTTTGAAGCATTCCCTTTAAGTTGCTTTTGAAGTGTGTCTGTGCACTTAACAGAATGAAGAGCATGTCGACAGACAGGCGAAGAAGGAATATCCCTCATCACAACTAATAGACTGTAAGAGAAGACAGAATAAGCATGTGTAACATTACGTGATTGAGAAGGTTGAAAATAATTCATCTCCTGTACGTCGGCCCTGACACTGGACATTGTTTGCCAAAGCGGCAATCAGAGACAAGCTTACAGTGAAGCAGGCTGCTTAATGCTGCTATAAATCTGGTTTCATAACCCTGCGGCATCCTGAGAGAGCAACATGGAGGAGAGGCAGGACCGGCAGCACAAAGTAGTCATTATAGGGGAAGGTCAGTATTAGGTGCCATGTATACTGTGCCACATATCCCTGTATGGAATGTATCCATTACCTCTTATTCACCCCGTGTCCTGTGTCACCCTTTCTGTTTAGTGCCCAGTACCATCTTTTCCCAATTGGAGACCATCAAAAGAAGTAGAGAAGATGGTCGGCAAACGATTGTAAGTATACAGATAGCATGTTAGCTGACACATGATGAGCGCTGGGAGTGTAGAAACATCAGAGTCCAAGCAGTCAGTATATTATACACTTTAAGACTCCCTCAAAATGATATCAGGGTCCCTCCTTTATGTTTTTTGCTTCTCTGGACTTCATATAATGAGCTGCATTTTAGAGAAGGCATCCAGTTACACGTCATCTCGCACTCCATAGCACGCACATGATGAATGCCAAGCTATCCCATAGGAAGTTATTAACTATCATCATTATGGTAGGATCAAGTGAGAACCTTGGAGAGGTACATTAAGGACTCCATGCTCATATTATTAAGCAATCATTTATCAGGGTATAATGTGGACAGCTTTAATATAATGTCTAGAAAAAGTGTTATGTCTAAAAAAAATAAATAAAAATAAAAAGGGACTCCTAATATATTTTGCAGAAAGGCAAATAACTGAATTGGAAGCATATTTGCTCATACAAAAAAAAATGTAAAAAAAGATTTCCCCTGGTATTCAATCCCATCTGGAATGAATATTGTCCTGTTATTTTACTTCCTGAGAAGCGTCAAACTATCTGCGCGGACTTCTGATGCAACGTATGTGACTTGTGATGTTCCAGTATTTGACTCCTGCAATGTGTGAGATGGATGACCGCTTTCTCATGAGACAAGGAGATAGCTGTACATGTAGACAACACATTACTATTAAGCTTTAGGCAGAAAGAGTGTAGTCACTTGTCTTTTGTTAATGTAGACCTGTCACCAGGGCAAGGTGCCAGTTTTTGTTTTAATTTTATTCATACTGCTCCCCTGAGTATTTAGTTTTTTTTATTTTTGTTATTAGCCACATGGTTCTAGAGATATGGGCCTTTTTGTTAAGTCTTCATCTTGGTGAGTTTTACCAAGGGGGTGGTGCTTACAGAGTAACAATAAAGACACGCCTCTTAGAATCCCATGAGCAACGCCTCCTTGAAAAAGAACATAGCAATTAGGACTACAAAAAAAAAAAAAAAATATCCCTGGAAAATTTAAGCAAACAAACCAAAAAAAGTTATTCAAGGGGGATAAAAGAAAAGCAAAAGCTGGTCACTTTTCAGTTCGTGGAAGGTCTTCTTTATGTTTATTGCTACAAGTTCCAACCATATACCTATACACACAGAAAAGAATCCTAAAATTTTTTTTTTTTTTAAAACTAAGTTTTTATTTTATTTGTCCCACAAAAAAATGCATTTTTCAAAAGTCTGCTGTAATCCATCGTACAGAGGTCTATCAGAATAACAAATTGTAAATTAAGTCCAAAAGTTAGGTAGACGCAAAAAATTATAGGAAATCCTATCCGTTGCCTACATACAAGAAGGGGGTCAAACTGAGAACATATCATGGCTGTAATTCTAATTGCAGGGAATCGGCCGCACTCCATGAGAGCACAAGAACAACAAGCAGTGTTAATTTCATGGAAAATATTCCGAACCTCCCACATTCACGAACAATTATGTGATGTTTTTCTTTTGTGTCTGACAGATTAGAAGCAAAACCTAAACATATCGCTTGAATAAGATTTACTTTTTTCCTAAAGCAGAGAAGTTTCCTGTCAGTAGATAGTAATGACCTTCCCCTTCCCCCTTCCAAGAGAAAATCAGCTGCATAGGCATCTAATAGAGAATGTGGATACATTTACGTCAGACGATGAAACCCACATTTGAAAACAATTTCCATGAATGCTGCCACTGGCCAGGTCATATCTTAGACAAAAAGGATAAAAACAGGAGGTAGGCTTCAGAAATCTTAGTTTCCACCACCCTCAAGTACAGACCATGCAGATAATGTACCGTATCGGTCTCAGATTTCTTGGAGGGATTATTCCACAAACCTTTCAAATAAACAGATATTGAATATATTCGATAATTTCACAATTTTATTGGTAGCGACACGTAAATTTTTCTTAACAGCAGATATCGGTGTCCATCTGACATCTCAAGCAGTGGTAGCCACGCACGTGTTGTTTGTCTGGTGTGGTATGGCTCCGTCTCAGCTCTGTACACTAAATTACTTGTAGTGATGTGGTCATCATGTATTTGACATTTTCTCCTGCTGAGTCTGTCAGAGGAGAAACTGAGAAACCACAGTTGCCTTTGCCTCCCCGACAAGAAAACTAGAGAAAAAGGAAAAAGTAAAACACATCACCTCAGAGATTAGTGCGTAATGCCAAGACAGAGCTTACCAAACCATGAATGGCACATGCTCGCCCAATGCTGTGGGTAGACACAGACATTCATAGACAGGAATAATCTAAGGGGCCACCACCACTGACACAACGATAAGTTACCTCAGAAAACACAAAAGTATTTTAATAAATTATTTTACTAACTAAATGTATTTTTACATGTTGTGTCTATTGAATAGTAACCATTTTCAGGAAGTAAACACTTGAAAGATCCTCACCTATGAAGCATGCCATTAGAAACCAAGTGATGCTTCAGAATAGACGCTAAACAAATGTCAATTGCACCACTTGCTAGTAAAGATGGTCCAGGTCCAGGCCCCACAACAATCTGTGGCAGCTGGATGGAAGAACTGAGAACTGTCTCCCGACACTTGAGGCTTCTTTTTTTATCAGAGCTCACAGAGGGTCAAGTACATAGTACCTTAATAGATAAATATATTCAATTCCATCCCAAAGCATGGGAACACAGAGAATTGATAATGTTTTTTTGTCCTAAAAAGAACCATTAAGGCTAGTGCCCTCAAGACAAGAGGATGTTTGGTTACCACTTCTTCTGCAAGTATGGTCAACCTCATATATCATTATCGATCATAGGTTTGTTCTAGCCCTATTGGCGAGAAACACAGAACATTGATAATGTTTGGCACTGCATATCCTGACAAGGATGGTTAAGTAAGGCACCTCCATGGCTGTCATTTAATCATCTCATTCTATAGGGGTACCAACACCATGTCCCAATTAAGACAAAAACAAGAAACATTTAGTTATACAACAATCCACGTAACACATAAAAGAAGGATGATTGTTAATGTTCTAAAAGGAACACTTGAGTTTGCCACCCTATGTCCCATTAAGGACCTTAGATTTATCCAATTCCTCTCCCCAATTGGTGGGATACACGGAACCATGGAAGGTAGTTATCTTAAGGGCTAGTGCAGACGGCCATATTATTGATCCGAGTGCGATTCAACAAAATATCGGCCTGACCTTGGGAACAATGTTTGTCTATGGGGCCGCTGCATACACGAGTTTGACCCGCTATTTAGATCACACTTGGCCATGCAAATCAATGAGAATTTTTTTCTCCATCTTTTCCTCATCCGAGAGAATCGGCTCTCACTGAGATCATAGTCTAATCAAACACTAATCAGATTTTAATCAGAGTGTCATTTGAATAATCGACCCGATTCTCTCGGACGTAAGACTCTACGGTCGTTTGCACTTGCCCTAAGGAGGACAGTTTAGGTTAGTGCCCTCAAAATGACACTTGCTCATATCACCCAATTGAGTCTATGAATAATCCGGTACTGGCCAAGCCCAAGCCCATCAGGTGAAAGCCAGAGAACCCTTCTGTCAGAATACGCGTTGCTCAGACACAAACCAGACCCATCTATTGTCAGGTGGGGGATTCCTATGTTAATGTGTGAGGGCTAGATGAGCTGTGGGTAGATGGACAGTCCACCTGCATTGCACATCATGCATAGAGTCTTGAATTGTGCTGGTGGAAATGGATATTATGGAAAGAAGAAAGAGGCATAAGGACAAATAGTAAAACTCTATTTATCTCACAGATAGGAGTGGAATTCAACTGACTTATGATAGTAACTAGGACATAGGGTTAATATACTTGGCTTGAGTGAAGCGAACATCTTTTTAAGGATGCCACTTATAACCATCTTACAGACACGGATTACCTGTAGGGTAAATAATAAAACTCCATAATGCTACAGATTGAGGTGGAATTCAATTAATTTATTGTCCTAAATTGGACATAAGATTAATATTATCGAATAGGGTGAGGTTATCGCACATCTTTTTGAGGGCACTTATTACAATCGTCCTTCTTAGGACTTTAATGTGTCTGTTCCATGTAGTGCACAGATTGGGGTGTTCCTAAATAGATATACAGTGCCAACTGGTACATAGAATGAAGAGGATCCTAAAATAAATTTTTACAAAATATTGAAAACCAAAATTAATATTGTTTGCATCCTCCACATCCCCTTACTAAAGCCATTGGACAGGGAGTACCAGCAAACCACCATCCCATTTTCCTAGCAAATGACTTCGTAGCACAGACTTTTAGAAGGAGGTTTTAATCTTTTCTAATAAGCAGAGAAATGCAAGTTTGTGTATTTTTTAGAAAAGATCAAGAATCTACAGTAAAGATGCAACTGACGTACTAAAGGCCTAAATAATATAATACTAAGCCACGACAATCTATGATCTGCATGGTAAGACCTCAAATTGCTTCTATTAACCTGGGCTACCATGCGCCAGCAAAATGAGTTGTCCTTAAGGAACTGCTTGGCATATGTAAATGGAGCAAAACGAGTTCAGAGAAACTCGGGCTGAATAACTGGAGAGAATGGTTGAAGAAACGATTTCCATAATATAAAAAAAGCACCAACACTCCATAGTGTTTAGAATTCTGAAAAAAATAATAAATGTAATAATCCAGCCAACTTTCTCAGCGGAAAAGTCGCATTTTATATCTTAGCTACTTCGTCGTATAACCTTTTCCTCTTGTATTGACTTGAGGGAGACACTGTTTCAAGGGCACAATTTGTTATGTACTGTGGTCCAAGTATTATCTGAATGTATCTTTTATTGAGAAAAAAGCCTGAGAAAAACATAAGGAATGTGTGTGAAATGAGGCTGGAAATGAAATGACACTTTTGTGGCTGACGCCTACTTATTACTTGTCTGCCATGGTCAATCACATGATCAAGAGATACCAATGTCAATATTCAGAAATAAATATTTGCAAAGACATGGAGCTAAACTGTACTCAATTAATTTTATATTATGGAAGAGATGTCAATTTTACAGAGTTTTACCCTGACAACTCCAACTCACACAAACAAGTGGTTTCCGGTCATACCAAAAGACACAATGTTGTATCATATCCGTGGTACGGTGAATGTCAACTGCACCACTAACTACTACTGGGATCCACCGGGGAGCTGTTGTAATTTCTGTACTTTTTCCAGCTGCTTTCCTATCAAGTATGATGGCATTGCCACCAACAGAAGTGTGACTAATGGCTTATAGTATGTGGTATGATTTATAGATAACCTTTTACGCCAAAACTTATCTTAAATGTCATAAAAAGTTTCCAAAAATTGGATGAGCTGACATGTACTCTACAAAAGAAATTTTATCTCTCTCAGGTCTCCAAAAAACAACGTTTCCAGCCTTCGACAAACTTTTTCCTGGCTGCGGTTGTAGTTAAGAAGTCAAAATTACTCTATGCAGACATGTAATAATAGAGAAGATGATATCATGTAATAACAGAGTATCAAGCATATTATGCATTATGCTGGTCCACTTTCCAGCCCAGATAACAGTATATCCTAAAAAGGCAGGTGCTGCACCCTTCAGCAATACAGACACACAGAGCTGCACATTAAGCAAATCGCGTTCAAATTTTGCATACGTTACTGGCCTGTTGTTTTCTAAAACCAGCCTAAACCTCACAACAAAACACATGCACTACTATCTCCATACTAAATATAAGGATTTTCTAGTGAAAAAATATACCCACATCACCTTTCAATAGTATGGAGTATAGTAGCTGGCCTCTTCTCTGACTATACGGCGAAGAAGTGATGTCGCTTATTAATAAGCAATCTGCAGAGCCCTTTCATACAATCATCTGATTGCATGCTGTCAGAACAGTGAGCACACTAACGAAAGTGGACAGAATTTTGGATGAATCGGCTACTAGAGAATCGGGGCACATGGACTAATAAAAGTATATTAGTTATATAACTCGTACTAAGAGCTGATTTAGATACATTTCTCCTAGAAACCCCTTTAAAGTAGCGATAACGGACTAATATTGATTTTTACATATTTATTTTAACTGCTTAAGTTACTAATATTTGCTAACTTAGCCCTTGAACATTATAAAAGTTTCAAGCCCCTGCAATGTAGGATCATAGAAGTGACCTCCAGGTTATTCGTGTCCAACCCCCTGCTCACTGTAAGGTTCACTAAACCATCTCAGACAAATGTCTGTCCAGCCTCTGTTTGAAGACTTCTATTGAAGAACTCACCACCTCTCGTTGCAGCCTGTTCCACTCATTGATCACCCTCACTGTCAAAAAGTTTTTTCTAATATCTAATCTATCTCTTCTCCCTTTCAGTTTCATTCCATTGCTTCTTGTGTTTCCATGTGCAAATAAGAATAAGGATGATCATACCACACGGACATCCCTTCAGAAATTTGTAGACAGCTATTAAAGAAGTTGCCCGCTACTTGGACAACTCCTCTTACTCCACACTTAGCCAATAAAATAAAAAAGTTTATACCCACTTAACGTGGCGGCGGCGGCATTCTCCCCGATGCATTTGTGCAGTTCTTGTGACAGGTGGCCCCCAGCGCCCAATTAACTGGCTTCACAGTCCCCGCCTTCGGACAAATTGAACATGAAAAGGATGTCCGGGTTGCAGCTGATGCGACTTTCATGTTCAATTTGTGCGAAGGTGGAGACAGTGATGCCAGCGCGGATCTTGGGTGCCAGCGTCATATCAACCGCACAATAGCTAGTGCCGACATGGGAGGAGAGTATAAGTTTTCTCATTTTATCCGGGCAAAGAATGGGGTATGAGAGGGGGTTGTCCTAGGAGTGGACAACCCCTCTAAGTATACGCTTAGCCTTTCTTGCAAGCTAAACATTCCCAGATTATTTAACCTTTCCTTGTAGGACAGTAAACTCCAGTCCAACATCTACTAGATTTAACTACATTCTGTTCCTCTAGCCCTGCATACTGGAATTCGTCTAGCCACTGGACTACTGATTTTTCAATCTCAATAAACCCATCATAGTTTCTCTTTGAATGGGGGAAAACGTAAACCAAGTATAATTTTCCACTCTGAAAAGCAGTGCTCGTATTCACCAGAAACCACAGTGAAGGACTAAGAAGCTTCAGTCTCACGTATTAAATGGGCTAGTGTGAGAAAGGCTTTGCAGTTACAGTCTAACACAGACGTCAGTCTTCCTTACCTTGAATGCACTGCAGTGTTCCGTCCTCCGCACGTATTGTAAAGGTTTCTCCTGGGTTAACTTGAACTAGAATGACCTGGAAAAAAAAAAAGAAAGATAAAAGTCCTTCAGAACAATTTAACATCTGAGGAGTCCATTGGAGCTGGAAACGATTTCACGATAACACTAATGTCTCCAATTTAAAGAATGAAGGTGTCAGAAAAAGAAGATAAAATATCTATCAATTATATATCTCTCATATATACACACACACACACACACGCACACTATATATACATGGTATGTTACACACAATAAATATTTGCGTATTTTCATAGATAGCACAAAATTACAGTCCTCTATGAATACAATATTTAAATTAGAGCATGTACAGAACTATATGTCATCTCTGCTTTATGGAGGTTGATGCATTTTGAAAAAACAACATTTAAGTTGTACCTTTGCCATGTTCCACTGAACAAGCTTGGGATCTAATGGGTAATGTGTCGCCTTGTGCAGAGTGACATGCATGGCATGCCAGTGTAAAGAGGCTTATAGGCCATGCAATGCTCCGGTGGGAAATAAATATGCAAATTGCCTCTTCAGAGATGGAGGACTACAACTTTAGTGTCACTCTTTTAAAGTAGCAATGTAGCAGTCCTAAAAAGTCAATACTTTAACGAATCTTTAAACCGTTTTTTTGGAATAACAGGTTACGGCTTTTTCAGTGATCTGCATGCTCTGCTTGTAACTCTTGAAACTAAGGGAGCAGGCAGAGGGGGCCAGGGAATCCCAGGCAGGGAGGAGAAGACCCAGGACACAGTCCAGCCCCTGTGCACCAAAATCTAATTGGAAGAAAGCTTTCAACGGTGATTAAAGTACAATAAAAGCGGATTTCTTAACCAAAGGTATCAATTTAATCAGTATTACAGCGCCATTACAGCCATGTATTTACTTTACAGTACAAAATTGTGCTGACCGGTTACTTTTAAATAAAGCCGATATCAAAATTTCTATGTGATGAGTGCTGCAATTTATTTATTTCTTTTTAAATGAAGTACTTCTAAATGCTGCCAAAGTATTGATCCACATTACCGAAGAGATTTAGGAGATCGTCTGTTGTGAATTATTTCGGCATTGTGAGTATGGTGGAAAAGTAGTGCCTAAGACATACTTTGCTCTTGGGCTTGTTTTAATGAGAAGTTTCATGCACTGGGCTAGACTTATAAATGCGATATCAACAGAACTTTATGCAGTCAATGAATAACCTTTACCCAAAAAAATCTGAACTCTTTAATTACCTGTGCAGAATACCAGGAATATCAATATAAAAAAGGCAGTTTTAGCATTACTGCTTAACACACACAGTAAACCTAATGAGGATAAAACGTATTTACTGCTACATTTACCGACTATTTAAAGGGATTTTCTTTGGGGAAAAAAAAAAAAACATACCAATAAAGTATCTAACTAACTGTATTAGTCATGGTGCCCCGATCCTCGGGCAGCTGCTCCATCCCAGGTTCTGAACTTTTTGCCTCTGATTCCATCTCTATCTTTACATCACAGAAGGGGGCTAGATTATATGCTGGAAAAAGAAGTTAGCCAGCCCCCTGACATACTGATCGCAGTGTTGTCAGTAGCTAGTAATATCCGAGTGCTGCTCTGGTCTATGAAGTCTGCCGCTTACTTTCAGCACAATGTACATAAATAGTGCTTGTGAATATATTGATTTTTTTTTTTTTTTATATATATAAAAGGAGCTTCTGTTTAGATGGTGTAAAATAATTACAAGGGGTTGTACACTACTTTTAAAATATTTCCCAATAGGCACAGGGTGCTTTTTGCGACCACTGAGAATTCCCTTTAAAGTAATGGACAACCCATTTGATTAGTTATGCACTACACCTTTTGATAAACTAATAGCTATGCAATCCCAACTGCAGTGAAGAGGAATCAGAACCTGCTCTAACCATTTCTGGGTGGTCAGAATTGGAAAGGTGATCACGTTTTTTCATGGGAAATTCCCTTTAACCCCTTCATGACCCAGCCTATTTTGACCTTAATGACCTGGCCATTTTTTGCAATTCTGACCAATGTCCCTTTATGAGGTAATAACTCAGGAACGCTTCAATGCATCCTAGCGATTCCGAGATTGTTTTTTCGTGACATATTGGGCTTCATGATAGTGGTATATTTAGGTCAATAATGTTTGCGTTTATTTGTGAAAAAAATGGAAATTTGGCAAAAATTTTGAAAATTTTGCAATTTTCAAATTTTGAATTTTTATTCTGTTAAACCAGAGAGTTATGTGACACAAAATAGTTAATAAATAACATTTCCCACATGTCTACTTTACATCAGCACAATTTTGGAAACAACATTTTTTTTCGTTAGGAAGTTATAAGGGTTAAAAGTTGACCAGCAATTTCTCATTTTTACAACAAAATTTACAAAACCATTTTTTTTAGGGACCACCTCACATTTGAAGTCACTTTGAGGGGTCTATATGGCAGAAAATACCCAAAAGTGTCACCATTCTAAAAACTGCACCCCTCAAGCTACTCAAAACTATATTCAAGAAGATTATTAACCCTTCAGGTGCTTCACAGGAACTAAAGCAACATGGAATGAAAAAATGGACATTTTAATTTTTCCAACCAAAATTTTATTTTAGCATCAGTTTTTTCATTTTCACATGGGTAACAGGATAAAATGTATCCTAAAATTTGTTGGGCAATTTCTCCTGAGTACACTGATACCTCATATGTGGTCATAAACCACTGTTTGGGCGCACGGCAGGGCTCAGAAGGCAAGGAGCGCCATTTTACTTTTTGAATGTAAAATATGCTTGAATGTTTAGCGGTTGCCATGTCTTGTTTTAAGAGTACCTGTGTGCCTAAACATTGGAGCTCCCCCACAAGTGAGCCCATTTTGGAAACTAGACCCTCCAAAGAACTTATCTAGATGCATAGTATGCACTTTGAACCCCCAGGTGCTTCACAAATTGATCTGTAAAAAAAAAAAGTACTTTTTTTTTTTTCACAAAAATTTTATTTGGCCTCAGTTTTTTCATTTTCACATGGGCAACAGGATAAAATGGATCCTAAAATTTGTTGGGCAATTTCTCCTGAGTACATCAATATCTCATATGTGGTCATAAACCACTGTTTGGGCGCACCGCAAGGCCCGGAAGGGAAGGAGCGCCATGTGACTTTTTGATTGGAAAATTAGCTCCAATCGTTAGCGGACACCATGTCGCATTTGGAGAGCCCCTGTGTGCCTAAACATTGGAGCTCCCCCACAAGTGACCCCATTTTGGAAACTAGACCCCCGAAGGAACTTATCTAGATGTGTGGTGAGCACTTTGAACCCCCAAGTGCTTCACAGAAGTTTATAACGCAGAGCAGTGAAAATAAAAAAATATTTTTTTTTCCTCAAAAATGATTTTTTAGCCCGCTATTTTTTATTTTCCCAAGGGTAACAGGATAAATTGGACCCCAAGAGTTGTTGTCCAGTTTGTCCTGAGTACACTGGTACCCCATATGTGGGGGAAAACCACTGTTTGAGCGCACGGCATGACTCAGAAGGGAAGGAGCGTCATTTGACTTTTTGAATGGAAAATTAGCTCCAATCGTTAGCGGACACCATGTTGTGTTTGCAGAGCCCCTGTGTGCGTAAACTTTGGAGCTCCCCCACAAATGACCCCATTTTGGAAACTAGACCCCCTAAGGAACTTATCTAGATGCATAGTGAGCACTTTGAACCCCCAGGTGCTACACAGAAGTTTATAACGCAGAGCCATTAAAATAAAAATATTTTTTTTCCCTCAAAAAATAAATTTTTAGCCTGCTATTTTTTATTTTCACAAAGGTAACAGGATAAATTGGACCCCAAAAGTTGTTGTCCAGTGTGTCCTGAGTACGCTGGTACCCCATAAGTGGGGGGGGACCACTGTTTGGGCACACGTTGGGGCTCGGAAGGGAAGTAGTGACGCTTTGAAATGAAGACTTGATGGAATGGTCTGTGGGCGTCATGCTACATTTGCAGAGCCCCTGATGTACCTAAACAGTGGAAACCCCCCACAAGTGACCCCATTTTGGAAACTATATCACCTAAGGAACTAATCTAGATGTGAGGTCAGCACTTTGAACCCCCAAGTGCTTCACAGAAGTTTATAACGCAGAGCTGTGAAAATAAAAAAATATTTTTTTTTCCTCAAAAAGTGATTTTTAGCCCACTATTTTTTATTTTCACAAGGGTAACAGGATAAATTGGACCCCAAAAGTTGTTGTCCAGGTTGTCCTGAGTACGCTGGTACCCCATATATGGGGGGGGGGACTACTGTTTGGGCACACGTTGGGGCTCGGAAGGGAAGTAGTGACGCTTTGAAATGCCGACTTGATGGAATGGTCTGTGGGCGTCATGTTACGTTTGCAGAGCCCCTGATGTACCTAAACAGTGGAAACCCCCCACAAGTGACCCCATTTTGGAAACTAGACCCCCCAAGGGACTTATCTAGATGTGTGGTGAGCACGTTGAACCCCCAAGTGCTTCACAGAAGTTTATAACGCAGAACCGTGAAAATAAAAAATCTTTTTTTTCCACAAAAATAATTATTTTAGCCCCCATTTTTTTATTTTCCCAAGGGTAACAGGAGAAATTAGACCCCTAAAGTTGTTGTGCAATTTTTCCTGAGTACCCTGATACCCCATAAGTGGGGGTACACCACTGTTTGGGCACACGTCGGGGCTCGAAATGGAGGGAGCACCGTTTGACTTTTTGAACGCAAAATTGGCTGGAATAAATGGTGGCTCCATGTCGCGTTTGGAGAGCCCCTGATGTGCCTAAACAGTGGAAACCCCTCAATTCTATCTCCAACCCTAACGCCAACACACCCCTAACCCTAATCCCAACCCTAATCATAACCCTAACCACAACCCTAATCCCAACACACCCCTAACAAAATCCCAACTCTAACCCTAACCACAAGCCTAACCGTAATCCCAACCCCAACCCTAATCCCAATTCCAACCCTAACCCTAAATTCAACCCTAACCCTAAATTCAACCCTAACCCTTAGTCCAACCCTAACCCTTAGTCCAACCCTAACCCTTAGTCCAAACCTAACCCTTAGTCCAAACCTAACCCTTAGTCCAACCCTAACCCTTAGTCCAACCCTAACCCCTAGTCCAACCCTAACCCCTAGTCCAACCCTAACCCCTAGTCCAACCCTAACCCTTAGTCCAACCCTAACCCTAACCCTAGCCCTAACCCTAGCCCTGGACCTAACCCTAATGGAAAAAAAAAAAAAAAAAAAAAAAAAAATTATTATTTGTCCCTACCTATGGGGGTGATAAAGGGGGCGGTGATTTACTTTTTATTTATTTTGATCACTATGAAAGTTTATCATAGTGATCAAAATAAATTAATGAATCTGCAGCGTTGCAGATTCGATTCGGCGCACTGCGCATGCGCCCGCCATCTTGCAAGATGGCGGCGCCCATGACGCTGGACGGCAGGACACCGGGACGGATAGCGGGAGATCGGAGGCACAAAGGAGGGTGAGGGGGTGATCGGAGGGTGAGAGGGGATGATCGGAGGGCTGGGGGGGGTGGAGAGAAGGCGGGGGGGCAGATCATGACGGCGGCTGCCGATCGGTGCCGTCAGAAGGTGGCGGCAGCCGATCGGTGCCGTCAGTCGGTGTGGGGGGGTCGGGTCTCGGTGTCCAGCCATGTCCGATGCTATTTCAGCATCGGCCATGGCTGGATTGTAATATTTCACCAATTTTCATTGGTGAAATATTACAATCGCTCTGATTGGCAGTTTCACTTTTAACAGCCAATCAGAGCGATCGTAGGCACGTGGGGGCTAAGCCACACCCCCAGGTGTTAACTCTGAAGGGTCCTTTGTGTGCGGGTCGGGTGACCTTTCAGTGACCCCGGTCACCCGACCCGCAGGGGGGCTATTTATAGCATGACGCCTACGTAGGCGTCATAGGTCGTTTGGGCACTGCTTTTCATGACGCCTACGTAGGCGTCATAGGTCGTGAAGGGGTTAATGCTGCGTATATATTAAGAGTGAAAAATACAAGGGTATTTTAGCCCATGTGCACATCCATGTTAGAATTTCCAGTTCAGGGCTTTCGATAGATCTGACGGGAAGAATACGGGTGCAAGCAGCATTAACTTTCCAGTGAAAATTATAGAAACCAATAGATTCCATTAAAAGTCAATAGGAGAAAGATTTGGCACCGAAAATTGTGACCAGGATCTAAAAGCATGTGAGAAAATCATGACAAAGTGCTCTATAACTGACAGCTGCCAAGACAGGATCACATTTAAACATATTTGAGAAAACAAATTTAAAATAAATGTAGAGACTACAAATGCGTAAAGTATGAGATGATTTTGAATGCTTGTTCACACAAAACTAAGAAGTCTGAGAACTGTGCAGTGATTCACTAAATGCACATAAAACTAAACTGCCAAGTTAAATTTTGCAAATTTGCACAAAACTTGTGCAACTTTATGTTTTCAGCTTCAGGCAGCTCTGCAAAAAGTGGGCTAAGCTGGGGAGGAGCCGGTAAGGGACATGGGCTTGGTGATGACCACCCTTCACATTCTTCAAACGTGATGGCTTGTTTTAAGCCAGAAAAGTTACTCTAGTTTTCACCTTTGCTTGATCATCATTCCCCCATGATCAAGTGACCTACGTCTGTATAGCTAGTCTACTACTATGATACATTTCTGATTCTTTTGCCATCATTACTCTATGTTATATGCACATACATATATGTTACCTGGTGGTCAGTAGTAATATACAATATCATTTAATCTTCTGTATTTTTAAATTGCATCCTATGTGACTCTTTGATGCAACTCTCCCAATTTTGGTTACATCAGAATAAAGTGAAGGTTCTGGAGTGGCCATCTCATCTCCTGACCTCAATATCATTGAACCACTCTGGGGAGATCTGAAGCGCGCAGTTCATGCTAGACAGCCCAGAAATGTACAGGAACGGGAGGTTTTTTGGCAACAAGAGTGGGCAGCTTTACCATCTGAGAAAATAAAGAACCTCATCCACAACTACCACAAAAGACTTCAAGCTGTCGATGTTAGTGGGAACAATACAAGGCACTAAGAACTGGGGTATGTGAACTTTTGATCATGGTCATTTGGATGTTTTGGGTTGTGATTATGATTTAAAAAGAGAAAACACAGTAGTTTAACAATAAATGGCTTCACTCAACCACTAACCATGAGTGGATAAAAAGGTTTGGTGTTATCAGATTCTCTGAAAAAAGGCCAAGAAAGCAAAAATCCTGCCAGGGTATGTAAACTTTTAAGCTCAACTGTATAAATGTGCCTTTTCACATGTCCTTCTTTGACTATCCGCGAAAAAAATAAAAAAAAGGCAGTATGTCCAACTTTGATTCATGTTGCAGATCAAAGTCGGCGTTGCAAGTCAATGGCTCGTGAAAAAAAAACACAGATAAATGTCATGTGTATAAGGTCTGTATTTTACCTCTAAATGGTAGAATCTAACATTTTTATTATTAATAATAATAAATAATATTCATGCAATAAAAACAGAACTATAGACTGCTTTTCAGGCATGAGAAAAAGATGCGCAAGACCGGCCTTATCTACAGGCTTATTAGCATATTAAATGCTATGTTCTACAATTCAAATAAAGGGGGCTTGGTATTAGCTGAACAAAGGAAAATTGTTTAGTCGTGATAGTTCCATCACCCAAAAGTATAAAAAGTTTGATATCTAGAACTCTGTTGTCCACAGAACCAAGAAACTTTTCACAAAATAAAAATATACAGGACACAGATGCAATTGACATCCATCACTTAAAAATACTGCCCAGAGTCCCTGAATAATGAAGGAGGCTAATGTTTGCAGCCTCAGCTCTAATCATATCACGACTATCATCACCACCAACAACTGTTCATCCATCCCACATCCTGTAAGTGAGAGCCAGCTGGATTAAATTCTATTAACTGCTTTGAAAATCAGTGTCAATTGGTCTCGCTCTTCCACAACAAACTGAAATAACCATTTTTATTGAGCTCGCTTTGTGCACACCATCACTGTCATATTGAAATGGGATGCAGTCTTTTTCTGAAAAGTATGCTACAAAATGGAAGAACAAGTACAAATCACTAATACGAACCAAAGACCAAGGGTGTTATATTTTTATTCAGTAATCAGGACATTGGATTGGCACTGCTTATGGCTGACACTAGAAGTTGTGAAAAAATTTTGTGACTTTTGGTATCGCCAAAATGGACAGAGCTGGTACCGGGATATAGGAAATTTCTCCCAGTAAATTAATCATAATTTACGCTACTTTGATTGTGTAAATCTTGCAGGAAATGTACTCCAATACCTGGAATAAAATTTCTTGGAAAGACAAAACGCCAGCTGTAAGATGTGCTTTAGTCATTAAAAAAGGTAACCTGTCAGATCCGATAATGTTATTAACTTGCAGTGGGAGCCGCCAGCTTTCAGTCATGCAGGCGTGCCCAGAATAATTACAGTCATCGGTCACAGCACAGAATGGCGGCTATAAGCACGCCCTGGCTCTGCGCTCTCAGTACTGTTGTCAAGCACCTTCATAACGCTATCAAGCTGCAGATTAACATATCTGCATATTAATTGCATTATCGGACATGAAAGGTTGCATTTTAGTAGCATGCGTCTCTTAATGAATGGGACCACTAGAGTAAGGTGCACCTAATCACCTAATTCTTTAAGACTGGCATGGAAAC
The DNA here is from genome assembly GCF_039654945.1 of Dendrobates tinctorius. Lineage (NCBI taxonomy): Eukaryota > Metazoa > Chordata > Amphibia > Anura > Dendrobatidae > Dendrobates > Dendrobates tinctorius. The sequence goes on from NW_027361728.1 coordinate 36,250,753, forward strand.
CGACAGTGTTAATGAATCGGCCAATACTATGTGGGAAATTTAAAGGGTATGTAATAATGAGACAACTATTAATATGTTTGTGGTGGTGCTCAACAGGCAAACGAAGTCTTCAATAAATCCATACGATTAAAATTAACTGTGGCCCTCAAACAACTTTAGAGTAAAGCTTCTTTTACGCTTGCTGTGTTTTTGCGGCACCATAGAAAAGGCCTGCAAAAATTCGTCAGAGCGCCGTATTTACAGCTGTGATAAAATATCAAGATTGCTCGACATTTTTCACAGCTTACAGCCCCCATTGAAATCAATGGTGCCGCAAAAACAAGAGTAGCTTGTTTTTGCAGTACATTGTATTTGCGGAATGCCGTTTTGTTCCCCCCGACTTTTCAAAACCTATTCCGAAACAGAAAAACAACGATCCAATAAGATTTTTGCGGCCCGTTTTTGCGGTAGACCATGAAAATTACGGCAATACGGCCCGCAAAAAAGGCCCACAAAAATGGGCCGCAAAAAACACGGTAAGTGTAAAAGAGCTCTAAAACTATCGTTTCTTCATATGCTGTAAAGACTATGCCACTTTCGTGGTATCTCATGTACGGCATATGAAGAAAGGACCGTTTTAAAAGTTGTTTGGTGAGTGCCACAGCTTGTTCAGATCATCATAGGTAATATTCTCATGCACAGGCAAGGTTTATGCACATGGCATGACAACTATTTCACTCTGCTGGAATGGACTGTATATAGAACCCTCTTTCACCCTAAAAATACATTAAGAGTCCTGTAGGCCACATTAGAAGTTTTTTTTTTCTTTTTTTTTAATTTCAACTGAATCAGCTAAAAAATCCTGTCTATATGTGTCATTTTGGAGTCAAATGGAGGTACAGTAATGAGTTCATGCACCCCTATGAGAGCTCTATATATAATGTAGTTGTTTAAGGGTCATGCCCATGATCCTGAAGGCTAAAACTGCTTAAGGAGTAGTCCCATTTTCCATACACTGGCTACTGGTGGAGGATCATGTGATCAGACCTGTTGATAAGCCTCCCCCAATTGTAAAACACCTCACATGCTTTTCACTGCTTTCTCATTGGTGGAGGCCAATTGACGGATCTGGTTACATGCTCCTGAACCTGCAGCCGTTGTATGAACAGAAGTGACTGTCAGTGTATGCGGAAAGCTGCACTAACCGGAGAAAATGGCCGACACCAAGGAGTTCACATACTGGTCACACAGAGTGCACTGACAATGTCTCCGGTACGTGATGAAATACTATCATTTGACAAACAACATGAATGATAATACTACACCAGTCAGAAATACACAGACCATGTGCAATTTAACTTTTTCAACTCACTAGCCCCGAGAATCACTTTTATAACTAGAACAGAACCTCATCAACACAGTCCACACAATCACCTGTTCACAACGTAGTCTCCATAGTTTATGTATACAGTCATGGCACAAAGTGTTGAAACCCTTGGCATTTTTCCAAAAATTGAAGTATTTCTCACAGAAAATTACAGCAATTACACGTTCTGTTATACACGTTTATTTCCTGTGTATGCGTTCGATTAAGACAAAAAAAAAAAAAAAACCTGAAAAAAGTTAGAATTTCACACAAAATCCCAAAAATGGGATGGACAAAATTGTTGCCACCTTTTCAAAATTGAGGATAAACAACTTTGCTTCAAGCATGTAATGCTCATTCAAACTTACCTGTGGCAAGGAACAGGTGTGGGCAATATGAAAATCACACCTGATACCAGATAAAAAGGGGAGAAGTTGACTCAATCTTTGCATGGAGTCTGTGTCTGCCACACTAAGCACGGAGAACAGAAAAAGAATTAGAAAACTGTATGATTACTTGAGAAAAAAATTGTTGAAATTTATCAACAGTCTTAAGGTTACAAGCCATCTCCAGAGATTTTGATGTTCCTTTGTTCATGGTGTGCAACAATATCAAGAAGTTTCCAGTCCATGGCACTGATCTCCATGGACGTGGATGGCTGAGAAAAATTGATGAAAGGTTGCAAAACAGGATAGTCCAAATGGTTGATATGCAGTCCCAATCATGCTCCAAAGAAATTCAAGCTGGCCTGCAGGCTCAGGGTGTATCAGTGTCACTGCAAATTATCAGGACCAGGATACCACTGCTGACACATACATAAAAAGCTAGACTGCAGTTGGACAAAATTCAAATAAGCGAAAATCGTTCTGGAAAAGCATCTTGTGGACAGATGAGGCCAAAATAGAGGTTTTTGGTAGAGCACATATTTCTACTGTTTATTGAAAATGGAATGAGGCCTACAAAGAAAAGAACACAGTATCTACTGTCAATATGGTGGGGGTTCAAAGATGTTTAGGGGTTGTTTTGCTGCCTCTGGCACTAGGTGCCTTGATTGTGTACAATGCATAACTAAGTCTGAAGATTACTAAAAGGATTTTGTGTCACAATGTAGTGCTCAGTGTCAGAAAGCTGGGTTGGCGTCCTAGGTAATGGGTCATCCAGCAGGACAACGAGCCCAAACATACTTCAAGAAGCACCCAAAAATGGAAGGAAACAAAGCACTGGAGAGTTCTGAAATGGCCAGCAATGAGTCCAGGGTTTAAATCCCATTGAACACCTGTGGAGGAATATTAAAATTGGTATTGGGAGTAGGCACCATTCAAATACGAGAGACTTTGAGCAGATTTCAAAATTAGAGTGGACCAAATTCCAGTTGAGAGGTGTAAGACGCTTGTGGATGGCTATAGGTATGTTAAGCTGAGGGTGCCAACAATTTTGTCCAGCCCATTTTTTGGAGTTTTGTGTGAAATTATTTCCAATTTGCCTTTTTTCAAGGGTGCGTTAGGCCATGACTGTGCATTTTCCATCATTATCTCTGTGAGTTTCCTCTGTTAATTGTCATTTTTGCCTACGATTGCCAGGTTCCATCAGTAATGTTTACCTAGGACATCATGCATCTTCAAAAGGCCAAAACCTACATTTTCACTTTCTAATTGGTGATATTTTCATGTCATTTTCACAACTTCAAAGTAAATTGTAAAACCGAGAAGGTTTTCACATGTTAGATATTTTTAGCTCGTAAGGTTGGGAAGGAGTTTAATAACAAAACATGAAAAATGAGCAAATCCTAATAATACTTGATAATGGTATCTAACCAGCCTGTGGCTAACAGACAGAAAATTGGTTCTGTAATTAATGGATGAGTCAGGTACAGACTCGGTGGTAAAATGAATACATGATGTAGAATTTTCTTTTTTTGCCGTCAATACTAGTTTATAAATAAATGTCCTAATAGACAGCCAGTACAAATTGACTTTATACGGTAGATTTTGACAGGTAAGTGTCAAGTAAACAGTTTTAACAAGGATGTTACAATTATAATGACTAAACACTTTCCCAATTAAGATTTTTTTTGTTTTTACATTTTGGGAAGATTACGTCACTAAAAGTGTGAATAAAACAAGGTAGAGCTTGTGTGCGATCCCAAAATAACTAACAAAAACAAAAATGCCATCAGGCGTTTTTCCCAATACTTAGCTATTACAAAATGTGAATTAACCTGGTCATGAAGGTTACACAAGAGCAGGTCAGGATCTTCGACCATACATTAGTGTCCAGAATATAAATGGGTTTTCCATATTATATCTACATATTGTATATCTATTCAAACTAATGTGCTACAGACATGATTTTTTAGTACTTCGGTAAATAGAATTAATGATCATTAGGCTCTTGCTAGGCATCAAGTTATACACATTAAACAATTTGTCCACTATTCGGACAACCCCTTCTCAATCACTAGGTTTCCCCTAAGATTAGGACACCTACACTCGCCTCCAGTGCCTACACCGTTCTAGCAATGTGTGCACTGGTTCTCCAAGGGCGCACGTGACACTGGCAGCAGGAATTGCATGAAAAAAAAAAAAACAATCACTCTCTCCTCCTTTGGACAAATCAGATCTCCCGAGGAAGTGGGAGAGCAGCCACAACTTTCACTTTCTTTGGATGCCAGTAGCGTCCAAAGGAGGAGACAATGAAGTGGCCACTGATTGCATAATAAAACAATCTCTGCAGCCAATGTCACGCCCCAAGAGAGTCAAGCCCCCTTCACACATAGCGAGATCGCTAGCGATATCGCTAAAGCGTCACAGATTTTGTGACGCAACAGTGATATCGCTAGCGATATCGCTACATGTGACACGTACCTGCGACCCAGCTCCCAGCTGGATATCGATCGCGCAAGATCGTCCTGGTCCATTTCTCGTCATCGACTTCCTGCTGGCACCGACGAGCAACTCAAGGACGCGGGAGGAAGTCGTCAGCAGAGCTGACGTCTGACAGGTAAGAGCGACCGCTGCTGCATCACTGGTGAGATCTGCCTGTTTGGCAGCTCACTAGCGACCATTTAGCGATGCACCAGCGATCCTGACCGGGTCGTATCGCTGTTGGGATCGCTGGTGCATCGCTAAATGTAACGGGACCTTCAGTGCCGACCCCACTAGAACAGCGCCAGCACTAGAGGATAGCATAAGTGTTATTGTGATACTGCGGGGAACATTGTGATTGAGAAAGGTTGTCCAAGTAGCTTGCAAACACTTTAACATTCAAGTGATTACTAGGTGTTAGGCATGTTTAGGGCATATCTGTAAGAAAGGCTACACGAACAATAAACGAGGACATGGATGATGAATGTTTAACAACTATATATTAGTATGCCACAAAATCATGTCCCCAGATTTGTTAAAGAAAAAAAAAAAAAAGGACACCCTTTTAACATTTACAGTTGTCAAGACCAGCTGACATGGAGGTCTGACCAATTTGTCAAAGTTGTAGACGTACTCTGCTAGATGTCTACCCTGCCTTAATGATTTTCATGTCATATGTGAGTGATTGATGCATTTCGTATGTAAACTGTAAACTTTTAGAGCTCAGTAAAAATATATACATACATGAAAAACTTAAAAGAAGGCAGATGTAAATCGATGCCTCGACGTTTTTTCATAGACCCTCAAACTTGAAAGGCAGAATTTGATTCGCAAAAACAAATGAGGATAGGATATGCTTTGAGTTCAACAGACTGGACAAACAGATCTATTGAAAACGTTGTATGGAGAAGAACAAAAGGGATGCCACTCACCGTTCTGAAGTAGTGAATTTATTTTCAGGTAAAACGCATAGGCTCGGGAGCGATGTGTGAACCGTGGACAATGGCCGTTTCACGCCAACTGCGCTTCAACGGCTCTCTGTTGAAGCGCAGTTGGCATGAAATGGGCGTTGTCCACAGTACACATATCTCTCCCAAGCCTATGCTTTTTACCTGAAAATAAATTCACTACTTCAGAAAGGTGAGTGGCATCCCTTTTGTTCTTCTCCATATAACGTAGCTATGCATGTTTTTCTTTGGATTGAGCACCCGTTCTGTGGGTAGCTGGCGTGCAGCCCAGGTGTGTGTTTGTACCGCACTATAGTGCACATTAAGGTGGCGGCAGTGGTACCGAATTTTCTTCTTTCTTCTTAGATCTATGGAAAAAACTGGTGTGTGGGAGACATATGGATGAAAAAAAAACCTGATGTATGAATGCAGCCTTACTTTAAAAATCTAAGAGACAAGTTACTCCTGGTGAAACCTACAGAGGGCCGATTGCCATACGATTTTGTTTTACAACTGTGCAGCCATTGGCACACAGCAGGTGGGGGAACCTGTAGTGACATGGCCAGCCACACCATGAGGCAGGATCCAAAATTCAAGCGCCAGAAACTGCCGTGTGGTGTATACAGTTTCAGACCAACTATTGTATTTGCTTATCCTCTCTCAGACGCCATTGGATTGTATAGGTGAGATAATATGGGTCGGGAATATACAAAACAGCATCCGCATTTAAATACAGCATCCGTGTAGAATGAAAGATGCAACACCATAAAAAAAGGTCTGTGTAACAAACTAAATGAAAAATCATTATTGCCATCAAATTATTTTTAAGCCAAGTAAACTAAAACCGGAAATGTAATTAAAACGATTACCAGTAAATGATTTCGAAAAACAGGAATGTTCTGTCACCATAACAAATTTCAATGAAGGATAGGAAGTGCCTCCATAATTGTCATGTTTTGCCAATCTGTGAGCAGAGCTATACAAACTGCAAACTGTGAGGCAGATGCCCTTCCAAGGAACACAGTAATTACAGCAGAAATGAGCAAACACCCTGCTGGATGGATTCCTTGTGTCAGGTTTGAGCAGTCCAAAGTTTTCTTCATGGAGAGAGAATTGTATAGGAGCTGTTTTCTACTTTTTTTTGTCTCTCGCCCAGGCTGAATGTTTGCATACTAAAAAAATAGATGTAAGGAAACAAAAAAAAAAAAAAAAAAATACAATCCAACTAATGAAACCTATAGTCAACCATGTTTTCAGAAGTGTCAGAAAAAGCGTATGTTTAAAAGGCTTGTTTATTTGAACGCATATATTTGGGGCTAAACTTTATTTTAGCATATGGCTTTTACATCTCTGCAAATCAACTTTGATGTGGTCATAAATCAACTAAGAGGCGCTCAGAAAGAGTGACAACCTCCCTGTCTCACCATCTTAGTGGGCTGGAGAAGCTGCGATCATCCAAATCGCTTGAACTTTACAAAGGAGGGCATCAGCACAGCTATGTATAGTGAAAATCACAATCTTCTATGAGTGCCGGCCACAGGCTGGCTTTCACAGGAGCACCGCAAGAACAAGCACGGGACGGGGGTCATAATCTAGTCTCAACTAGAGTTTTGCAAAAATCCATTCGGATTGCAATTAGCGGCAAATATTGTATTTGCAACATTCGCCGAACACAACCGAACGTCATTAGAGTCAATGGGACTAGAGGTGAGCGAATAAGTTCAGAAATGATCATCAAACACAAATTCGACATGAATAGGGTACAAAAATGGCACAAAGATATTCGCTCAACTCTAATGACAACCCATCGATGCCCCATGTTCACATCACGGGAGCACCGATGAAAGCGTAACCAGTGTGAGACATGCAATGACTGACAGTCTACCTTGATATGTGTGATCTAACTTAACTATGACCTACATAGCCATATAGACGGATTAGGAGGGTTCACCCTACTGACAGATTCTCTTATCTGTAAAACGATTGAAAGTTAATATTAGATATGTTTCACATTTTCTCAATTTTTGAATTTAAAGCCACGTGTCTACACATTGTATACTAGTTTAAACAGCTGCTAAGAAACCTTGAGAACAGCTGTCCCAATAAAAGATACTTTTCTGGACAAGTTTTTATTTCATTTCTCATTTGGCTACGGAATAGAGGGCACGGCAGATTCTAACTAACACTGCAGCTGCTAGGCTAATTACTATATGTTGTTCCAATGTATCCTCATAATCCCAGGTTATCTGGGGGCTTCACATATATTCACAATTGTCAATTTTAATAATAATATGCACTTGTACGCTTTTTGATAAGACTAACACTGTACAACCTCAAATTACACAAAAAAAAAAAAAAAAAGATTCTGTGTGTAAAATGTAAACCAAACCAGACTGCAATGATTTGAAAATCACTTATAGCCACATTTTTATATTTCATTTGAAAAAAAATAACTTATCGTATATACTCTAGTATAAGCCAAGATTTTCAGCCCATTTTTTAAGGCTGAAAGTCCCACCTCTTGGCTTATACTCAAGTCACATACGCCAGGGGGTCGGCTGGGGAGAGCAGGGGTGTCAGATCATACTTACCCCCCCCCCCCCCGGCGCATCTCTGCAGCCCCCCTGTATTCTCCCACGGTCTCCGGCAGCTCTTTCTTCCTTCAGCGGTCACGTGGTACCGCTCATTAAAGTCAAGAATATGCGCATATTCATGACTTTAATGAGCAGTACCACATGACCGCTGAAGGAAGGAAGAGCTGCCGGAGACGGTGGGAGAAGCAGAGCTGCAGAGACTGCGCCAAGAGGGGGTAAGTATATGCGATATTCACCTGTCCCTGTTCCACCGCTGCGCGCCACTCTGTCCTCCGCGTCCTCTGTCTGTGACATTCAGGTTAGAGGGCGTGATGATGTAGTCAGTGCACGCCACGCCCTCTGCCTGAACAGTCACTGACAGAGGGACCCGGAAGACAGAGCGGCGCGCAGCGGTGGAACGGGGACAGGTGAATATCGCAGGTGCCGGGGCCTGAGCCAGCGGGGACACTGGCACCTGTCCCTCATAGCGTGCCGATGTCCCCCCCTACTCAGGACACCGGCACCTGGACCCCAGCGACGAGAGGTGAGTATGTCATTTTTTTTTTTTTATTTGCAGCAGCATATGGGGCCATAACCATTGGGAGCAGCATATGGGGAATACCATAATCTATGGAGCATCTTATGGGGCAGCATATGGGGCATAAAATATGGAGCAGCATATGGGACAGCATATGGAGACATAATCTATGGGGCAGCATATTGGGCATAATCTATGGAGCATCTTATGGGGTATAATCTACGGAGCATTTTATGGGGCAGCATATGGGGCATAATCTATGAAGCATTTTATAGGGCAGGATATGGGGCATATTCTATGGAGCATCTCATGGGGCAACATATGGGGCATAATCTATGGAACATCTTACGGGGCCATAACCTTTATGGAGCAGCACATGGGGCATATTATTCTATGGAGCATCTTATGGGGACATTATTAACCTTTGTGCAGCATTATATGGGGTGTATTTTGTATGGAGCATCTTATGGGGCCAACATGAACTGTATGAAGCATTATATGGGGCTCCAGATTCAATATGGATATTCAAAAATATTTACCTTACTGATGTCTCAATTAATTTTACTTTTATTGGTAACCATTTTTAATTTTGAAATTTACCAGTAGCTGCTGGATTTTCCACCCTAGAGGCTTATACTCAAATCAATAAGTTTTCCCAGTTTTTGTGGCAAAATTAGGCGGGGGGGGGTCGGCTTATACTTGCGTATATACGGTATTTAGAAATTGATGACAGAAACACATCTCAAAAAAGTTGGGACAAGGCTATCAACAGACTGAAAAAGTAGATAAAATATAAAGAAAAAAAACTTCTGGAGGGTCAATTTTTAACTAAATTACATGATTGTGTATAAAAATAAAATGTTAGAGAGGCAGAGTCTTACAGAAGCAAAGCTGGTCAGAGGTTCCCCAATCTGAACAACTGTGTCCATCCCCTTAATGACCACAGATACGCCTTTTAATGGCGTAAGTTAAGGATACTTAAACCACAGCACTGTTAATAAACGGTGCTGAGAAAAAAGTGTATATCGCCCCCCCCTCCACCACCACAGAGTCGGAATTTATCCGGGATCTCGGCTGCCGGGGGTAGCCGAGACCCCAGAGAACATGATTCAGGGTTGTGATCGCCGTTATTAACGGTGACCACAAAAATAAAATAAGTTTGATTTGCCATTTAATTTCTCTCTCCTTTGATGTGACTGCACATCAGAGGAGAGAGAAATAGGGTTCCAGCAAAATTTGCGTTGAAAAATCAAATGGTGCTCCTTCCCTTCCGAGCTCTGCCGAGCGCCCAAACAGTGGTTTAGTCCCACATATTGGGTATCGGCATACTCATGAGAAATTGGACCCCAAAAGTTGATGTCCAATTTGTCCTGTTACCCTTGTGAAAATAAAAAATTGGGTTAAAAAATTCATTTTTGTGGAAGATAAAATGATTTTTTATTTTCACGGCTCTGCATTATAAACTTTAGTGAACCACTTGGGCTTTCAAAGTTCTCACAACACATCTAGATAAGTTCCTTGGGGGGGTCTAGTTTCCAAAATGGGGTCACTTGTAGGGGGTTTCTACTGTTTAGGCACATCAGGGTCTCTGCAAACACAACATGACGCCCGCACAACATTCCATCAAAGTCTGCATTCCAAAACGGTGCTCCTTCCCTTCAGAGCTCTGCCATGCGCCCAAACAGTAGTTTACCCCCACATATGGATCTCCTCCTGGCATGACTGACTGCCATGTGTGCTCATTATATCCATGGTAGAACCTGATAGATACAGCCTAAATTAAGAATAATTTATTCTAATTTACATCCCATATAGCTGTTTTGGATATGTAAGCCTAATCCATCTACTAATTATACTTATTTGTCGTGTGATCAGCAGTATGTTTAGATGGCATGATAATCCTGAAGCAAACATTCCAGGAAACACTTTTTCAGTGTAAATAGACCTTAAGCAAATGACACCACTGGGCAGTACACTTAACGTGCATGTACAATGACGATTATTGTGATTACTGGTTAGCCTTGCAGCGCTGGACTCCTGGGTTCCAATCCTATCAAGGACAACATCTGGTATGTTTTCCCCGTGTTTGCGTGGGTTTCCTCTTGGCACTCCGGTTTCCTCCCAAGCTCCAAAGACATACTGATAGGGAATGTAGTTTGTGAGTCCCAATGCAAACAGCGATGATCATGGCTGTAAAGCGCTGTGGCATGTAAAAGTTTGGGCACCCCTGGTCAAAATTACTGTCATTGTGAACAGTTAATCAAGTTGAAGATGAAATGAACTATAAAAAGGCCTAAAGTTAAAGATACACATTCCCTTTGTATTTTAGGCAAAAAACCTATCTATAATAAAATAATACATCACAAAAAGGAAAGTGGGCAGATGCAAAAGTTTGTGCAACCTTGGAGATTTGTGTGCTCAGATAACTTTGACCAAGGTTTCAGACCTTAATTAGCCAGTTAGTTTTATGGCTTGGTCACTCTCATCATGAGGAAAGGTCAGGTGATGCAAATTTTCCACCTTTATAAAAACCCAGCCTCCTCTAACCTTGTGCCAAAAACAGCCATGCGTTCTTCTAAGCAGCTGCCTAGAACTCTGAAAATGAAAATGATGGAGGTCCAAAAAGCAGGAGAAGGCTATGAGAAGATAAAAATGCTTTGCCAAGTTGCCCTTTTTTCAGTTTGAAATGTAATTAAGAAACGGCAGTTAACAGGAACAGTGGAGGTCAACATAAGGTCTGGAAGACCACGCAAAATTTCAGTGAGCTGCTCGTAGGGTTCCTAGAGAAGCAAATCAGAACCCCTGCTTGAGTGAAGAAGACCTTCAGAAACATTTAGCAGACTCTGGAGTTGTGGTACATTGCGCCACTGTTCAGAGATACCAGCACAAATATGACCTTCATGGAAGAGTCGTCAGAAGAAAACCTCTCCTGCATCCTCACCATAAAATTCAAGGCCAGAAGTATGCAAAAGAACATCTAAACAAAGCCTGATGCATTTGGGAAACAAGTCCTGTGGACCAATGAGGTTAAAATACAACTCTTTGGTCACAATGATCAAAGGTATGTGTGAAGAAAAAAGGGCCCAATTTCAGGAAAAGAACATCTCACCATCCATTACGCATGGGGGTGGATCAATCACGCTCTGGGGTTGTGTTGCAGCCAATGGCACGAGCAACATTTCACGGGTAGAAATGATGGGTATGGTATACCTTGGCGTTTGGTAGAGTGGCTTAGTATACATTTTTTGCAAAAAAGGTATCAACTAATACCCTGTTTTGTTATAATCTTTTTACTAGCATTTGATTTTTATTGTTAGATATTTGTTTACAGCAGAGTATTTTTTCACATTTGTTGTACTGTATTTCTCTGTGTTTCAATTCAAATATGATATGGTCCCTAAAAAAAAATGGTTTGGTAAATTGTGTAGGAAAAATGATGACATTGCTGATAAATGTAACCCTTCTAACATCCCAACAAAAGAAAATTGTGGATGCTGAAGTAAAATAGACGTGGTAAATGTTATATAATAACTATTTTGTGTGATATAACTATCTGGTTTAAAAGCAATAAAATTAAGAGTTTGATAATTGCAAAATATTCAAATTTTTCCCCCAAATTTTGAGATTTTGACAAATAAACGCAAAAAATAAAAAATATCAACCTGAATCTACCACTACCATTAAAAAATAAAAAAAAAAACCACACAATCTCAGATACAAATCTAGAAAAATAGACATAATAATCCTCCAAAAATACTTGATTTACAGTTGCTAAATGTTACCTTTATGCACATGGGGTCAACAGGGCTGTGTAGTAACAGACTGATGGTATCACTAGGATATTCCCTCGACATCCTGTCAGAGGCAGTGTGTAACTCCCACCAATTTTATGAGCAAAAGGTCAGCAGCACTTCGAAAGTTGTGCCACTTTCCAATAGCTGCATTGTTGGCCTCATTATAATTGGCAGAACATGAAGCTTCACAAAAAAGGAGAGTGACTGTCAGAAGAAGTAACACAATGATTTCCTAGAACCACTGCCACTGGTTCTCTAGCGATCAGCAGGAGCGTTGCAGCAGACCCCCACATACCAGACCTTGATGGCAACCCTTAGCCTTTGATGCGAAGAAGGCTTGTTTGTAGAGTTGAGAACATTACAAGCAGAAATAGAACAGAGATTACATATTAAAAGCAAACTCTGTGAAAATAGGATAATTCTCGGAAGAGAAGATTTGGTCTAAGAACAGCATGACTGTTGTTCAATCGTGTGATGATCCCATCTTCACATTTCTGTAATTATATATGCGTTCCTTATAAATTAACCTTAAATGAAAATTACAATGAAATGAGAAGAAAATGAAAAGAAATAAACCTTACATGAGAAGAAAAAAAATGAACCTTACATGAATTTAGAATATCCCAAGGCAAAATATCCATTTTGAAGTCCACTATATGTTTTATCAAAATTTTAAGGCAAGATTCTTTATCACAATAGTCCCCTAAAATGTATAGCATCTTTTTCCAGCTCAACCATACAATCTAATGGTACAATTCAATGTGTTATTTTTTCCCATTCTTACCTCCCAGCTTACCAGTCTGGCAAAGATTTTCATAAAAATAAAAAGCAATGATCACATTCTAAATTATGGCCATAACCGTACAGTGATGATCATAAACCACTTAAATTAATACTTTTATATATTTTAGAGGCTGGGATCAAACAACCAGAAAATAATGATTTAATATTGTGGTTAGACAAAGTTTAGAAATGAACAAAAAGATACCTAACAAGTTAAAAGAATAAAGCAACATTTCCCAGGCTTTCTGTCAATGGAAAAATTAACAGTGTCCAGAAAAAATATAAAAGTGAATGTTCAGCAAGATGCACAATCGTCCATGAAAATGTATGAGTAATGCAAACCAAGGAACAAAAAGTACCGTATAGAGAACAGAATGTGTGGCAAAATTAAAAGGCAAACTTCACTTTACTAGTGCCCTGCTCAAAACTCATATGAGCTACTTAATATTATAATAGAGTGTGACTGACTGCACAGTAATCCCCTCCTACAGAAACTCAAACTTACCCCCATACAGCATTATACAGCTTGGAAAGCTATGGACCCCATGCACCTTGGAAAGCTGTGGATCCCCATGCACCTTGGAAAGCTGTGGACCCCCATATGCACCTTGGAAAGCTGTGGATCCCCATACACCTTGGAAAGCTGTAGACCCCCATACACCTTGGAAAGCTGTAGACCCCCATACACCTTGGAAAGCTGTAGACCCCCATACACCTTGGAAAGCTGTAGACCCCCATACACCTTGGAAAGCTGTAGACCTCCATACACCTTGGAAAGCTGTAGACCTCCATACACCTTGGAAAGCTGTAGACCTCCATACACCTTGGAAAGCTGTAGACCTCCATACACCTTGGAAAGCTGTAGACCTCCATACACCTTGGAAAGCTGTAGACCTCCATACACCTTGGAAAGCTGTAGACCTCCATACACCTTGGAAAGTTGTGGACCCCATACTCCTTGGAAAGCTGTGGTTCCCCATACACCTTGGAAAGCTGTGGACCCCCATACACCTTGGAAAGTTGTGGACCCCATACACCTTGGAAAGCTGTGGACCCCATACAACTTAAAAGTTGTCGGCAAAATGTTAGTTTGAACAAATGCTATCTTGGTCAATGTAACCATACTGACCATTGCTTGTGTTTTCAATGGCGAGAGGGTAGTAATCATCTGACAAACCTTGCCTGCTGCTTTCACAGGTATATTCATTTAACCCTTCATTTGCACATGTATAGACCTTTGTAACTGGGCAGCTTTTGTATTCTTATAGCACCTTAAGCCTTTTCTGCATTAGTCACTTTTGCACATGCACTTTACATAAGTGATAGCTGTTATGCTGAAAAGCTTTGTACTGCTCCCTATATATTTGACACTTGGCTTTTTACAACATTTGGAACATTTACTTATGCCCAGTTGTAGCTTCCTTTTTTTGTGCAATATATACCATGTTTACATTATACCATGAATTTCTATACGGCTTTTTAATTGTATTGTTGTCCCTACCGCTACCTTTGTTGCACTAATGCCTTATATAAACAGAAATAAAATAATTGAGTAATTTTTGGTAAAAACTTCCCTGTGTTTTTTTTTTTTTGCAAGTACAAAACCTACTATGAGAAGAACCAATATAGTATAGTAAACCAGCAGTGTAATCTGAACCTATTTAGGTGCACAGATATATATGCGCAGTGACTAGCAGCTAGAGGTGTGTATAGAAGCTAAATCTAGGTGTAAATGCGCAGATACAAGGTGGTAATAGACAAGTAGAAACTAGGGAACAAAAGAGCGCAAATAGGGTCTTAACTGATAACAACGTAGTAAAAGGAAAGTGGATCTACTCAACTGGTGAGGTTGCACCTAAGCAGTTGCTGCTGCATGACTTCGGTCCAAAAGGAGTAAGCAAAAAATGAATCCGGGTGAATTGTCAATTGATGCGCTGCTGATGGAGACTGTCGACCGAATGGTTTACTTGGAAACTTTATTTTACAGGTTTTTAAAGTCAACGCGTTTGCGAGGTCAACGCAGGACCTCTATTAGGTTTTTGTGCTATGGCAGAGGTCCTGCATTAACCTCAAAACATGTTGACTTTAAAAACCTATTAAATGAAGTTTCCAAGTAAACCATTTGGTCGACAGTCTCCATCAGCAGAGCAGCAAGTGACACTTCACCCGGATTCAGATATAAGGTGTGCAGTGATTAGCAGCTAGGGATATACATAGCAGCTGGACATGTAAAGTGCATAATAACAATTAGCAGTATAAGGGGTTAGTGGCTAAAAGTGCACACAGTAGCTGACCATGCAAGGTACACATTTAGTAGCAGAATAAGGTATAGTAGCCAGTATAATGATACATTGTACGCACATATAATGTTATAAAAAGTTTATATACCTGGTAGGGTCAGTCCAGATAAAAACAGTAGCGGTCCTGCATGCAGAAAGAAGCAGGAGGAGGCAGGTGCTTGAGTGGTGTACCTTAATATAGCAGTCCAAGTCCTCAGGCAGTGGGAAGCCTGCATGCTGAGAGGTAAAAAGTAGCTGAGCAGTGGCCCGGACGATGGCACATGCTATATGCGAAAAAGCTGATAGATGCTGAAAGCAATGAAGAAAGCTCGAGACGTCACGCTGGATACGTTACAACCAAAAGGCTTGGTTCGCATACAGCGCGTGACACCGTTCAGATACTTCTTACCTCTCAGCACGCAGGTTTCCCACTGCCGGGACTCACGTGATTACGTGGATGTGGCTTGTCAGGTCGCGTGACCGGACCGCATCTCTCACCGCAGCCCTTGGATGCACATTCCTTGCACGTCGGCGTGACGTGCATCAAATGGGATCATGTCTGAATGCCTGTGATGCCGCCCTGAGAGGTGTTTATGCATGCTAATGAATGATTTCTCTATGGCCTCAATATGATTTGCAATTATGCAGTACATATAGATTCCATATGTGTGCATGTGTGCATATTGAATAACTGGCTAATCAGGGATATGTAAGGTTGCCCTCAGTAGTGTGATGCCACCCCCAGAAGAAGGCAGATGCCGAAACATACGCCGGGGTTTTTCTGGTTTTGGCACCACCACAGTACCACACAGGTATTTTGCTCCATCTTACTTTTACCCTGCTTAGATTTGTCTGTCTTCTCATGTAATGGATCTGAGAATAACTATACACAAATTATGTGATTGGAAGCATGGACTTGGATAGTACCATGTCTGCATCTACCTGTGTGTGTGTGTGTGTATATATATATATATATATATATATATATATATATATATATATATATATATATATATATATATATATATATATATATATATATATATATATATACACATATACACACACACTGTATATTTCTCTTTCATGTAAGGTTGTGGTGCGTCAGTGTTTTTACAATGAAAGTTTGATACCATTATTAACAAATGGGGGTTCTTTCATACATTTCTTTTCTATATGATCTATGCTCCGTTTGGCTTGTCTATGTGTAATGTCTATTTTGAAATACCCATTGGGGCATATTTGTACACTTGCAATGTGACTGTGGACACATTTGCTGACATTCTGTTTTTTTTGAAAAATCATGAATTACATTCTATGGTTTGACAAATGTACAAATCTACAATTGAGAAGTGAAATCTACAATGGAAACATGACCATAATTACGCCATAATTCCATTATTGTAGGAAAGAAAAAAAAAAAAAAAAAGACCTCAGACCATACATCCCAAAAAAGTTATAGCATGATCTAATGCTGCCAAGTAAAAATTTACAAAAAAGAACAAGGAGGTTCTTGATTTAACATTCTGATAAATCTGTATGAAACCCACTACCACACCATGGTGAACCTATCAGTAGGGCCCTAACCTAAAAGGTGCAGCGTCATGCACAGTTAAAGTAACCGCACACCAGCAGGGAGAGGAACCATGCCCCACAACACCAATGCTACTGGGCAATACCACCATGAGTTCAGTTATGGCATAATGGATACTGTATCAGTGTTTCTTTGTTTTGCATGGACTCCTCCCATTTGACCTAGGTGTTCCTAATTTAGAAGAAAACTTCAAGAGGGGTTCCACCTACTTTTGCTTTTAACTCACAGTCTGAGAACATGTGGAAGGCGAGTTTTTTTAAACCTACTGACTTGGTTTTAGTGCAGTGTGGTTTCTCAAGAATCCTTAAATCTTTTGACACTGTGTACTGTAGATGGTGGAATATTCAAAGTCTTTTCTATTTTATGTTGGATGACTACTTTCAATAGGTGAACTCTAACGTCAAGTCATCTTCCTCTCTAAATAAGTAGTTTGCATATTTACATTTCCCAGAGGAGAATTGAATGGCCTATAAGTCTCCTTACACTAGCATGTCAGGCATGATGTTACCCCTCAGAATCCAATTTTATGTTGAACATTTTTCTTAAATTGTTCCAGAACTTTTAGACACAGTTCTTCACAGATTGGAGAACCTCTGGCCATCTTTGCTTCTGAGAGACTCTGCCTCTCTAACATGCTCTTTTTATACACATTCATATAAAAATTGATCCTCCAAATTTTTTTTTTTTTTTTTTTTTTTTTTTTTTTTTTTTTTTATCAGTACCATCTACTTTTCCAGGTTTTTTTTAACCTTGTCACAAGTTTGATACATGTTGCTTCCATCTTTCACCTTCTGATCTGCGTTCTATGCTCCGCTGTGAATGAATTATGACTAACATTTTTACCATTTCATGCTAGTTTTTGCTATATTTTACACAGCGTTTCAACTTTTTTTGGAATTGGGGTTGCAACACTGAATACTTAATTCTATAAATGTTCACACAATTCTACCAACCTGCTGTGATCCATCTCCATTTACTACATGTGGCATCATGGCTACCTCCCCATTCAGCAAGGGTGGCAGTTCCAGTGGGATTTGGTCGGTCATCATCATTGTGACGTACATTCATGGAGAATTTTCTCTCAGCTGCCTTCCTGAAAAGGTAAAAAAAAAAAAGGTAGTTTTAGGCAGAAGAGCAGTTGACTAATGCAGACCATGCAAGAAAAGGAAGTTCTGGTGAGACTAAACAATTGTTTTGAAGGCTACAATGGAGCCATAATCTTCCAGGTGTTTCTGCAGTGATGAACCAGTCAGTTATTAAACTGACTAGACAACTGCAGATCTTGTTGAGGGCTACCCAGCCAATTTTTTTAATTCAAGGTTGCTTTGAGGACAAATATGGTAAAACAGTTTATTAACTATCAACTTCACCTGAGTAATTTACTTTGAGTACTGAAGTGCTAATGTACAAAGACGTGGAAAGCAACCAAGCTCCTGACCTTTAGGTACATACCCATGGAGTTTATTGTAACAGCTGCTCGATTATATAATAGTCACAAATAAAGACAGTTATTAAAAGAAAGATGAATAAATGTTTATGAAAAGTAAAGGTTCTGCCAGGCATATCGGTATGAAAGACAATGCTGAGCAGTGGCAAGCAAGGTAGCTATGTCTGCTCTTGTGGAAAATATTCCGAGACATGACCCAAACTGAGAAGAATGTACACAGCTGCTTGATCAGGCAACAAACAGTCTGGAAATTGTCGCTTTGTCTCTAGTGAAGAGCAAAATCACACGTGTTACGTTACACTAAGAATGAGACAGATTAATTGCGGGTTTAAAAATTGCAAAATTAATCTCAGAATGGTGGCCGGTGTTGGTGTTTAGGGGAAGACTTTATAAATGAAATCCACTGTACCCATCTGCTTTCCCCAAACACAAACTAAATTGTCTAAGTAACTTGCACATAGTCATGTAAGCAGTGGCTTTATGTCAACACTGCTGCACACACAGGGCGTCAGTGATATTAGTAGAAGCTACCCTTCATTACTAGCACAGGTCTGGTATTCGTATCCTATATACAGCTAAATGGATTGAGATATCTTCTCCGTTTGACAGAAACCTTCTGTTCCACTTGAGGCTTTTCTCTGCCTACAGTCATGGCCAAAAGTTTTGAGAATGACACTAATATTATATTTTCACATGATCTGCTGGCCTCTGGTTTTTATGTGTGTTTGTCAGAGGTTTTTATCACATACAGAAATATAATTGCAATCATATTATGAGTAGCAAAAGGTTATATTGACAGTTAGAATGAGTTAATGCAGCAAGTCAATATTTGCAGTGTTGACCCTTCTTCTTCAGGACCTCAGCAATTCTCCCTGGCATGCTCTCAATCAACTTCTGGATCAAATCCTGACTGATAGCAGTCCATTCTTGCAAAATCAATGCTTTTTATTTTGTCTGAATTTGAAGGTTTTTGTTTGTCCACCCATCTCTTGATGATTGACCACAAGTTCTCAATGGGATTAAGATCTGGGGAGTTTCCAGGCCATGGTCCCAAAAATCTCTATGTTTTGTTCCCTGAGCCATTTAGTTATCACCTTTGCTTTATGGCAAGGTGCTCCATCATGTTGAAAAGGGCATTGTTGATCGCCAAACTGCTCTTGGACGGTTGGGAGAAGTTGCTCTTGGAGGACATTCTGGTACCATTCTTTATTCATGGCTGTGTTTTTAGGCAAGACTGAGAGAGAGCCCATTCCCTTGGCTGAGAAGCAACCCCACACATGAATGGTTTCAGGATGCTTGAGAGTTGGCATGAGACAAGACTGGTGGTAGCGCTCACCTGTCTTCTCCGAATAAGCCGTTTTCCAGATGTCCCAAACAATCGAAAAGGGGATTCATCAGAGAAAATGACTTTACCCCAGTCCTCAGCAGTCCACTCCCTGTACCTCTTGCAGAATATCAGTCTGTCCATGATGCTTTTCCTGGAGAGAAGTGGCTTCTTTGCTGCCCTCCTTGAGACCAGGCCTTGCTCCAAGAGTCTCCGCCTCACAGCGCGTGCAGATGCACTCACACCTGCCTGCTGCCATTCCTGAGCAAGCTCTGCACTGCTGGTAGCCCGATCCCGCAGCTGAAACACTTTTAAGAGACGGTCCTGGCGCTTACAGGTCTTTCTTGGGCGCCCTGGAGCCTTTTTGGCAACAAGGGGACCTCTCTCCTTGAAGTTCTTGATGATGCGAAAGATTGTTGACTGAGGTGCAATCTTTCTAGCTGCGATACTCTTCCCTGTTAGGCCATTTTTGTGCAGTGCAATGATGACTGCACGCGTTTCTTAAGAGATAACCATGGTTAACAGAAGAGAAACAATGATGCCAAGCACCAGCCTCCTTTTAAAGTGTCCAGTGGTGTCATTCTTACTTAATCATGACAGATTGATCTCCAGCCCTGTCCTCATCAACACCCACACCTGTGTTAATGGAGCAATCACTGAAACGATGTTAGCTGGTCCTTTTAAGGCAGGGCTGCAATGATGTTGAAATGTGTTTTGGGGGATATAGTTCATTTTCTAGGCAAATATTGACTTTGCAAGTAATTGCTGTTAAGCTGATCACTCTTTATAACATTCTGGAGTATATGCAAATTGCCATTAGAAAAAATGAAGCAGTAGACTTTAATGTAAAAATTAATATTTGTGTCATTCTCAAAACTTTTGGCCATGACTGTACTATTTATGAAGTCCATGCCTGCCTGTTGATCTCCTCCCTCTCCTCCACTTTTTACATGCATCCCTACATTCACTTCAGCAGGCACAAGAATGGACAGGTGATTGTCCTCGGGTGAAACCCACAGTTAATCTCCAAAAATGCTTTGTGCTGCAGTGAATATCTCAGCATACAGAGTGGGCCATTTATATGGATCCACCTAAATAAAATGGGAATGCCTGGTGATATCAACTTCCTGTTTGTGGCACATAAGTATATGGGGGGGGGGGGAAACTTTTCAAGATCGGTGGTGACCATGGCAGCCATTTTGGATCCAACTTTATTTTTTTCAATGGGAAGAGGGTCATGTGACACATCAAACTCATTGAGAAATTCACAAGAAAAAAAATGGTGTGCTTGGTTTTAACGTAACTTTATTCTTTCATGAGTTATTTACAAGTTTATCTTTGATTATAGCCACTGACATGTCGCTGAGGTTAACACGTGAGGAGCGGATAGAAATTGTGTTGATGTCTGGTGAACGCAGTACCCGGGTCATTGCAGCAGATTTCAATGCAAGACACCCTACGCAAGAAAACGGTCACCATTCCCATTTTTAGGTGTATCCATATAAATGGCCCACCCAAAAAAGTTTGCCTCATCACTGAACATAATGTTCTGTGTAAACTGAGGGTCCTGTTCCAATTTTTATTTTGCCTATTCTGCAAACTAGTGCACCGAACTGGGTCACCAACCATTCCCATTTTATTTAGGTGTATCCATATAAATGACCCACCCTGTATTTTCCTATTGCTACGTATTGGTGTACAAATTTGGATTCTGTCTACAATCAGACTAATGTACCAAATGTATTTATTTCACTTGCTTCTATAGAGATATAATTCCACAGCGATTAACAGACATCACTGTCCCCATTGGTACTCCCCATCAGTATATTTTTGGAGTGTGGGAGAGCAGTCAGAGGAAAGCCACATAAACATGGGGAGAACATGCAAACTCCTTGCAGATGTTGTCCGAGATGTGATTTAAACCCAAGACCCCAGTGCAGCAAAGCAACAGAGATGATAGTCGAAGCTATTTAGTTTGAGTTCACACCTGTGTTGTCAATTCCTTTGTTAGTGAAATTGATTCATTCCTTGGGACTCTCATTTTCAGTTATGACGACTGTTTTGATGGGAAAAAAAAGCTCTGAATTCTGTGCTATTCTTTCCAAACATATGACAAAATCTGTAAAAGAGTTGCCAACCAAACCCAATGGGTTTAGTGAAATTTTGCTAAACAAGTATTTTTATGACCTGATGGCGCAATATTTAACCCCTTCATGACCAAGCCTATTTCGACCTTAATGACCAGGCCATTTTTTGCAATTCTGACCAGTGTCCCTTTATGAGGTAATAACTCAGGAACGCTTCAAGGGATCCTAGCGATTCTGAGACTGTTTTTTCGTGACATATTGGGCTTCATGTTACTGGTAAATGTAGGTCGATAATTTTTGCGTTTATTTGTGGGGAAAAAAAATGGAAATTTGGCGAAAATTTCGAAAATTTCGCAATGTTCAAATTTTGAATTTTTATTCTGTTAAACCAGAGAGGTATGTGACACAAAATAGTTACTAAATAACATTTCCCACATGTCTACTTTACATCAGCACAATTTTGGAAACATTTTTTTTTTTTGTCAGGGAGTTAAGGGTTAAAAGTTGACCAGTGATTTCTCATTTTTACAACAAAATTTACAAAACCATTTTTTTTAGGGACCACCTCACATTTGAAGTCACTTTGAGTGGTCTATATGGCAGAAAATACCCAAAAGTGACACCATTCTAAAAACTGCACCCCTCTCATGCTACTCAAAACTACATTCAAGAAGATTATTAACCCTTCAGGTGCTTCACAGGAACTAAAGCAACGTGGAAGGAAAAAATGGACGTTTTAATTTTTCCAACAAAAATTTTCTTCTAGCATCAATTTTTTCATTTTCACGTGGGTAACAGGATAAAATGGATCATAAAATTTGTTGGGCAATTTCTCCTGAGTACATCGATACCTCATATGTGGTCATAAACCACTGTTTGGGCGCACGGCAGGGCTCAGAAGGGAAGGAGCGCCAATTGACTTTTTGAATGGAAAATATGCTGGAATATTTAGCGTTTGCCATGTCGCGTTTGGAGAGCCCCTGTGCGCCTAAACATTGGAGCTCACCCACAAGTGACCCCATTTTGGAGACTAGACCCTCCAAGGAACTTATCTAGATGCATAATGAGCAATTTGAACCCCCAGGTGCTTCACAAATTGATCCGTAAAAGAAAAAAGGTCTTTTTTTTTTTTTTCACAAAAAAGTTTTTTAGCCTCAGTTTTTTCATTTTCACATGGGCAACAGGATAAAATGGATACTAAAATTTGTTGGTGAATTTCTCCTGAGTACACCGATACCTCATATGTGATCATAAACCACTGTTTGGGCACACGGCAGGGCCCGGAAGGGAAGGAGCGCCATTTGACTTTTTGAATGGAAAATTAGATCCAATCGTTAGCGGACACCATGTCGTGTTTGGAGAGCCCCTGTGTGCCTAAACATTGGAGCTCCTCCACAAGTGACCCCATTTTGGAAACTAGAACCCCTAAGGAGCTTATCTAGATGTGTGGTGAGCACTCTGAACCCTCAAGTGCTTCACAGAAGTTTATAACGCAGAACCGTGAAAATAAATATTTTTTTTCCCTCAAAAAATGATTTTTAGCCCACTATTTTTTATTTTCACAAGGGTAATAAGATAAATTGGACCCCAAAAGTTGTTGTCCAGTTTGTCCTGCGTACGCTGGTACCCCATAAGTGGGGGGGACCACTGTTTGGGCACACGTTGGGGCTCGGAAGGGAAGTAGTGACGTTTTGAAATGTCGACTTGATGGAATGGTCTGCGGGCGTCATGTTATGTTTGCAGAGCCCCTGATGTACCGAAACAGTGGAAACCCCCCACAATTGACCCCATTTTGGAAACTAGACCACCCAAGGAACTAATCGAGATGCGTGGTGAGCACGTTGAACCCCCAAGTGCTTCACAGAAGTTTATAACGCAGAGCCATGAAAATAAAAATTTTTTTTAATTTTCCCAAGGGTAACAGGAGAAATTAGACCCCCAAAGTTCTTGTGCAATTTTTCCTTGAGTACACAGATAACTCATATGTGGGGGTAAACCACTGTTTGGGCACACGTTGGGGCTCGGAATGGAGGCAGCCCTGTTCGACTTTTTGAACGCAAAATTGGCTGGAATAAATGGTGGCGCCATGTCGTGTTTGGAGACCCCCTGATGTGCCTAAACAGTGGAAACCTCTCAATTCTATCTCCAACCCTAACCCCAACACACCCCTAACCCTAATCATAACCCCAACACAACCCTAACCCTAATACCAACTCTAACCCTAATCACAAACCTAACCCTAATCCCAACCCCAACCCACCCATAACCCTATTTCTAACCCTAATTGAAAAATAAAAATATTTTACTATTTGTCCCTATGGGGGGTGATAAGGGGGGCGGTGATTTACTTTTTTTTTTATTTTGATCACTGTGAGAGTTTATCACAGTGATCAAAATAAAAAAAAAATGAATCTGCCACCGGGAAATGCCGGCGGGCGCATTTTCCAAGATGGTGGCGCCCATGGACCGGGACAGCGGGACACCGGGACGGCCGGGGGGGTTAGTGAGTATTGTGGGGGGGAATCGGCGCCCTCAGTCAGCGGGGGGGTTAACTTAGTGTCTCCAGCCACTGGATTGTAATATTTCATCAATTTTCATTGATGAAATATTACTATCGCTCTGATTGGCTGTTAAAAGGGAAACAGCCAAATCAGAACGATCGTAGCCATGTGGGGGAAAAGCCACGCCCCCTGTGGTGAAGAACAAAGCCCCCTGTATCTGCGGGTCAGGTGACCTTTCAGTGACCCCGGTCACCCAACCCGCAGGGGGGCTTTAAAGTCATGACGCCACATAGGCGTCACTGGTCTGATTGGAACCAGTTTTCATGACGCCTATGTGGCGTCATTGGTTGGGAAGGGGGTTAATCTACTTTGAAAGGGAACCTGTCAGGTCCCCATGCCCTCCAACCCAGCAGCACTCAGACATGTATTACTAAATTCCCTTCCTAACCAGCACTTTATGTTATTAAAGCAATGTTTCAAAAAAAGTATTTATAACCTCCATTTTTCTTAAAACCAATTAGTCCTTTGACTAGTCTATTGGGCGTCAGTTTCCGCAAACTAGTCATCCCCCCTCTTTGCAAGAGACGGCATCATTGCCAGCTCCTGCAAATCTCACATGTGCGGCTCTATTCGGCAGCGTCACTGAGACTCTGAAGCGGAGTGTACACTGTACACCTCCCTGCTTGAGAGGCGCACTGCAGAAGTGCAGAAGACGGCTAGTGAACATCTTCAGGCCTTTTGTTAGTGAAAATTTACAGGGGTGTGATAACATGGAAATAGGGACAACTAGTCTGGGGAAACTAATGCCCCAATCGACTAGTCAAAGGCCTAATTAGCATAAGAATAATGGAGCTTATAAATACTTTTTCTAAACATGGATTTAAGCGAATAACTTTATACATGGCTTGCTAGGCAGGGAATGTAGTCATGCATCTGTCAATGATGCTCAGCTGGAGGGCATGAGGGACCTGACAGATTCTCTAAGTAACTGTTCTCTGGCAGAGTCCTGGACATGTATACTCTATGGTTCCTTGGAACGCAGCCATAACGGCTCCAAAAAAAAAAAAGTTAATGTGCACAGAAATATTCTAAGAAACGTTCTTTACGAAGGATATCTCATCTGACTCCAATTAAACATGCTCCAATTTTTGTTAGTTTCATTAAAAAAACAAAACAAAAAAAAAACCACTTGAAATCGGAGAAATATAGGGGGACAAAAGAGAGATGCAACATGGCCGCATGCATAATCATACATGCTAACCTAGGGGGGAAAAAAACAGACAAGTACAAATTATGCAAACTATAATTTTCCATGCCTTGTTTGACAGACATTTAGATTTTCTAAACCTCTGTATGATGACAGAACAACTTTTTAATACAAGATTAAGCTATGGGCGTCCATAGAAAGCTATCGGACAAATTCTTGTTTTGGCGACTGCTCTTTCCCAACTACCCCATAACACATGAATCTTCTGCTCAGCCAAATATGAATGCGTTTTCAATAGGGTGAGTGGAATAAGTGGCTGTCAGCAATTTCGCTCTATAGAAGAAAAATGGAGTGAGCTTTCCACATTAACAAGTATATGGAAGGCTAGGAGCTGTGTGCCGATGGGTGCCCAATCCTGCTGGTGAGGAGCAGCAAACATACAGAAAACTGGAGGAAAAAGCTTGGCTCAACCACCAGGTAGAAATCAGAAAGCCTTTATTGAAAGTCCATTAAAAACAGTGTATCCATGTCAGGGATGCAAAATCTGAAGCGTTCTGATGTTGCAAATGCACTTAATCATTAGTATTTTGCTCTATATTCTTAGAGAACAAAGGGGTCAGTCATTAGAAATAAAAAAAACTGTCAGATCCTTCTCTCTCACCGACATCATTCGTGGGAGAATCAGGAAGTCCATATACACATTAGATGACTGACCCGAGTTTGGCTGACTTTCCGGTGTATGTGGACCCCAAGGTGGATTCATAGCCATTTTCCAAAATGTTTATTTGCTTTGATATTGACCTTAACTGATTAATACCTTCCTTCCAATCATGCTGTAAATATACAGTATAATGTGACTATAATGCATTTGTACAGCAATTATGGCCACAAAATTAATTAAGACATAATGACGCACTGAGGGGAGCCCCCTGCACTTAACACTTCAATATTAGCAGATGGACTGGCTGATCTGCATGCAAGACTACATCTCCCTGCAGCTGTAGGAGCTTCCTCAGCAGTAACGGCTGAATGACCTGCAATTTCTGGGGGTGGACTGTCAAACAGATGATCACTGGGAAAGTGGTTTTCTTCAACCCCTTAGCGAAAGAGACAATTTGGTACTTAATGACCAAGCCAATTTTTACAATTCTGACCACTGTCACTTTATGAAGTTATTGCTCTAGAACGCTTTAACATGTCCCACTGATTCCGAGATTGTACTTCATGTTAGTGGTAACATTTCTTCAATAGGACTTTCGTTTATGAAAAAACCTGAAATTTGGCAAAAATGTTTTAATTTTTGTACCCTTAAATCAGAGAGTGGTGTCACACAACATAGTAATAAATAACATTTCCCACATGTCTACTTTACATCAGCACAATTTTGGAAACATCATTTATTTTTGTTAGGACATTATAAGGGTTAAAAGATGACCAGCGTTTTCTAATTTTTCCAACAAATTTACAAAACCACTTTTTTTTAGGGACCACCTCATACTTGAAGTGAGTTTGGGGGTCAATATAACAGAAAAAACCCAAAAGTGACATTCTAAAAACTACACCCCTCAAGGTGCGCAAAACCACATTCAAGAAGTTAATTAACCCTTCAGGAGCTTCATGAGAACTTGAGCAATAAGGAAGAAAAAAAAATGAACATTTTATTTTTTTTTCACAAAAAATTAATTTTGGAACCAAATTTCTTTTATTTTCACAAGGGTATCAGGAGAAAATGGACCACAAAATTTGTTGTGCAATTTCTCCTGAGAGCGCCAATACCCTGTATGTGGGGGAAAGCCACTGTTTGGGCGCATGGCAGGGCGCAGATAGGAGGGACCAGCGCGTGACTTTTTGATCGCAAAATTGGCTGGAATCAATGGTGGGTGCCATGTCGCGTTTGGAGACCCCCTGATGTACCTAAACAGTGGAAACCATCCCCAATTCTAACTCCAGTCCTAACCCCAACCATAACCCTAACCCCAACCATAACCCTAACCCCAACACACCCCTAACCATATTACCAACCATAACCCTAACCACAAACCTAACCCTAACCTCAACTCTAACCCTAACCACAACCCTAACCTTAGCCCCAACCGAAAAATGGAAATACATACTTTTATTATTTTTACCTAAGAGGGTGATAAATGGGGGTTTGATTTACTATTTGATTTATTTTGATCACTGTAATAGGGTCTATCACAGTGATCAAAATGAACCAACAGGAAAAATTTCCTATTGTTGCTGGGTGCCAGCCGGAAGATCTCGGCGGGTGCCCTGTGCATGTGCCCGCAATTTTCTTCCCTGAAGACGACACTGGTGGCCGGGGGGACAGGACTAGGGGATGTAGGAGGGATCAGGAAGACCAGAAGTATCAGGGGGCTCGGGGGGACCCCATTTCTCTCTCCTTCGATGTGCTAGATCACATCAGAGAAGAGAGAAATTAAACGGGAAATCAGCCTTTTTTTGCGGTCGTTATTTCATGGATAACAGTGATGGGAACACTGGGGTCGGTAAAACCTCCCCCCCGAATCATGTTATCTGGGGTCTCAACTACCCCAGGTAGCCGAGACCCCGGAAAATTTCCGACACGGGGGGCTATACACTTATTTCTCAGCGCCGAGGAATAAGTATCCTTAACTGCTGCCGTTAAAAGGCATATCAGCGATCGTTAAGGAGTTAAGAGACAAATCCAACAAATTGGGATTAAATAGGAATCTAAAGCTTTTCAATTAAGTTTATTTTGTTTTGTTTTTATTATTTTTGTTTTTGGTCAGAAGAACATTTTGCAAATACTCTTCCACATATCCAGTAATAGAAGACCAATCATCAGATACATCTTCTGCCACTTACAGATTGGAATTCCTGTGACAACAAACACACTTGTCTCCATTAATTTATGCCCGATGAAATTAGAGGAATTAGTTAAAGCATACAACTTG
This sequence comes from Dendrobates tinctorius, assembly GCF_039654945.1. Classification (NCBI taxonomy): domain Eukaryota; kingdom Metazoa; phylum Chordata; class Amphibia; order Anura; family Dendrobatidae; genus Dendrobates; species Dendrobates tinctorius. Next base: position 36,278,975 of record NW_027361728.1, read on the forward strand.
GAGATTAAACAACAATTAGACCAAACATGGCTTTCATTGAGACGAAGCAGATTTCATAAGTGTGTTCTGAATATTAAAAACATGTGACTTACCAGACCTGAAAGGCCAAGATATAAATTCTAAATGCTGAGCATTGGGGTACTGAACGTGCTGCAAGAAAACAAAGACCCGTAATCTTTCAATATTTTAAAAGGTGTTATCTGTAAGGTAGTAATAAGTGACAATGGATTAGTCAGAAATCCTCCATGTCTTTCATCCAATAAATTATATCAGTGTCCAAGTATAGCCAGATCCAAGAGACCTTTTCAAATTTATATAGGATCAAAAAGGGGTTCTCTCGAACGTTGAAACTGAAAAAAAAATAAAACCACCTGCGTACCCATCTCTGGAACGACCGATGCTTCTATTATTCTACTATTCATATTCTGTCAGAACTCTTGCTCAGATGGAATGTGAAGGCTGTGGTCTCCCTGTGACACAGTTTATGCAGGGAGACCAGCAGAACATCCAGAAGCCAATGCAGAGTATGGGAAGTGCATAAAAAAAACAAACAAAAAAAAAAAAAAAAAAAAAACACTCCTCACCGTGTGCCCATACACACTAAGGCCTGTTTCACACATCTATAGATCGCACTCTTATGCATGGACTGACCGTGGGTCTCCTGACCTTAACTGACAAGACTGTTGAGTTCTGTTCAGGAGACCTGTGGACAGTTCAGACCAGAGACTGCAAAATAAGGATGTGTGACACAAACCTAACTTATGAAATAGGGGAAGACCACCTTAATATGCAATCTAAAATATATTTTGGCTGTATATACACCATTATCAACCAAAAAGGACAATGAAAGACGTCCCTGTATCAGAAGCCAATTGACCATCCAACATACCCTAAATAGAACAGTTTTCATCCAAAACACAAACTCTATAGTCTACAGTCATATGTTCCAACCCTACAGATAGAGACAAAACAGTTTGGTGGCCTCAAAAAGATTTTTGAATCAGTGATACCACTCAAGAACAATTAAAATCTAGATTGCAAGAGCCACTAGAATATCAAGGAATCATCTCCTACATTACAAAACTAAAGAAGAAAGCAACCGATACCTTTAGTAGTCACCTACAATCCAAACCTGGAGGTGTTAAAGGGGAACTGCACGGAAACTACAACCTTTGCTACAAAAAGATGGCTGATTAAAATCTATATTTCCAGACTCCCTGCCCCCCCCCCCCCACACACACACACACTTCTTTCTGAGATTTTGGGGGCTATCTGAAACAAAGAATTATTGTCAAAAACGCCTTGTCCTCTCCTACAACAGGAACTTTTACCTGCATACAGAAAAAAAAATTGAACCTGTCCATTTATAATGATATTGGACAAGATAAAGATTCCCAGCTCACGTCAGGACGACAAGATCCCAGATACTTTCAGAGGCAACACGTTTAATGTGGTATATTTAATTATATACAACAAATGTCCAACTGTGGGGGGAGGGGGTCTGCATGAGGAGGAGACAGGGCAAAACTTAGAACAAGGATGAATTCTTATCGCCACACAAAAAAAAAATAAAAAAAAGAATAGACCTACCTGGGGTCAGACATTTTTGTAGCCCTGATCTCAGCATCATGGACATGGAATTGCTGGCTTTGAAAGGTAATTTCACATCCCAGAGAGACAGAAGAGTCTGGGAGCACAAACTTATGACGACCTTTGACACATTCTGGGCAAGAATGAATGTGTTGTATGGACTTATGACTTTTTACATCAATTAAGGAATGTACTCCTCAGACCCCATGAGGGCATCACAAACCTGGACCAGACCTCACGAAGCGGACATAAAGCTTTCACACTCCCCATGTATGAGCTCCTCCAATATTTACTGCCACAACTGTTTTCTCCCCCATCCCACATTGATAGTTCTGCTTCACGTGTCTTAATGACTTCATTATTCCTGTCCTAATATGTATAAATAGGTGACGCTTCAGATTTTGTGTTATACTATGCCTGATGGAGAGACCCGAGAAGTCTCAAAAGCTTGCCATTGGTTACTGCCTTTTCAGTTAGCCATTAATAGGCATCTTGAATTACATGGTACACAGAAGCCCAGTGAAAAGGACTGCCAGACGGTAGAGGACACTTCCCATCAAGCTGTCTACTCCTGTATTTTTCCATTGCAGCAGTACAGTTTACTGTTATTATAGGTCAATTTTTGTAAGAGAAAAGTCTACCATCCAGCTCACAAACAGAACGGTGTCCGTGGCATTCAGCTGCCATGGCCGACTCTTTCAATTATGTGTATGAAATTAACTTAAAAAAATTTGCCCATGACACACAATGGCAGGAGCATAATTTAGAAGTGAAAAATAAAATGCATAACAAATATCTATCTGTTCAGCTTCTTCCCCTTTACGATAAGGTGCTTTCTGACCAGACACCATGTTCACCATGGTTAAAACTAAGATAGCATTGCCTTCTGGGCATAAGCTAATGGACAACATAGTAATTTCATGACATTGATTCAAGAAAAGTAAATGTGCCTATATACAGTGCAATGCTTTCCAGTCTCCTAATCCAATTGACCTACAATTTAGTACAGTCTCAGTCTGACAAAGAGGATCACTTCCAGTTAACACTGAGACCGAAGAGACCACATCCTGACCATCAGGATGTGGGTGGTCAGGCTCCAGCGCTGAATAAATGTAGCACTTAATCACGGGAAGCAGTATAGTAAATAAACCCACACCTCTTCACATTGATTCAACATTGCTTACATGGAACCTGTAAGCTCCATATTTTCTACGCCAGAAAACCAAGGAAACAACTGCATTAAATCGTGCAATTTTGTTGCAGAAAAGCTGAAGATTTTTTGCAAATTTCATTGTCCATTATTAAAGGCGACGCCTGCAGTAAAACATGCAGCAAATTCATTCTGCGAACATGCAGTGTGCATGTCAATTTCTCTAATGATTTTTGTTCCATGGCATGTGGTTATGATTTGCTAACATCTAATTTACATTGCACGTATTACATAATGCGGCTGATTTTCTGAAAGTAAATCTGAATGGAAAATTCACAACTTATTCGCTGCACCCAAGTCTCCAAAATGTAGATGCCAACTATCCAAATCATGAATACCGTAGTTGTCCATTTAACACACATTAAGGCAGTACTTCTCAAACTAAGGAGGGTCTCACCAGTGAGGTGCCCCCAAGGTGTTGGAGAGGCTCAGCTAAAGAGGCAAAGTTTACATACGTGATTATAAATTGGATAGGCCTTTATCTAGCTGATTTTTCTGCTTGAATTTCAATTCTACACAGTTCAATAGAAATAAAATAAAATGCAAATTGAGCAATATTTATAATTTTGTCATGGCTGTTGACCTCAGATTGTGATGCCAACGGCATCACCTTCGCTCTACTGGTGAGGCCAACTGCATCACCTTCGCCCTACCGGTGAGGCCAATGGCGTCACCTTCGCCCTACCAGCGACACCAACGGCATCACCTTCACTGTACTGGCGAGGCCAACGGCATCACCTTCGCTCTACCAGTGAGGCCAACAGCATCAACTCACCTTGACAGCGAGGCCAGTGGCATTACATTCACCTTATTGTTAAGGCAAACTGCATCAACTTCATCCTTTTGGCTCAGTAGAGAACGTTTGAGCTTGGTGACCAAGTCTGGAGAAGACTTTTCCCAGTAAAGGACTTGGACCCTCGGGGTCCCCCAGCACATTGAGCCATTGTGTTTCATAAATTTTTTTCTATGTTTGAAGCAAATATGAGATGCCAAGTTTAAAACATTGTGGCTAATAAAACGCTACAATTGTACTCCAGTATAAGTTACATATTTATTAGATAAGGGAAAAGCATAACTAAGTAAAAAAGTCACATATTTTCCAAAACCATAACTTAATCAAGAAAATTTACATTGAATCATTTTTTAAACTTTCTACAGTTACAATAAGCACAAAGTGCAGCAGTGCATAAAAATGCACTATAACATACGGTATTACTAAAATAAGTGCGTATTCTAAACTAGCGAGAGAGAGTATACCAAGCTTGGAATAGTTAAATCCCGCTGTCTCTCTCTGTTTAGGTATACTTTCCTCACATGTGGACTTTTCACAGTCATACATCTGTTCACAGAGGAAGTAACATTGGCATGAAAATATTTCTAAGCATGCAGCAAATCAATTGACCATTGTAAGCACATAATTCATTGCTATCTGATACAACTGCAGTGTGGTTGACATTTGCATGATTTAAAGTTAGAAAAACAAGAACATGCAAATGGAAGAAAAGCTTAAAATTGGAGCCATTTTCTCCATGTGTTACTTGTATCGTCATTGTTTATATTTCTGCATTCACATAATATTAAATGCAGAAGCCTGTGGAGTTGGGGGAATTATTGAATATGTGCATATTCCATTGTTTGCATTGATTCACATTGGAATAGAATACAACTATTGTATCTAACAAATGGAATCACCAATATAAGGTCTTAAAAGGTCCATTAGCAGACCGGTATAATCATTGCATGGTTTTTCTGTGTACATAGTGTGGTAAAGGGACAATCATCTTAGAGATTATTATTATTATCTCCCGGGCAGGTATCCGCCAACAATGAACAGACCTGCAGTGAAGCAGCTGCTCAGGATTACACGTATAAGTAAAACGACGCTTTACCAATTAGTAAATCCAGCAGAGTTACATATTCGCTTGATACTAGGCAGCCGATTTCCTGAAGCCCCAGTCTGCCCTGCAATATGCTCGAAGCTAAATTACTCACTCTAGGAAGAACAGAGATCTCCATTTTTTGCTTTCAAGTCTTATTCACAGCCTCAATTAGACTTATAATAGTGGCCATGGTGCTGTCAGTACTCTAGGAACAGTCCCCACTTGTGAAATGGATAAAACTGCAAATTCTTTCTAAAAACAAGTAACTCTGCAATTTACCTCTAACTAAAAGTACTCAACTTTCTAAAGAATGTAGGAATAACTCATTCTAAATGTTTACCACTTGCTATCTAGGGTATCAGCCACCTCTACCAGTGGTGTCTGGTTTCCTGGGCAAGGACCATGGACTTGCAAGGCTTTTGGTGTAGAACTTCCAAGCACTGTTCTGATGCTGGCTGAAGCTGGATTCGGACAGCTTCAGTGATATTCTTTGATGCTACAAAGGCAAATATGTATCTGTAGCATGAAAGTTCGCTACAGTTTGGATCAGCTCCGCAGTGATGCTCCATTGAATACAGAATTAAGAGAATAACCCATTATAGACTTCTTAGGAAAAAACATTCCCGCGGGTGACATTTGTATAAATTAAAAAAAATTAAATTGTGCTTCACAATATCCATTAAGTTCTGCAACGCTAATGCTACGTTGACAGCCAAGCACAGAGCTCTGCGGCATGTGCCATCCACACGGGCAGAGCCTCTGAGCTCACCGATTCGCTGTAGCTCTGATGTCAGACAATGACACTAGGAACAGCGGCCAAGAGTGACATTGGACCAGAGTGAATAAAGCAATTCGTTTTTTAAGGTTACCTATAAACTGTACCTGGGAAAACCCCCTATAAGAAATGGCTAGTGAGGGATTAAAAAAAGATAAAGCGGTTTGATGGAACGAGGGTTACTGCAGGTTGTAGGCTTATCGGAAGAGGTGGGTCTTCAGGCTCCTTTTCAAGGTTCCCACGGTAGGAGAGAGTCTGATATGTTGAGGTACAGAGTTCCATAGTAAGGGGGTTACATGGGATAAATCTTGTATGTAATTATGGGAAGGAGAGACAAGGGTAGTAGAGGAGACCTTGTGATAATCGGAGGTTGTGTGCAGGTAAGTACAGGGAGACAGGTTGTGGATGGCTTTGCATGTCATGTTTATGGTTTTGAACTGGAATCTCTGGGCAATGGGGAGCCAGCCAGTGAAGGGGTTGACAGAGAGGAGAGGCTGGGTGATAGTGGTGGGATAGGTGGATTAGTCAGGCAGCAGAGCTTAGGATAGATTGGAGGGGTGGAAGAGTTTTAGAGGGGAGGATGCCATAGTCGAGGCGGGAGATGAGGGCATGCACTAGTGTTTTTGCATATTCTTGATTAAGGAATGTGCGGATTCTAGAAATATTTTTCAGTTGGATTTGGCAAGAAGTGTAAAAGGCTTGGATATGTGGTTTGAAGGAGAGATCAGAGTCAAGGATTACCCTGAGACAGTGAGCAGTCATTGACTTTGGTGGCGGTTGAGCGAGATGAGGTGAAAGATGGTGAATTCTGTTTTATCCATGTTAAGTTTTAGAAATCTAGCAGAGAATAAAGATGAAATAGCAGCCAGACATTCTGGGATACTGGTTAGCAAGATGATATTGGGTCCAAAGAGGTAGATCTGTGTGTCATCAGCATGAAGAGGATATTTAAAACAATGCGACTATGAATTGTCCCAGGCTAAAGGTGTAAATGAAGACCAGGGGTCTTAGAACTGTACCTTTGGGGACACAGACAGATTGTGTACCGCGACAAAGAGGACTAAGAAAACAGCAGAGTCCAATTTCTCCTACTTCTGCACTGATTAGAATCACTTCACCTTCATATTAAACGGTGCAGGTTTCTTTTAGCAGTGCAGGGGTTTATCTGCTTAGTTGAGAGCTTTTGGAAGCTTTCCTGCATTAAAGCTCTTAACTGTTCACCATTAGTCACTCCCCTCTCCTATATATTCTGCACGTGTTGGTGCATTGTTTAGGAGATGGTGGTTTGTTATTATTCGAGGTGTTAGGTGGATTTATCTGAGACTGTTGTGAAGTATTGGTTTTATGATAATCCCCACCTTCTCTTACTTTGGTTATCTCCATCCTCCACTCCCCAGGGAAATTTTCCTTTATCCCTGTTTGTATTACCTTGTTAGTCTGGTTGGTGTATTGCCAATGCCATACATTACTACTCCCCTCTTCCGTGAGCGGGGGGGGGGGGGAAGGGTACATACTGGAGGCAGATACAGGAGCTAAGGCAAGGTACGTGGCCCCCGGCAACTTCACTATCAGAAGTAATCTGGGGAACAGCGTTAGGGAAAGGGTAGGAGCCCCTAGTGCCCAGCCCAGGATACCAGACAACAGAGTGGTGACAGATAGCAGGCGAGACGAGGAGGTGGTGTGTGAGTGGGAGACCCTGAATGTCCGGCCTGTTAGATATGAAGAGATCCAAGATAGGGTCAAATCTGTGATGCCAAGAGATGAGAGAATCTGTTATAAGAGGGAATGGTCCTCTGTGTTGAAGGCAAAGCACAGGTCCAGAAAAAGGGAGACAGTAGTGTGTCACTTGGATTTGGCAATTAGCAGGTCATTGGTGACTTTATTCAGGGCAGTTTCATTGAAATGATATGGTCAGAAGTCAGATTGTAAGCAACCAAAGGGGGAGCACAGAGTGAATTTATTTTATACTAAACATGTTGGTGCTAGAGAGAGTCCTAAAAAAAAAAAAAAAAAAAAAATTTAACTCCTAAGCCCTACACAGACATTTTCTACTCTAAGGCTATGTGCACACGCTGCGGTTTTTGCTGCGGTTACCCTGCGGTTTTGGCCCTGTGGAACCGCAGCAGTTCCGCAGACATGGTACAGTACCATGTAACCCTATGGGTTTTCAAAACCGCAGTGCTCACGCTGCGTTTTTTTCCGCTCGGTTTTGCTGCGTTTTTTTTTCCGCAGCATGTCAATTGTTTCTGCGGATTCCGCTGCGGTTTCACTCCTTTAACATAGTAGGGGTGTGAAACCGCAGGGCAAAACCGCAGGAAAACTACAGGTTACTTTACCTGCAGTTTTATCTGCGGTTCCGCGGAAAAAAACCCGCAGGTGAAACCGCAGCGTGTGCACATAGCCTAAGAGGTTGTCGTCAGTTATCATCCATCCACAGGATAAGTGATAAATTAGTTGACTGATTGGAGTCTGAATGCTGAGACCCACACTGATCGGGAGAATGGGAAACTTGTATCACCATAAAGGGCCTGTCACACTAAGCGATATCGCTAGCAATATCGCTATAACGTCACTGGTTTTTGTGACGTAGCAGCGATATTGCAAGCGATATCGCTATGTGTGATACTTACCTCCAACCGGCTCCCCCGCTGATTATCGCTGATCGCGCGAGAAGGTCCTGGACAGTTTCTCGTCGTCAGCTTCCTGTGGCGCCGACGAGCGACGCGTGGACGCGGGCGAGCGGACGTCAGGATCGCCTCGTCTGACAGGTAAGTAACGACCCCCGTCCACTGCTATGTCGCTGGTGAGATCTGCCTGTGTGGCAGCTCACTAGCGACCACTTAGCGATGCACCAGCGATCCTGACCGCGTCATATCGCTGGTCGGGATCGCTGGTGCATCGCTAAGTGTGACAATACCTTTAGAATGGAGTGTATACAATCAACTCCTGCTCTATTCGCTCCCTATGGAACTGCTGAGTAGTGAGCTCGGCTTTGTCTGGCAGCCCCATCGGGAAAGAATGGAGCAGTGGTTGGAAGTCTGATCTGCTTCGCCATATAGTAATGGGGATAAAGTTTCCTGCTGGGTATTAAAAATCCACAATCTGCCGATTGGCATGGATCTCGCCAAGGGAACACCCACTGATCAGACCCACTGAAGTTATCACTTATCCTGTGGATAGCAATTACAGTTGCAGATAGTTCAGTTTTAAAAGAACACCTATGTTGAGAGGACCAACTCAGTCATAAGGACGTTACTAGGGAGGACTCATGGATCAAGCATAGGCAGACTTGGTCTGATTATATCTTATTTGCCAACATATTTGAAGGAGTCCTTCTTTTCATGTACAGTGAGAACAGCTTCCATATGCGACAACCCCTTTTAAGTGAATATTCAACTATAGCATGTGAAGGAGCATTAACCTGTATTATGGAACAGAGTGTATTAGGTGGAACTGATTTGAATTCATTAATAAATTAGTTTAAACTGAGGGGCCTTGAGTTTCGTCTTACGGAACAGGTTCAGACACCTGGAATCTCTGCCTGACTGAAGCTGAGCAATACCACAATGGACATGCTGGAACAAGCATTGACAATCAGCTAGTCACAGGTTGAATGAACAATAAAAGCCTGAAAGCACACGTCATTTTTATACCTAGGTATGGTTTTTATAGCAGAGTAAGAGAAGGGCTGCAACATACTGTCAGCTGTACACTATAAATGACAACTTGCTGTAACAGCCACATCAGTCTTGGCAATGACTAAGCTTGTTTAACCCCTTTAATGCTGCTGTCAATAAGTGACTACAGTACCTAGATAGTTAGAGAGTGGGGGCTTCCTCTCTAATCCCATCGGCACCCTGTGATCTTGGATGTGTGGTCCTGATGGTTTCCATGGCAATTCATGGCCAAATGACGACCTTAGGGTCCAAGGTAGAGCGGCCTGTTCAGAAGTTATCAAAATTTAGGTGGAAACAAACTTTTTCATTCCCGTCATGTCACTTTGCATTAATTCCAAAAACGCACCTGAAGAATTAATTAACTACCCGAAAGCAATTTTGAATATGTTGAGGGGTGCGGTTTTTAAAATGGTATCACTTTTCAGGGTTTCCAATATATAGGACCCCCAAATTCACTTCAAAACTGAACAGGTTCCTAAAAAAAAATTAATTTTGAAAATGTACTTGAAAAAATTCAAGATTACTGCAAGAATTTTAGAAAGTTTAAAAATGTAAACAAAATAAAATGACATTTTACAAATGGTGCTGACGTAAAGTCGACATGAGGGAAATGTCACTTATTAATGGTTTTGTTGGGTATGACTATTTGGATTAAAGGGATAATCAAAGTTTTTTTTTTTAAATTGCTATTTTCAAAAAGTTAAATTTGATATTTTTTCTAAATTAACACAAAATATATCAACCTAAATTTACCATTATCATAAAATATGATGTGTCACGAAAAATAATCTCAAAATCAATGGGATATGTTGAAACATTCCAGAGTTATTACCACAAAGGGACAATTACCAGCATTTTATCAAATTGTTAACTGCAATATATATCTGAAACTAAAATCCATTAGGTTGTCTGGTGCATTATCAATAACACAGTAACTCCCACTCCTAATATATCATACTGTAAGTCGTTATGATCAGGTCTTGCTTCTTCTCAGTAATGGATTTATTGTGATTAACCCCTTCACGGCCATGGGATTTTTTATTTTTTTTTCTTTGCGTTAGTTTTTGCTCAACTTCTTCCCGGAGCTATAAGTTTTAGGTCAATGTGGCCATGTGAGGGGTTGTTTTGTTGCCTGACAATTTGTTTTTTTGAACGACACTATTGATTTCATCATATTGTGCACTGGAAAACAGGGAAAAAAATGAAGTGCGGTGAAATAGCAAAAAAAAAAAAAAAAAAAAAAGTGCAATTCCACAATTTTTTACTTTTTACCAGGTTCACTGAATGCTAAAACTGACCTGCCATTATTATTCTCCTGGTCATTACGAGTTCACAGATACCAAACATGTCTTGGTTCTTTTTTATTTATGTGGTAAAAAAAAAAAAAAATGAAAGTGTGTTAAAAAAAAATAAATGTCGCCATTTTCAGAGACCCATACATTTCCATTTTTCAGGATCTGGGGCTGGGTGAGAGATTTTTTTGCACGCTGAGCTGACATTTTACTGATACCATTTTGGGATAGATACGATGTTTTGATCGCCTGTTATTGCAATCTTGCAGTGACCCAAAAAAAAAAAAAAAAAATTCTGGCGTTTTGAGTTTTTTTTTTCTTGCTATGCCTTTTCCAATTGGATTAATTCTTTCTATATCTGGATAGATCTGGCGTTTCTTAACTCAGCGATAGCAAATGTGTATTTTTTTATGTTTTATTTTGAATGGGGCAAAAGGGGGGGGGGGGGGCGATTTGAACTTTCATTTTTTTATTTTTAAAAACATTGTTTTTCCACTTTTTACCGACTTAAATAGTTTCTTTAGGAGATTTGAGGCTGCGATCATCTGATCGATTGGGCTACACATACTAGGGCTTCAACGCTGGTATGGGGAGCATAAATTATCATCTGCTATCAATGCCGGCCACAAACGTGCATCCATAGCAGGTTGACAATTACAAACACAAGGGTCTTCTGCCGACCTCAGTTGTCATGCCAACCCATAGGCGCCGATGGGCGTGTCTTATGACACGCTTCTGGCAAGTGCGAGTAAAATGCTGCTGTCAAGAGACTGACAGCAGCATTTAATTAGTTAACAGCCAAGGGTGGATCGCGATTCCACCAACAACCGAGAGGACATACGGGCTCAGAGCTGGAGCCCACATCAAGGGGGGGGGGGGGGGGATACACAACTTATGACATATATATGTGATGAAGGGTTAAAGAAAGTGACTTCTATTCTAATCTGCTCTATAGCAAAGCCAAGTAGGGCTGAGTTAAATTTTAGCACTGCATGTCTTTATTAGGTACACCTGGCTAGTTTTGAGTAAGAACCAGTGCCTTTATTCACCTTGCTGCTAGCGAGTGACCATCCAAAATGTGAGCTATAACTGGGAGAGAGACATGCCAGACTGCATGAATCAGCTAAGAAAGCGGAGCAATCTGTGTGTTGGAACGGAAGAGAATGGTGTGGAAGCTGCAGCCTGTTCAGTGTGAACTGTGCCCGGAGTTGAACACTTAGGCTATGTGCACACGCTGCAGATTCACCCGCAGATTTGTATCTGCGGATCCGCAGGTAAAACCGCAGGTAAAATGACCTGCGGTTTGCCACCTGGACAATGGAATAGGTGGCAAACCGCAGCGGAATCCGCAGAAAGAATTGACATGTCAATTCTTTCTGGGGATTCAAAACCGCAGCTTTTCCGCAGTTGAAAAACCGGAGCATGTGCACTGCGGATTGTAAATTCCATAGACTTACATTGTACTGTACACTGTCTGCGGAACTGCTGTTGATCCGCAGAGGCCAAATTCGCAGTGGATCTGCAGCAGAATCTGCAGCGTGTGTACATAGCCTTATGTATGGCACTGGGGCTGAAGGGATCATGCATCGTCTGTGTATAAAGTTTGCTCAGGGAGAAATGACTAATCAGTTTGGGCGAGCCCGCACTGACACGTGCCAGCTGAATTAACGTTTTATTTGCGGTTATACTTTAGTGCCCAAAAGAGGCCGTTTTTGGTTTTGAATCTTTTGGAGTTCTATAAAAGCAATAAAACTGCACCAAACCACATTGTCTGTGTCAACGCTACCTAATGCCTTCCTGAGAGCATGAATCCCTACAATGGTAATGTGCATAACTATAAGACACCTTCACAAAATTTACAGATATCTAGTGAAGTACGTCAAAAAGAGTAACCATAGCTTTAATTTTTAATTTATTTTTTTTTATAAATTAATAGTACACATGAACAGATCAGAGAAATCTGCTTCTTTCACTCCCAGGACTGATTATTCACTTTCAAAATTCTCAATTATGGGGTAAACTTTGCATTCAATTAATACAGATTGTTAAATGACTGAGATAGACAGAGACTCTACATCTTCTATGTAGAGGGGAGTGGTAAGAAGAGGTGATTTTAGCTCCTACCTCCTCCTCTTCTCTCCCCTCTGCATAGAATGTCAGCCAAAGTAACTGCAATCTCCTATCTCCATCTGGCGTAGCACCCCATCACTCTCCTTGGTCAAATAACCCTTACACAGCCTGGAGGTGTGTTTGGGATCATTGTCCTGTTGAAAAATAAATGATGGTCCAACTAAACGCAAACCGGATGGAATAGCATGCCGCGGTAGCCATGCTGGTTCTGTATGCCTTCAATTTTGAATAAATCCCCAACAGTGTCACCAGCAAAGCACCCCCACACCATCACACCTCCTCCTCCATGCTTCACGGTGGGAACCAGGCATGTAGAGTCCATCCATTCACCATTTCTGCGTTGCACAAAGACACGGTGGTTGGAACCAAAGATCTCAAATCTGGACTCCTCAGACCAAAGCACAGATTTCCACTGTTCTAATATCCATTCCTTTTGTTCTTTAGCCCAAACAAGTCTCTTCTGCTTGTTGCCTGTCCTTAGCAGTGGTTTCCTAGCAGCTATTTTGCCATGAAGGCCTGCTGCACAAAGTCTCCTCTTAACAGTTGTTGTAGAGATGTGTCTGCTGCTAGAACTCTGTGTGGCACTGACCTGGTCTCTAATCTGAGCTGCTGTTAACCTGCGATTTCTGAGGCTGGTGACTCGGATGAACTTATCCTCCGCAGTAGAGGTGACTCTTGGTCTTCCTTTCCTGGGGCGGTCCTCATGTGAGCCAGTTTCTTTGTAGCGCTTGATGGTTTTTGCCACTGCACTAGGGGACACTTTCAAAGTTTTCCCAATTTTTCAGACTGACTGACCTTCACTTGTTAAAGTAATGATGGCCACTCGTTTTTCTTTACTCAGCTGCTTTTTTCTTGCCATAATACAAATTCTAACAGTCTATTCAGTAGGACTATCAGCTGTGTATCCACCAGACTTCTGCACAACACATCTGATGGTCCCAACCCCATTTATAAGGCAAGAAATCCCACTTATTAAACCTGACAGGGCACGCCTGTGAAGTGAAAACCATTTCCGGTGACTACCTCTCGAAGCTCAAGAGAATGCCAAGAGTGTGCAAAGCAGTAATCAAAGCAAAAGGTGGCTACTTTGAAAAACCTAGGACATATTTTCAGTTTTTTCACACGTTTTTTGTTAATTATATAATTCCACATGTGTTAATTTATAGTTTTGATGCCTTCAGAGTGAATCTACAATTTTCATAGTCATGAAAATAAAGAAAACTCTTTGAATGAGGTGTGTCCAAACTTTTGGTCTGTACTGTATATATATATATATATATATATATATATATATATATATATATATATATATATATATATATATATATATACACACACACACACATCTCTATATATATATCTCTATCTAAATATATATATTTTAATATTATTCTTAAATTGCAGCTTTTTTTCCACCGAAAACTCTTGCCCAGCACTATATTATAGTATACATTATAATATATGTCAGCTTTCTTCTCCGTTCAGTCTTCAGTTCTGCTCCTCTTCTTTATTTCCTCTTTTGGGCCCCACCCAGTGGACAGCTTCCAGAGCCCACAAAGGTCACCCACTTCTACGACCTTGTGTTTAGTAACAGAAGTGAACTATGTGACCGACTCACAAGCTTGTGCTCCTTACTTAATATTTGGTTTTAATATCATTCCAATTGTTTCACTCCTAAATTTTTTGCCACTTGACCCAAAGTTTCATGACCAAGGCAGACATTGTACCAGTCATTTAACATATCTATGTCAGCAACTTAATACAACAAAAGAACACTGGCGTGTATACTACAGGAATACGTTGAATGATTAATTATAGATTTTCCTCTTCATTTAAATAGATTATGAAATGAAAACCTGCAAATACCTGCACATTGGAAATGAATGACAAACAGTAGGTAGATGTGGGAAAGAGACAGATTTAGTTGAGTACATTATTAAGCAGTTTTATTTTATTTAGTTAATAGCCGCCCATTCATTAAAGGGGTAGTAAAATAATTAACATAACATGTTATCTACAGGATAAGTAATTACTTGATGGGAAGGGGTCCAACCAACTGGGAGAGCTGCACACTGGGTTTTTGTTCTTCCCCCCCGAGAAAGTCAAAGACTAAAAGTTTGAGTTTCCCAACACAGGCAAATTGAAATAGTTTTAGAAACTTTTGGGAGAAATTTTTTGTTACTGCATTTTTTTTTTTTAAAGAAAATCGGCCCGAGGGGGAGGTCCGGTCCAATGGGTGTTGCAGGTCTGGGTCCGGCACCTCCCATCTTCTTGTGACGCAGCCCTCCTGCTTGCTTCATGCCTCCTCGGCATCGTGCTCCTGCGCAGGTCTCTCTGACCTTTCCCGGCACCTGCACACTACAGTACTTTGCTCTGCCGTCAACAAGGCAGAGAAGTACGCCAGCGAAGGAGCACAATGCTGGGGAGGCATGAACCAATCAGGAGGGCGGCAGTACAAGAAGATGGGAGGTGCCGGACCCGGACCTGCAAAACGCATTGGACCGGACCGCAGCAGACCACCCCCAGGTGAGTATAATTAAACTTATTTTTCTTATCTTTCAGGTCAGACCGGGGGCTTATCCACAGCATTATAGAATGCTGTAGATAAGCCCTGAAAGGCAGTTGCCGTATCTTATGGCGTCCAAAACATGTAACAGGTTCCCTTTTAAGCTTTTAACTGGACAGTGCCTTAATTTGGTGCTGATTAAATCAGTAGCTCATTCAAAAGACATGGCATTCATCTTTTTTACCCACCATAAGTATCTTGTACATCCGCCACATCACAGAATCTTAACCATTTCATCCACCTCTCATCTATGGATCACCTAAACCTATTAAGGCTATGTGTACACGGTGCATATTCTGCTGTGGAATTTTCCGCGCAGATTTTACTAAATCTGCAGGTAAAATGACCTGCATTTTTCCTGCGGATTTAATGCATTTTTTGTGCGGTTTTCCACCTGGGGATTGCTAGAATGGAGTCGGCGGAAAACTGCAGTAAAACCGCACAAAAGAAGCGACATGCTGCATTTTTCATTCCGCAGCAAATCTGCGTGGAAAAAAACGCAGCATGTGCACTGTGGATTTTGATTTACATAGGCTATAATGGTACTGTACATGACATGCAGTTCTGCTGCGAATCCACAGGGCCAAATCCGCTGCGGATCCGCAGCAGAATGCGCACCGTGCACACACAGCCTAAAGGGATGGTCAAATATCCTATGATTCACTATAAGGGTGGAGTCAGATGGCCAAATAAATCAGACCGAGATCAGAACGCAAGGCTCGAACTGGCTCTCCCGACTCAAGTATGGCAGGAACTTTATTTCTCCTAGCAGCTATGGGTTTTCAGTCAGACACACAACCAGTGTGGCTTCAGTGTCCGATCAGAACACAGCGAGCAGTGTTGCTTTAACCACCTCACGGCTGGCTCTGTACAGACGACCTGCTGAGCTGGCTGTCAGTCAGGGGGGTGGTGTGGTGCTTACAGCTGCTGCTCACTATGTACTGAGAGGAGACTGAAACTGTGCTGACTGCACCTATATGACTGAAAGCCCGAGCCTGCAGAGAAGAATAAAAGGTCATTTGCTTTCGGCAGCCGATCTCTCATTGTGGTGGCAGCACAGCTATAGAATACCATTGACAAGCAAATTAACCCCGTATCTGAAGGATAATCGTGTTTTTTCTTTCCATGACAGTTTTCCTTTAAAGTTGTAAGTCTACACTGTGATCACATCTTGTTGGCTTTGTTTGAAAGCATATTACGTCAGAAATTATGAAAATGATGCAACTCTATGAATAATTCTAGAACTAACTTGAATATAGAACTTTTTACTATTTCCCACTATTATTTCCAATACTACGCAATTTCTGATTGTCAGCTCACAATTGAGCTAACCATTTATAATATTACGTGGAAAACTGGTGTTCCGTGCACAAACTTCTTCTATCCAACAAGGATCCCATGGTGGATAGCAGCGCATGGGCTTTACTGATTGTATCCAAATGCTGCAGATATTCCTTTTCTTTAATGGGAGATTCACAAAATGACTGAGCAGAGGATTTGAGATGCATTCCTTTCCTCTTTGTAGCTCTGAATGAGTCAGGTTATCTACTGTCTCCTCAGTTTACGCCAAAGCCATTGTTATAAATGCCATCACCTCTTATGCACCTGCATATCAGGCTCTCCATTGTTTGCGCCCTCATACAGTAGGTTTTGCATTCACTTCGATTGTATCTTAATCTTAGCATGGGACATTCCTATCCCATCCCATTCAGGTACCGTACTTGGAGAGAGGGTTTAGATTGCCTCTTTGGTATAGATTGATAAGGGATGCAAATTATAAACAGGATTTCCCATTCAACAGCCGCCAAACGTATACTGCGCAGCCTTTTCACAAAACGCTGGTTATCGCGCTGGGCTAAAAGAAAACACATTGGTTTTTGTAAAGTGATAGCTCTCTGTGGAACCAACACAACCATTCTACAGAGATGAGTCATCAGGTTTCCCATACCTTTCCCTCAATACCTTCTCTGTAACTCGCACAAAACACAAGTGTTTTATAAATCAGATCGACCCGAAAATACTGCAAGCTTAATAATATATGACATGACTTCTAAATATTCAACTACTTCAATTAGATCATTCTGCATCACAGGTCTTTAGTGTGTTGCTGGCATGTATGCCTTCTTACTGTCAAATATTCTTATGACAGTCTTATATTAGAAGGCGGAATTAGACCCGTCACAAGCACAAGCCGAGATCTGCATTCAGATTTTGATTTCAAATACAAGTAACTTTCTCATTTTAATTTCTCACTTTCAGAAACTTTTCCTCCAAGGAATTAATTTTTTTTATTCTTATCTACTCATGCTCTTTATCAAATCCCGCGACTATCAATTACTACAGAGGAAAAACAATAGCCGCTTGTGATAGACTATCCATGAAATGGACACTTGGGATTACAACAAGGAGGTAGACGTTTCAGTCAAAAATTTAAGACCCAAAAAAAGGTGGAAACATTGAGAATAAAGAATTAAATAGCCACACCAAACTCAGATTGAACTCTACCAATAAATCATACTACCATACAAAGCTTAGGGAAAACGTTATATAACTGTCCGAAAGTCGTCTTATTGACCATGAGAGGAGACAAAGAAGCACTGCCATCAAAATTTATTATAGAAAACATTGAACTTACAATTGCTCATTTTGCCTTTCTACCAAGTTAGTTCTTCTCTTATCTATTAAACTAGGACATCACGTGATTAAAAACGGACTAGCTGAATCCTTCTAAGCTCTATGTAGAAATAGGAAGTCGCTTTTCCCTACACGAGTCATCACTATAAAAGTCTCTGGAAGGGAAGAGGAGCGGAGCAGCTGGGACAGGTGTTAAATAAAAAAAAAATTAAGAAAATGATAAATGAAGGGAAGAGAGACTTCCTGTTTCTACATAGAGCAGAGAAAAAAGAAGAATTACGGTAAATGGGTAGAAAGGCAAAATGAGCAATTGTAAGTAGACAGTGTTATAATATGATGATTGCAATTAATTGTCTGAGGAATCCAAACTTGGAGCCAACACACAAACTCCATGCAAATGATGATCTAAAATTAACTAGTGAATGCAGCAATGTCCATCGCCCTGCTATAGGTTAGAATTAGAGAATCTGCATAGAAGACAATTCTGTGTTTTTAAGCCTGAAGCTACATAATAATTCTGGCAGTGATGAAGGTCATGCACTCAGAGATAAAACAATGAACATGGAAGAGCGCAGCATGAGAAGCAACTGGTGGTTTATTGGGGATATTTCAATGGAAGGTGGGGGGATTAGACTCTCACCTGGAAGGATTGTGCACCCCTGCACAACCTTGGTAGCAGGCGTCTCTGTATACTCCTGCTGTGTTGCTCCGGGATCACTCCTGTGCTTCCTGATCACATGGACACAAGATGCAGTCACGTGATACCACTTCACAGGATATGACGTCACGTCAGGTCCTACTCCTGGAGATATTCTATATAGCCCTAAGCTGCTCCAGCCACAATACCCCAAGGGGAATATCAATGTTTTTAAAAAAAAAAAAAACGTATGTGGTCAATTTAAGGAGCGCTATGGCTATAGAGCACACTGCAATAGGTTAGTGGTGAACAAACCTTTTATTAAACCACTACGAGTTTCGGCAGCGGACCGCTACCTTCCTCAGGTGGATTTACTTAAAGATGGCATTACAGCCAGCAGAGTACTGCAAGTGAGAAAATTAAGTCGCACAATGTCAGGACCAGTTGGATTTGAGACATCCTTGTCATAGTTATGAAAATACAGATCAGAGCAATAATAGTACTATACAAAATCTGACGTCAGAAATGGCTCAATATGCCAATACGACAGAAGAACTCCCATAAATATACAAAATTTAAAAAAATTAGAGCCATGAGAACTGTCTTTAAAGTAGATAAAGTAACTCATTTATTTTAATATCAATATCAAGTAAAACAGTATTGAAATACAAGGGTATAGATACACATGGGATCCAAACTGCCAGTCCGCTTACACACTGCGACCAACATAGGTGAGGATTCGTGATGAGCGAGTATACTCGTTACTCGAGATTTCCTTAGCATGCTCGGGTGATCTCCGAGTATTTGGATGTGCTCGGAGATTTAGTTTCTGTCGCTGTAGCTGCATGATTTGCGGCTGCTACATGTGGGGACTCCCTAACAAACAGCCAATCCTCACATGTATTCAGGCTGGCTAGCAGCCACAAATCAAGCAGCTACGGCAACACAAACTAAATCTCCGAGCATGCCAAAATACTCAGAGATCACCCGAGCATTCTCGGGAAAACTCGAGTAACGAGTATGCTCACTCATCACTAGTGAGGATCAATCTTTAGCTAGCCAACTTACTTGATGATCTTAAAGGGACACTATACTTTATGGTCTGTCTAAAGAATTTGATTCCTCCGTTCGGACCTTTTGTTCTTCCCAGTGTGGTCTTCTGGACTTTTTTACCTGAGTTCTTCATGCTTTAGATAACCATTTGAACCCCATGTGTATCTATTTATACCCTTGTATTTCAATACGGTTTTACTTGATATTGATATTAAAATAAATGAGTTACATTATCTAATTTAAAGACCGTTCTCATGGCTCCAATTTTTCAAACTCTGTATGCTTGTCATAACTATGTGCAGGTCACCATGCAACTCCATTCACCTGCATTAAGCTGTAATGTAGCAGCAACATAGATCGATTTTTGGCCATGTTGTGGCCTTATCTGCGTAAAAACTATAGGAAAAGAATGGCACTCATACTATAAATACGGAAAAGGCGTGGAATTATGAAAGCTCACGTCTGATAGACAACATGCTAATAATATGCAAATGATGAAAAAAATAGAAAAGATTTTTAAAAAATTTGCTTTAATAAGTACAGAGTATGAGTGCAAAAATGCATGCACTTACACACATCTCCATGCCATGAATGAGGATATTAACGGTTGTCTGTGTGGTTTAAAATACCACAGAATGCACAAATCAAGACTCATTGCTGGCATCTCCGTTGGCAAATGTCAAGCAGTGATGTCCCTGAAGTGATTGATGAGAGAAGTCCAGAGCACATCTGAGACATCATTGCTTGGCAATGGCAAAAGGAGCTGCCAGCAGCGGATTTTGCTGATGTGCATGCCCAAATGCATTAGGCATGGCAGAACAAATCACTAGACAACCATTAATTAACTCACAGGTAGACGCTAATGCATGTAAGTGTGTGCATTTGTGTGTGGGGGGAAACTGTGTGATCTTTTCAAAATTTTCTTTCCATTTTTCCACAATTTGCGCATCATTACTGTGTGTATCCATCCTGTGATTTGCATAATTCTACAACTCACTTCTTGATGTTGCAGTTTCAATGTTAATTATCAGATTTTCACTAGTGTTTGATTTTTGCACTGAGCCATAGAACGGCATTAACAATTTTGATCGGACACGCATCCGTACTTGTGTGGGCCACTCAGTCAAGAGAAAAAAAAAAAAATTGGACATGCAAGTAACCCCATTGACTAGTATATAAGTGCAATACGTTGAAGAAAAAAAAAAAAAAACAGCTGCCTGATCTACAACATAAATCAATGCCTATCTGTGCAATATCAGCCCGATATGTTTTCTTCTGAAAAGTTGTTGCATTGCAGTGAAAACATACTTGGAAAAGCTGGACCCATACTTTTTCCCGCCCCAGCCCAGTTGATTGACAGGTCTCTTCTAGGTGTGTACTGTAGCAGAGAAGGGAATAGCTGACTGGTACCAAAAAAAAAAAAAAAAAAAAAAAAGACTATTCAGATCTCTCCCTATAGTGCCTGGCTGGCTTTTTAAACTATGCTTTTCTGAAAGGGTGCAGCTTTTCAGAATAAGGCCTGTTTCACACATCCGTTTGTATCCATCAGTCAAAATCCGCCGTTTTGGGAAAAAAACGGATCCGCCATTTTTCTTGGCGGATCTGTTTTTTCCCCATTGAGTTGCATTACGGGCGGATCTTGACGTTGGATCCGTTTTTTTGCGGATCCGCCAAAATTTTGACGTCCGCCGACATGCCCGAACGGACCATGCAACGTTTTTTCGGGCGGCCGGATCAGAAATTGTCACTGCGCATGCCCAAAGACTTCACTCAGCCGCAAATTTAACCCTAAACTCTGTTCTGGCGGCTGAAAAATCTCTCTCTCTTTCTCCCCCACCCTCCCAGGCAGCAGTTCCTTTAAAATTCTTCCTTTGACGGATCCGTTAAAAATAACGGTCCGGTGACAAACGTTGTGGTCAGTACAGGAACGGATCCGTTATCCGCCATTTTAGCGGATTTTGACTGACCAAAAAAACTGATGTGTGAAACAGGCCTAAGACATACTTGGCAGCAATTCCGCAGCCAGACTCTGATCTATGCTGCACGGGGTTCGAGCATCACGATCTGATGAAAGGTGCCCTTTAAATAAGAAAGCATGTCCGTAGCACTGTAAAGCAGAGGAAATTCCTTTCTATATCATGCTATATCAAGAATTAGATGATAAAAATGTAATATTAACAAAAGCCATAAGATATGCAAAATATGACAGTATTATCAAAGCTATGAAATGCCAAAAATTCCAGCGCATATTTTACATTAGGAATAATTGCTCCAAAAACGTATGGGTTATGCTTTAACTTGTAACTGCAAAAATGCAACCTCAGCAACAAAAGGCAGAAATTTAACCACTTCATGCTCAAAGGATATGTTCATTCACATTTCAGAGAAAATTATATTCCGAGGGGGAGCAGCTTTGATAATTAAAAAAATAAAATAAAAAAAAGGCAGGGAAGAAATAATGATCAGCTTGCTTTATGTAAGTATACTTCTAATTGAATATTTATGGCTCTCCGCTATAAAAAAATGACTCTTTAAAATGTTTTGCATTCCAGTTTTGCTGATGCAATGCCTTAATCACAGGCAAGTGACTAACAGGAATGTAATGTGGGTCAGTGTTACAGCATTTATTATTATCATTATTGATTCCGCAGGACAGAACTGCACACGCTGGACGTACACTAACTATATTCCCTCCACTCACTTTCTGCAAAGAGTGACCCTATTACTTGCCCAATGAGATAATGCACTGTAAAAATACAGATTTTTGGAATCATATTTCATATTGCTTGTCCTAGCACCCACAGTTGTGTGTTGGGGGACAGTGTACTAATAGTAGATTATAATTTATTAGGAAAAGTTTTCATGAGTCATTTCTTCACATTAAAGGGGTTGTCAACACTTCAATTCTTTGTACTGTATATACTGCAATAGTTTAGATTTGTGGTATATAGTGCAATTACTGATCTTTTATACGGCTCAGCAAGAGGCTGGGCTTTATAGGAACACAAAAATGTTATCCTTCAATAGGCACAAAGTGGTGCCGCACCAAGACTGCGCCACTTATATGCTGTGGTCACAGACGGGCACACTGACAGCTGCGAGGGGAGCAGGCTTGTGCATCACCGCTAACATTCACTATGGATGGTGCAGACTCCGCTCCTGAGCCCTCTCCATACATCTGCACCTGACATGCGCTGTACATGTACAACAGATGCCAGGAAGGTGTTAGAATGGTTTCAGGGTTTTTTCTTCTTTTCTTCTCACCCCCACTATGTTGGGGACAAATATTAATAGAACACTAAACCTAGAAATAAATGCCTTCTCTCTGTGTAGCCTGCAGCATGATCCTGAGACAAGCCTAGAGAAATCCTGCAAAGGATATTTTGTCCAGCTAATCTATGCCTCCTTACATTTATAGCTACCTAAAGCCCTGACCCCTTAGCCAAGCAGGTGGGACTATTGTGCTACTGCAGACAGTACGCAGTAAGCAGGAGTCTGCTGCAGTCAGTTATCCCACGGCCACACAGACCATGAAGACAGTACGCAGTAAGGAGGAGTCTGCTGCAGCCAGTTATCCTACAGCCACACAGAAGACCATGAAGACAGTACGCAGTAAGGAGGAGTCTGCTGCAGCCAGTTATCCTACAGCCACACAGAAGACCAGAAGACAGTACGCAGTAAGGAGGAGTCTGCTGCAGCCAGTTATCCTACAGCCACACAGAAGACCATGAAGACAGTACGCAGTAAGGAGGAGTCTGCTGCAGCCAGTTATCCTACAGCCACACAGAAGACCATGAAGACAGTACACAGTAAGGAGGAGTCTGCTGCAGCCAGTTATCCTATAGCCACACAGAAGACCATGAAGACAGTACGCAGTAAGGAGGAGTCTGCTGCAGCCAGTTATCCTACAGCCACACAGAAGACCAGAAGACAGTACACAGTAAGGAGGAGTCTGCTGCAGCCAGTTATCCTACAGCCACACAGACCATGAAGACAGTACGCAGTAAGGAGGAGTCTGCTGCAGCCAGTTATCCTACAGCCACACAGAAGACCAGAAGACAGTACACAGTAAGGAGGAGTCTGCTGCAGCCAGTTATCCTACAGCCACACAGACCATGAAGACAGTACGCAGTAAGGAGGAGTCTGCTGCAGCCAGTTATCCTACAGCCACACAGAAGACCAGAAGACAGTACACATTAAGAAGGAGTCTGCTGCAGCCAGTTATCCTACAGCCACACAGAAGACCATGAAGACAGTAATCAGTAAGGAGGAGTCTGCTGCAGCCAGTTATCCTACAGCCACACAGAAGACCATAAAGACAGTAATCAGTAAGGAGGAGTCTGCTGCAGCCAGTTATCCTACAGCCACACACAAGACCAGAAGACAGTACACAGTAAGGAGGAGTCTGCTGCAGCCAGTTATCCTACAGCCACACAGAAGACCATGAAGACAGTACACAGTAAGGAGGAGTCTGCTGCAGCCAGTTATCCTACAGCCACACAGAAGACCAGAAGACAGTACACAGTAAGGAGGAGTCTGCTGCAGCCAGTTATCCTACAGCCACACAGAAGACCAGAAGACAGTACACAGTAAGGAGGAGTCTGCTGCAGCCAGTTATCCTACAGCCACACAGAAGACCATGAAGACAGTAATCAGTAAGGAGGAGTCTGCTGCAGCCAGTTATCCTACAGCCACACAGAAGACCATGAAGACAGTATGCAGTAAGGACGAGTCTGCTCCAGTCAGTTATCCTACAGCCACACAGAAGACCATGAAGAAGAGGAAAGAAACACCGTGTGGGTGCACAGATCTCTTTATACATTTCTAAGTCCTAATTACAACACAAGTTTGTTATATATTAGTTTTTGCAAATTGTTTTTCATTTTCTGTGCTTAACATCTGATCATTAAATAACCGGACAACCTATTTTAAATAGAAGACATCAGGTCACCATATGTGCTGCATGTCGAAAATAGATATGGAATATAAATTAATAAAGCAAACCTTTATCTTACAGCGTATAGCACTGGGCATTTACTGGAATGGGCGAAGAAAAACAAACCATTATAAATATGAAAGCCATTTCATATTCTGCCTGTAATGTAAATTAATATAGTGTGACTCATACTGTAAATGGTAGGAGATATTTGTGACGAAATATCTTGGTCCTATTCTGTTTACAATGGCATGGGGCCACAGCGGATGCAGATCTACAGGTATGAGGACAGGTATAAGGACCTATTTATAAAAGTGGATATTTCAGCGTTACTAGGGGTCAGAAACAGAAGAGCCACCGTCACAGAATGCAGCCTTAGTGCTGCTGAAGGTAGCTCTTTTACCTAAAAACGCCCTGGGGGGGGGGGTGACAGGTTCCCTTTAACGTTTATCGTGAAGGAAGTAAAACTTCAAGCACCAATAAACAAACTGTATGACAGACATTCAAAAAGTGCTCCCTTCTAACCAGTGAATATATAATAAAGATAGGTAGTTACAGTGGGGGAAATAAGTATTTGATCCCTTGCCGATTTCGTAAGTGTGCCTACTGACAAAGACATGAACAGTCTATAAATTTAACCCCTTAACTCCCGTCTTTTTACGCAAAAAAAAAAAGTGCAAACCCACACGTTTTTTGTTTGGCTTTTTTGCTAGGTTCACTAAATGCTAAAACTGACCTCCCATTATGATTCTCCAGGTCATTATGAGTTCATAGACACCAAATATGTTTAGGGTGTCTTTTACCTAAGTGGTGAAAAAAAATTCCAAAGTTTGCTATAAAAAAAAAAAAAAATGTGGAATTTTCCGAGACCCGTAGCGTCTCCATTTTTCGTGATCTGAGGTTGGGTGAGGGCTTATTTTTTGTATGCCGATCTGTCGTTTTTAATGATACCACTTTTGTGCAAATATGTTCTTTTGATCGCTTGTTATTGCATTTTAATGCAATGTCACAGCAACCAAAAAAACGTAATTCTGTCGTTTTGAATTTTTTTCTCGCTACGCCGTTTAGCCATCGGGTTAATCCTTTCTTTTTTATTGATATCTCCGCGTTCAGAATCGCCTGAGCTATCAAATATGTGTGTGTGATTTTTCTTTTTATGGTTTTATTTTGATTGGGACGAAAGGGGGGTTATTTAAACTTAAGTTTTTTTTTAATTTTTAAACACTTTTTTTTTTTACTTTTGGTAGGCTTCAATAGCCTCCATAGGAGCCTAGAAGCATGCCATACTTGATTGGCTCTGCTACATATAGGCGATGCTCAGATCGCCTACATGTAGCAGATTTACTGCATAGCTATGAGCGCTGACCACCGGGTGGCGCACATAGCAATGTGTCGCAACAACCATAGAGGTCTCTATGAGACCTCTGGTTGTCAATGCAACGCGTCGCTGACACCGATCACGTGACGGGGGTCGGCGATGAGCTCATTTCCAGCCAGGCGCCGGAAGTACTAGTTAAATGGCCGCTGTTAGCGTTTGACAACGGGATTTAACTAGTTAATAGGCACGGGCAGATCGTGATTCCGCAAGTGCCTATTGCGGGCACTTGTCAGCTGATTAAAACAGCTGACATGTCGCGGCTTTGATGTGGGCTCACCGCCGGAGCCCATCTCAAAGCAGGGGATACTTTCCAATGACGCAAGAGCACGTCATCGGTAAGTAAGTAAGGGGTTAAGGGTAGGTTAATTTTATCAAGGGTTTTACCACAAAGTATTAAGTCTTGTTTGCCAGAGGGATCAAATTCTTATTTCTCACTGCAAAATGCAAATAAATTTATATGATTTACACAATATGATTTTCTGGATTTTATTCTTGATATTCTATCTCTCAACCTTAAAATTAACCTACCCTTTGTCAGTGGACAAACTTACAAAATCAGCAAGGGATCAAGTAATTATTTCACCCACTGTAAAGGTTCCTTGAGCAGTGCAGTGGGATTAGTAGCTCAAAAAAGGGCATGTTAGACATGACAACGCCTAAAGAGTTCCTAGCATCTTCCAGGGCACTGCTCAAGGAACCTTTAACTATCTTTATTGCTGTAACGCCTAGGGAATGGTTGGGGTTCAATACTGCAGGGCCATACTTGGGTACTTCCCTTGTTAAGGCGGGAGTCCTGCATTTGGGCATGACAGGGAATAATAGGGACTGAACTAAATTACTGAACTATATTACTGATCCTTGTCTCCTATGCCGCCTTCTGAGGGTGATCTACAGTAAAACGAGCAAGATCTCCCTAATTTTTTTTATTATTGCACTGGTTCATCGTGAGCACTTTTTGAATGGCTGTGTCATTAAGGCTGTGAGACCACGTTGCATTTTTTAAGCATTTCCGCGGCGGCCTAGTTAAAACGCATCCCATGCAATCCTATAGGATTCCACAGTTGCTGTGCCAATGCTGCGTTTTTTTCCGCTGCGGAATCGCATTGTGGAAAAATCTGCAGCATATCCATTAATTTTGCGGAATCGCGGTGATTCCGCTGCCATAGGATTGCATTGAAATGCTCACTTAACGCATGTGACTATGCCCACCATGCGTAAAGTGAGTGTTTCATGTGCGGATGGTACCCAGGGTCTGGAGGAGAGGAGACTCTCCTCCATGCCCTGGGACCATATTCCTGTTAAAAATAGAATTAAAATAAAAAAATAGGGATATACTTACCCTCTGTCGGCCCTTGGAGTCCACCCGGCTCTCAGTGGTGCTTCCCAGGCGTGTTTTGCAACAAAATGACCTTTGTGACGTCGCGGTCGCGTGACGTCACAAAGGTCATACTTGCAAAGCACGCCTGGTAACGGAACAGACTGGGAGCACCGCTGAGGAGATTGGGGGCCGACAGAAGGCGAGTATATCTGTATTTTTTTTTTTTTATTATTATTATTTTTAACATTGTATCTTTTACTATTGATGCTGCATAGGCAGCATCAATAGTAAAAAGTTGGTCACACTTGTCAAGCACTATGCTTGACAAGTGTGACCAACCTGTCAATCACTTTTCCAAGTGATGCTTCAAATCACTTGGAAAAGCGCTTGAATTCCACAAGCTAAAAACGCTTGCATAATGCTTGTATTTTGCGGGAAAAAACACATGCGAATTCCGAATGTGTGGGCACATAGCCTTAAAGTTTGATGGTTTCCTATGCTATATACAATTAAACACTTTCTCCCTTAAGGTGATGGTATATTGTTAGGATATGCCACAACTTATTGATCTAGGAGTCCAACTGCCAAACCCCCACCCCACCTCAATCCTTAGACTGAAGGGGCTTATCGCTAGCAAAGTTTTTCCTTTACATTGCTGCTCCAGGCCTCTCAATATGCAGAAAACAAATACACAGTCCCATGAACTTGAATAGAGACGCTAGGCATGAGAAATGTGGTGGATTTTCAGCCTCCCCAGAAGTAGAACTACAATAATGTAGCAAATGTGATGGATCCGTCAGAACATTTAAAGACACATCTCCTTAGCATTTCATTGTAAGCCTTTTCCACACTATGTGTCAGAAGTGACGACAATGTAGTCAATAGCATCTTGCCGCCCATGGGCTTCTATTCTACAGCCTCTGACGTCTCAACCTAATGACTGAAACGGCACCAATTCCTTTCATGCCCCAAAGGCAGCCATGCTTGTATTTGCATGTGCTATATGAAACACTGTAGAAAGGATATGTACAACAGGCTTCAGTTTGCATGAGATTAATAAAATAAAGCACATTTTCAATATTACAATATTGGAAATGACAAGTTCTGACCTGTGCTCGATCCTGTACTTGCCAGGTAATTAGAACGACAGACTTTCTGCCACGTTTTAAGATAGAAGTCGTCACTGGAGGAAATGCTGAAATTGATCACAATGAATCATCATGGCCAGCAATATAGACTGCTAAAAAGTCAAACTAGTTCAAGTGCAAGCAGCTGCTTGCACCAGAAGTGCAGTGGAGGGTGAGTGAGAAGTCTGACTTTACAACTACTGAATTACATTTTTAAAAACTAGTTGAAAGGAATAATGTTTCATTGCTGAAAAAATGAATGGTTGTAATGGTGAAAAATTACTGTACTTCAGACATTGTCTGTAGATAATACAGCCATCTAATCAGGTCTCATTTTTTGGTAAAGTTTTTCATGAATACAGTATTTTGTTTTTTCTTTTTCACTGGATGCACGTTGGTCAGCAATGTCAATTTTTAGTGCTGGAGTCCTGGGTTCAAATCCCACCAAGGACAACATCTGCAAAGAGGTTGCATGTTATCCCCATGTGTCACGATACCACCAAGGGGGGGGGGGGGGTCGGTCAGCGGACTGCACAACACACACACACACAACGGGATGGCAAAGACACCTCCTAAGCTCCAACTTGAGCCTGTCCCTGCACTCCTTTAACGCCCTAAATGGGTCCTTCCCACCACCGCCGTCACCAACCTCATCTCTCACTGTCACCTCACACTGCCTTGGCTAGAGCACTAGCTGGCAAGGGCGCTAGCATCACCACTATAGATGGTACAACACAGGGGACAGTGACAAACATGAGACATTTCATTGTGAAGAGAAAGAAAAAATAGGATGGCACTCACCGTTCATGTGAATCAAATCACTTTATTTCACATACACAGGGCATCGGCATAGGCACGGGAGCAATGTGCTGGAAGACGGACAACAGCTGTTTCACGCTCAATACGCTTCAACAGGGAAATGTTTTTTATCTTCTAGTTTTTTTGTTTTTTTCATTAAACAGTTTTTTTGGTAGAGGAGTCACAAGACATGCTCCGGTGAAGGGGAGGAGTTATTCACACATGCGTTTTCTTTGCATTACCTGTATTCTGAGCATAGGACCTGTTGAAGCGTATTGAGCGTGAAACAGCTGTTGTCCGTCTTCCAGCACATTGCTCCCGTGCCTATGCCGATGCCCTGTGTATGTGAAATAAAGTGATTTGATTCACAAGAACGGTGAGCGCCATCCTATTTTTTCTTTCTCTTCACAGTGAAATGTTCTGTTTTTTCAACATGGGATTGAGCACCCATTCCAAGTGGGATTAAGGTGTTTTTTTATTAATGTGAAAAATATATGTGCAGACATCCAGGGTATTTTTCCACACAACGGTGCCGGATATCTATTTTCTCAATTTGTGGACAAACACGAGACAGATGAGTCAAAAACACAAAACTTAGCTTTACAACTTTCTCTGCTGAAAAGCAATGCACAGCAGAAGAAAGGCACCAGGATCACAAACTCAAGAAGCCAGCAGAGGCACAACTGAAACCAGAGAGCTCCTTACTCCAGGATTGGTCAACATAGATCGCTCTATCACCGACAGTCAGCTGATGAATCAGGTGACCATTTAAAGAATGGTGGGAGTGGTCACCACCCATATTAGCTGATCTAGCAACTCTGCAGTTAAAGCAAGCTGCCAGTAAGGAAAACTGACATTAACCCCCGCTGGCCTGAAAGGAAAAAAGCTACATTTAAAACATAGTGGAACCAGAGCTGCCACGAATCCAAAAATGGATCGTGACACTGTGTTTGTGTCGGTTTCCTCCGGGTTCTCCGGTTTCCTCCCCACATTTCAAACACATACTGATAGGGGATTTCGATTTTGAGCCCCAATGGGGACCAGGGATGACTGTAAAGCTCTGTGAAATTAATGGCATTATATTAAAGTTAAATAATCAAATAAACTACGGTAGATAGAATTGGTTCACACAATAAAAAGTACAATTATAGGTGCCATTCTAACATGGTGCGGGGCAGTAGACGTGGGAGAGGAACTCGTCTCTTACGCCCCGGCCCATTACATGTGGGTGTGTGTGAACTTGCGCTATGAGGGCGTTACACCCGCGACGACTTGGGTTAGGCAGGACCACATGTTAAACAATTCAATGAATGAGGCAAACATGATAACTTGGTGGGGATTATATACAGTAGATAGCGGGTACACAGCTTGAAAAACGCTTTCTTACTTGGTCTCAATCTCCACTGTTTCACCTTCGTTCACCATAACCCAGTTCAGTACTACAGTCCAGTTAGTGTAAGTCCTATTGTCAATTCGCAGTTCCATGTTTTCTTTCCCATTAAGGGAATTATTTTTCCAATATGGGTGGTACTTAGCTGCTCTGCTACTGATGCCTTGGAACTCCCTCCTGGGACACTCTTCGCCTCACGTTCTCTGTCTCGTCTTGTCCAGTTACAGTTACCTCTCTGAGTTATAAACTCGAGGACCGTACTGCTAGGTTTCCTCTCCCAAAACCAGCCTCCAATTTATCATTCTGTCCTTCAGTAACTTCTCTCTTTTCCTCTCTCTCATTACTCAAGATCACGCTAACCACTGTCTTGGTCTCCTCTCACTGTGGCACTGCTTATTGTCTTGACCTTAGGTCTGTTCTTAAGGCACACTGGCACTGGGCCTTTTCTGAAGTCCTGACAGGAAACGGTTTGTCCCTTCACCTTAACACCTTCCATACAGGGATAATCCGAAACACTAACTTTCCCTACTATTGGGCAGAACACAACACTACTACCAAAAACACCCATCAAAATATACACTAGACATTGACACACTGCGACAAGACATGCGTCTTCAAGAAGGAACGTGGGGAGTATGTCCATCTCCTTACACAATTCATCATTTACAAAAAAAACGCCTGCAAATGTTCTAAAGCAAAACAAATGGTATAACCAAAAGACTGCCTGGTGTGCCATATTTTACTGCCAACATTGATCAGTGCAGAGCCACGATCATAATAGTACTGCATTTGGTTGTGACCACTTCAGCCCGTCAATGGTCAAAGCAATGACATGCTGCTGTTTGCAATCAAAGACCAGGAAGATCACTAGAGTATCAAGCACTGAGACACAAGGAAAAGAGGATATGGGTAGTGTTTAATTTCTAGCGGTTTTTAAAATATATTTTTTAGAATTCGGATAACCACCTTTAGAATTTTTTTCCATTATTTTCAGGACTGAACTAGTGTATTGTAAGTCTGAAAATCATGTTTGATTGTTTTTTCATTATCTACAGTATATAGGTAAAAAATAATCACATTCAGTTAGTTATTGCAATATGCATCTATAGATCATTGTTTTGTTCTGTCCCTGTATAACAAGTGCAGACAAAGTTATAGAATACATGCTTGAAGTTATGAATAGTCTAGAAAAACAAAATGTACCATCATGGAGGTGGATAGGGCTAAGTAACAACATGTTCATGGTTCACAATGAACTCCAGAATTATGACTTCAATGGACACGGTCTTTTCAAAAAACTTTGAATAAACAGTATATGTGATTATAAGAAATCTTGTATTATAGCTTATCAGAGATGAACAGGAAATAGTGTCATACTGTGTTAAGATAAAAAAAAAGTGATGTTTCACATATCCTAGCGTAAAAAAAAAAAAATGCATTTTTCTCTACTTACAAGACACTTCTCCTCGCTCTGTCCCTTAGGCCTGTTTCACATTTCCGTTTGTTTCCATCAGTCAAAATCCGCCGTTTTGCAAAAAAAAGGATCCTTTTTTTGGCGGATCCGTTTTTTCCCCCATTAACTTGCATTAGCGGCGGATTTTGACGGATGGTCATCAGCTGGATCCAGCTGACTTGAGTGGACGAACAGTGAAACGTTTGACTGCACGGATCCGCATTTTTACACTGAGCATGCCCGGAAGAATTTGGTTTCCAGAAATTTAACCCCAAATCCCGTTCTGGCGGCAGAAAAAAAATTCTCTCTCTTTCTCAGGCTGCGGTTCCTTTAAATTTCCGACTTCAGCGAATCCTTCAAAGCAACGGTCCGGTGGCATACGTTGGTGTCACAACGGAAACGGATTCGTCTTTTGCATTTTTTCACGGATTGCAACTGACCAAAAAAAGAAGTGTGAAAGAGGCCTTAAACTCATCATTCATTCTGTAAAACTGCTAAAATATGATGGAGGAGAAAACCACGGCAGCCAGTGTGGCGTTAAGGGCAATTCCTAGCATTCCCCATGTGCGGTAACAAAATCAGGAAATAGACACCAGCAGGAACCAGATAAGCTTCAGAACGGTTTCTGTCCTGATGAAGAGGTCCTGCACAACCTCGAAGCATGTTGACCCTGTAAACCTGTACAATAAATGTTATAATTTTTATCCACTGGCAACCATTGTGAATTCATCAGCAGGTTTTTGAGCTGCATGTCAGGGGTTAATGTCTGGAGCTCGGTGCAGGTTTTGACCTGCACACCTGGGGTTAATGATTGTGGCCTCTTTCAGGTTCTGGGAGAGCTTCTTAAACCCCTGGGAAGCTCCAATCCCTGCCAGTTATACTTTTGCCTTTGGCCGAGTGTGGTGACCTCTGTGTGCCTGTTCGTTGTTAAAGCTTGTTTATATGGTTCTGACCTGGTTCTGTTCCCCATTGTGAGTTTGCCTGTTGATTCTGTACTGCGCTACCCTCTCTGTGTATGACTCATTGCCTGTGATCTGACTGCTCTCTGCTCGCCCCTCTTGTACCTTGCAGCTATCTCTCTGTGTGACTCATTGGCTACGTCCTGACTATCCTCCCTGTCTATGCCCCTTGGTAACTTTGTCTTGCAGTTACCCTGCTAGGAGTTATCTTGCAGCTCCTAGCTCTTTGGAGTTTAGGCCACGCCCTCAGCAGTCACGTGCTTTCGGTCCTGCGGCTCTGAAGTACGCATCTTCTCGGCTGCTGCCCGCTCCACGGGTATCTTTGAGCACAGTTCGCTTTACTCAAGATACTTGCACTGGCTCAGTGAGCAAGTTCAGTGCGGTGTTTCTGACACTTTTGTCTGACAGGGACATTGAAGTGGAGTGATCCCAGTGGGGCATCATTGATTGCGTTCAATGGCCCCAACCCTTGCGATCTTAGGGTGCTGATGGGTTGCTATTGAAGCCAGGTGCCTCCTGAAAGCCCGTTGCCACCATTTTGCTGCCCATGTGATTCCCAACTACAGCTGAGATTCATAGATGGTTATTTGTGCTGTATACTGCAACACTTGCCTATCGCACAATGATCAAACAAAATAAGTTATAAAAATAAGCTATATAATACAAAAGAAATAAAATAAGATTGAAGCATTCTGCATTCCCCAACCAAATATGTATTAAAAAATTGAACACATTCAACATAGCGCATCTATTAAACTCCAATCAAAATATGAATTTAACCCATAAAAGGTACGGTAACTTAAAAATTCTAATTTTTTTTCTTCCTTGAGGCACCGTACATCCCATTAAAAAATTGCAAAATAAAATGTTTAAATGTCACAAGTATACCAAATTAATTCCAATAAGGACTACAACTCAGCATACAACATACATCATGTAACTACTAAAGGGAATCTGTCACCACATTTGACCTATCTAAACTATTACTATGGACATACAGGTTATAGACTGCTGAGGGGAGTGATGCCTGTGTGCTTTATATCAAATGCCTTGTTCTTGAGAAATAATCTTATCACTTTATATAAATGACCTATTCCAGGCTGTGGGGAGAACAATGCCTGGAATATATCTCTGCCTCCAGAGCTTGTTTTAACTATAAAGGAGGAGCTACCACTGTGATGTGTAATGGCCGCTCTTTGCTCTCTTGATCTCACTGCAAAGCTGTGTGTGATTATACCTGACACATCTGCAGGTTCCTCTCAGCTTCCATCTCACAGGCAGACAGGGTGGTAATATTGTTACAATACAGCAGAGCTCAAGAGAGCTGCAAAAAATGTGTTTGCAAGAAGACAAATTAAAATTTTTTGTGTTTTGTTTTGGTTACTTGTCTCACACTGGTAACTCCCCTTGAATGTAAAATAATCTCTGGAGGCAGTTATCTTCCAGGCAGCGTCCTTCCCACAGCCTGGAAGAGATCATTTATATAAAGTGATAAAAGATGATATCTAAGCAACAAGGCACCTGATATGAGGCATACAGGTATCGCTCTTTTCAGCATTCTATAACCTGTATGCCCATATTAATAATTTAGGTAAAGGAAATATGTCACCACATTTGACCTAAAGTAAAAAAGATAGGAAAATGGTTACAACAAGCCCATTTATTTATTTACCAACGTTTTGATTTTTTTCGCAGTAATAATAAAATTAGAAATTTGATATTTACAGAACTGTACTATCCTGAAGAATGTCACTTTTATCGCACAATGATAGCTGTAAAAACACCCCCCAAAAATGGCAGAACTGCTTGTTTTTCATCATACACCTCAATTGCATATACGGTCCCACTATTCAGTACACTGTTTCATAAAATGAATGCTGTCATTCAAAACTGCAACTCATCCCAACCATTTTTCACCTTTCCTTTTGGTCAAGACATCTTGGAACATCTTGAGACGTGTAGCACTAGATGACTACGTTTCAAATAAAAACAGTCTGGTGCTGCTCTGTCGGTTTTGTGAGTAACAAGAGCTCTACATTTTTTCTTCCTTTTTCAAACCTCGTCATCTCATTCCATTCTACTAGAAGAAAGATTAGGAACTACATATCTGAAGGATGCTTCTACTTGCCAAGGAGCAATGTCCTTTTACACAGCAAAATCTGGAAATGACAAATGAAATCATACAAAGTAAACCAACTGCTCAAACATATAGAAAGAGAAGGTTTGTGTTGCTATAGTGGAAGCTCTATATTAAAAGAGTGGCTCAGTGGTTAGCACTGCAGCCTTGCAGCACCCAGATTCCAGGTTCAAGTCCTACTAAGGACATCATCTGGAATAATTCTGCATTTTCTCCTATGTTTATGTGGGTTTTTCCGCGTTCTCCGGTTTCCTCCCACATTCCAAAGACATACTGATAGGGAATGTAAATTGTGAGCCCCAATGGGGACACTGATGATCATGTTTGTGAAGTGTTATGGAAATTAATGTCGCCATACAAGCAAATAAAAACTAGGAATACCAAGGATTTGCTTTAACATTAAAGGAGTTGTCCATTATACTACAACAATCCATCCGGTTACAGATATGTCTGCACTGGGTCTTCTGGGGCCACTTCACTCATTTCCTTCGGACAAAACGGTTACCCAAAAGATGATCGAGGCGCTGCTGCTTTCAGATTTCCCCCAGATACCAGTTATATCTGAAGAAGGTGAGGGTGAGGCAGCCGTAGACTGGCAGCATGGTTCACGTGGCATATCATCACTGGAATGGCGCCAGAGGAGAGTAGGAGCTGTTTTAATTCTATGTGGGGGGATACTGTAATTGTGAAGGGATTGTCCGGGTAATAAAGAAATTAAACGGGAACAATTCTCGTCAGAATTAAGACTTCTTCCTTCTAATTATCAGAATCACAATACAATTACGGTAACTTCATTTTAGTAAAATTATTGTGACATAATGCATCACAAAGAATGGCCAAGCCTATATCTGGATCACAAACTATGGCCATATGACTGAGGAAGGAGGGGGTGGATTCCAAGGAAAAATTAGCCATTCTTACTGCCTCAAGCAGACAGGAGTCTTAGGTTAGACAAAATGAAATTAAGGAATGTGCAGGAGAACGTCTCAGACACGCGTGACAGGATTTGTACAGCTTGAGTTTGTTACACAGACTACACTAAATCCACACAAACGGCAGCGCGTAAGCCCCAAACAATCTATGCTTATACTAACTGTAAAGACGTAAATGTGTGCAATTATAAAAAGAAAAAAAAAAAAAGGCATCATAGTTTATTACTAAACTTCTCATTTCACACATCCACTTCCTCCAGGGCTTTTATTCCCTCTCACATCCGGCACACATACAGCTAACATGAGGATGAGCACCGTAGATCCGGGAAATCTATGGGCTTAATCAATTCATATGTTGCTTTGGTTTTATGTGGTGAGAAAATGTGGGATTAAGCTGTGATAAATGTTTTTAGGCGTTATCAAAGTAGATATTGAATTTTCAAGTTTCATGACAGGGACTCAACTAGATAACCAAGGCAAGAATGACAACTAAAGTTCAGCAAATCTTTTGAAATTTAAAGTCACCAGCTTCAATACATGTAAAAAAAAAAAAAAATGGATTTAGAAACTATTAGCTCCAAAGAGAAAATACCTTCCCTGAGAAGATGTGTGCATCATTAAGGTTTCCTAGGTCGCCCCCAGAAGAAGCAGGGCGAAATGGTGTTAGGATGGAGGGACACATGCTGTGCTCTGAGTGTGCCCGGAGACGTTCTTTCTGTCTGGCGTTATACTTGTCAACCATTTACTAAGCCATCAATTGTATTGCTTTATTTCCATCTACCTCATCATTAGCACTGTATATATGTCTTTATTAAATATGAATATTAAAATGTGATACTTTTGAACAAATCCTCTCTTTTTGTGCGGTGACTTTTTCACTAGCTATTTTAGCTTGTAATTATTTATAGCCTCATGACCTTTGGGTCTTTGGACTGGGGCTTTCTTCTGTTTTGGTTGTAGTTGAGGCCCGAGAGGTACATCCGTATGGCCACGGAACTGTTTTAGGTTTATAATATATCTGCCTAGGCCTGTGGCCCACAACAAACCTAGTTTGACCTTACGTTTTATAAGCAATGCATGCAGGGGCCAGAACTTGAGGATGACCATCCTTTCTTGTTACCATCTGTTCTATCAACTTTTGTATGTTGCATTTGGTGCCAGACAACGGGAAAGTGTCAGTTTGATTACCGATTCGGCCACCTTATCCAACGTGAGCTAGTGATGAAAAAAATAACACTACCACAGCCGTTTATGTTCCTAGTCCTTGGTAGGGACCCAATCATGTACAGGGGTTTACCAGGGGAATTTGGGCTATGTTAGCAAGTTGTGTTTTTGCTCCTTTTTATCCCCGCAGGTAAAACCTGCTCTCTTGACAGAAAAGAAGCTGCTTACAAAAAGCAGGTTTTGCTGTGTTTTTGTTGTCTCTTGTGCATGTATGCTGATAAAGTTTAGTGGTCCAAAAATTTCACTTCCTTAGGTTTTTACCCATTGTTTCCTATGGGTTACAAAACGCTATAAATAACGCTGAAAAAAGTGACATGCTGCAGATTACAAAAACGCAGCAGTTTTCCAAATCAGCCAGGTAAATAAACCAGGGTGTGCATATGAGATTTCTGAAATATCACTTTGTTGGCACTGTAAAACACAGCTTAAAATTTGAATTAAAAAAGCAACAAAAACGCAACATGTGAACATAGCCTTACACCAGTAAAAAAAAAAAAAAAAAAAAAATACCACCACCTAAAATTCCAATTTTAACACAAAATAAGGATGATGGTAATCAAAGAATCCCAAGAAGTTAACCCCACTAACTGATGACTGGACTCATGCTTCCTGATCACAGATATGGCTAACTGATGGCACAATAGAGGAAGAGTACAGAAAGCAGAGGACGTAAACTATGAGGATGACATCAACCAGGCACTTATTGAGCTTGCAGCCTGGTTACCAGAAATATGAGCACGAGAAGATACAGCTTCAGCCATGCACGTATTGCTACCCAGCTTTCTTTTCCCAAATGAACAGCAGATGTTGTTTCATGTGATGATGAAGAGGAGTAGTTGCTAGTCTATTCAAGCCTGGACTACCGCAGTTTATTTTCCTTCTGCAGTGCTTGCACACGGCAAAAAGCTGACAAGCTGGAAAAGAATAACCAGACCTGAGATGCTTGACTGTGTAATTTTCCACCAGAACAACCAAAGCTTTCAGACTGTTAGCCTTCTTTACCAATAGCAGTTTCAGAAAAAGTAGATCTTCCCCAGAAGATCTGTCAATGCCGGTTCTGCTCTTTATCGCCAATGCCACAACCTCCTTGTCACCCTTATCTGGTTTCTACCACCTCAACATCATCATCATCTCAGCTAAGAGTTGCATTAGTGCGGGAAATATCTAATTCCATGCTCCCCTGCCTGTACCACCTTTAGATTTGCCAACTCAGAGTGCAATCACCAGTACTCCTACCACCATGTCTGTCAGAGCCACCAACACAGCTATTCATTTGAATTTTACCCTCCATCTTATCCGGCATTATGTCATCCAAATACAAAGACTAAGTGTTCATCTCAACCAGTAAATCAACTGGAAGCAGTTGTGAAATATTTTCCATGGCCTGCTGAGTGAAGTGTCTTAGAGGAAAAAGCGGTAGATCATATAAACAGGTACTTGATGGAACAGGAAATCTGGAAAGGAAAGATACATTTTAAGGTGGCTAGTAGAGATGCGCGACTTTGGTCGGATCGGGTTTCATGAAACAAAATTTGTTTCAGATGAAACTGGTCCGACTAGGGCAAAAAAAAATTGGAGTTTCGTCCGAAACCCGACCCCAATGCAAGTCAATGGGAAATAAAAGTCGGCATTGAGCGGATGACATTCATCCAAAGTCGCTCAACTCTAGTGGCTAGCACACAATACTTACAAGCTGATGGCTTTGTTGCCAGAGGTAACATTATCCTGCTATAACACCCCGACGTCCTCCAAACTGATACGCTTGCAGAAAGCAAAGAGGGTCAGTTGAGACCCATTTTCTTTTTTTTGTTGCAGGTCTGACTGAATGGCTGGCGCCATTGGTGGTGGTGTTGCCATTTACAGACTCCACATTTTTAGTGGTGGTGTATTTCTTTCCTTTTAAATTACACCTTCCATGGTCACTTTTTACATACATTTTTTTTTTTTTTTATAAAACTATAATTAACTTTTGTCAATGTTTTCAACACACATCTCACCCCCCCATGACAAAAAATGCTAGGTAGGCAAGTACAGGTTAAGAAAAGCCAAATACAGCAACAGATGCAATCTTGGTGTGGCATGTAAAGGTTTGAAATTAGACTAGTAAACCTGTATAAAATAGTTATACACAGTAATAGGTCTAGTTTTTTTTCCTTTACAAAAATATCTTGACGAAAAATGATAGATGGGTACACCGCAAAAGCCAAAAATTGCAACAGGCCACCGTGCACTCACCATTTCTGCGTCTCAGATATGCTGCTTGGTACCAAAATTCAGAATATTTTGCTTAAGACCACAGTACAATTTTCCACTGATCTGTACTTGTGTTGACTGGCACAAAAGTCTCTTCTTGCTTGCAGCCAAAAGAAGTGGTGTCTTTGCTGCAATTAGACCATAAAAATCTGCTTCTTGCAGTCTCCTCTGAACAGGTTATACTATGTGTCGGCTACTTGATGTCTGTGCATCATATATGAGGGCTGTTATTCTAAGGTGCTGTCAATGTGTGGTTTCTAAGACTGCAACGCTGATAAACTTATTCTCTGTAGTAGAGGTAATTCTTGAACTTCCTCTCTTGTAGTGGTCCTCTGGTGTGCCAGGTTCATTTTACCTTCATGGTTCTAGCAATTTTCTATATTGACTAACCTTCATCTCTAAAAGTAATGATTGTCACTTCTCTTAGAACAGGTGTAATATATGCGACAGCACTGTATAGAACGATGCATCAACCCTGCATCTGCAAAACACATAGGTTGGTCACAAACGCTTTCTGTAGGCTACCGATACCACAACTGGACTCTTGACAAGGCATACCTGTTCACTGGAAACCATTCCAAGTAAACTACATGATGAAGCTGCTTGAGAAATTGCCAAGAGGGTTTAAAACTATCAGAGTAAAAGGAAGGACTACTTTGAGGAATCTAGGGTTTAACACATTCTGGTTTTCTACATTACTCCTTGTTTGAAAATGTCTCGCTTTTTGGTTTTACTGTCTTAATCTGAATTTACCATGTCCACATTCCAATTTGAAAAAGGAAAACATTGCATGAACAGGTGTGTCCAAACTTTTGAATGGTATTGTATATCAGTGGCTCTTTGGAGAAATATTGAGAATTCTATTTCAAATGAAATAATTATCAAATAATACAAAGTAAAAAGGCCAGAGTTTGAACCTGGATATTTAGCTAACCAAGTACAGTCATGGCCAAAAGTTTTGGCATGCTTGAAATTGTTCCAGAAAATGAAGTATTTCTCCAAGAAAATTATTGCTATTACACATTTTGTTAAACACGTGTGAGTTTTTTTGTGTTGTTCCAATACACACAAGGGAAATAGAGAAAAAAAAAAAAATGACACTGGCTCAGCATTTCCAATTTGCCTGTCAGTGCCAGGGGCGTGGTTATAGCCGGCGCTCTGTATTCTCAGAGCAGCGACTGAACCAGCACCACCCCCATGACGGAAGCCAAATGCGGCCTGGGAAAATTAAAGTTGGTTTTCTCCCCAGAGCATTCAGCTACGTGCAGGCACCGGGTGCAGGTTAGTAATGTTATTAACCTGCAGATTAACCCCAAAACTGAAGATTAATAGCATTTTTTCTGCTGACAGGCTCCCTTTAATATTTGGTTGCACACCCTTTGGAATAAATACCTGCAATATATTGCTTACTATAACAATCAACAAACATCTTCTAGCATTCAGCTGGAATTTTGGACTACTTTTCTTTTGCAAACTGCTCCAAGTCTCTCATTTTTGAAGGCTGCCTTATCTCAGAAGCAATTTTAACATCTCTCCACAGGTGTTTAGTAGGATTGATCTGGTTTCAGGTTTGATTTTCATATTGCCTACACCTGTTACTTGCCACAGGTGAGTTTGAACGAGCATACTTGAAACAATGGTTTACCCACATTTTTTGTAAGGTGGCAACAATTTTATCCGACGTATTTTTAGAGTTTGGTGTGAAATTATGCCCAGTTTGCCTTTTTTGTTTGTGTTGTTTCAATACACACAAAAGAAAATAAAGAAGTCTAACAAAACGTGTAATTGCAATAATTTTCCAGGAGAAATACTTCATTTTCTGGAACAATTTCAAGGGTACCAATACTTTCGGCCCTGACAATTTGTAGTACAATTGCTAAAACCTTACTGAAAGTAATTAACCTCTTATACCCACCACACATTACCCATGGTAGCCCTACATTCCAATATCACAATAAACCTCAGCAGTATCTATTACTAAGGAGCATACAAGTGTTATTCCTGCATCTGGCCACAATTAATCATGACGTAGGAGTATTATACAAAACTGTTGCACTATTTCTATTTTCTTTTGTGTTACTTTATTGCTGAGGGTCACATAATGCAGAATGATATTCGCACTCTCATGGGACAATAGGATTCCCTGCACTTGACTGGTTCCACATGAAAAATAAATAAATCAGTAGGGTGGCTAAGCATGGGCAGATCTAAACGTTGCGTTTTTTCACCTTTCATTCTGCTATTAACCCTTGGAGGTTCACAAAATAGCCCAAGCATGAAGACCTAAATAGGGAAAATATTCTATACTACATTTCATTTAATTTTTTCCCTTTTCTAGAGAAATTGTTTTGTAAATCTGAGAATCAATTTACAGGAAAAAAAATCTTCAATGATTGAGATTTACTAGTTGCAAGTTTAAGTAAATATTAGTTACCATAAGAGGGCAGACGTAGAAAATAAGTAGGTTGGAAGGACTAGGTAACTGGCCACGTAAAGGGTACACTGAGAGCATTTGCTAGGTTTGAACTATCATTTTGTGCTGACAGACTTCTTTTACTTTGTTTACTGTACTTTATCAAGACTGATGCAGTAAAAATAAATAAGCCAAGATAGGACCAATCTTAACGATTAGGATTCCCCTCCCCTGTGTGTTCTCCGTACAGGAGGATGATCACATGACCGCATGCAGGCGATTTAGATACTTGCGGTCACATGCCCACTAGACTTGCCCGATTTCTCTCAATAGAAGACGAGAGATGCCAGATACATGCAGACTAGACATGTCATGAGATCGAGCCAAGAGGACTTTTGATGTTTTATTGTCCGTTTTTTTAATTTGCTCTAATGCTTTACTGACAAACTGATTTCTAGTGCAATGTTTATTGCGGTTTAGATATTCTTGACACTGATGTAATTTCTATGAAGCGTGTAAGAGTTTTAACAGTAACAAAATCTAACAGAAAATATAGGCACAAGCATTAAACATTTAGGTCTGTTGGCTAACTGGTTAGTGTGATACAAACTGTCCTGATCCAGATGCAAACATGTAAACACAAGCCCAATTTCTGTAAGCTAAAGGACAGAACCATAAAGGGGTACTCTGGGGAGATATATATATAATTTTACTGTCTCTGCCCGCATACTAAAAAGATGAGATGCCTAGTGCAATTTAGAACACTTGTAATTTCGTGTGACAGCAGCTGTTCATCACTGCTCCCCCCTTCAGTCTG
The DNA here is from genome assembly GCF_039654945.1 of Dendrobates tinctorius. Taxonomy (NCBI): domain Eukaryota; kingdom Metazoa; phylum Chordata; class Amphibia; order Anura; family Dendrobatidae; genus Dendrobates; species Dendrobates tinctorius. The sequence goes on from NW_027361728.1 coordinate 36,321,554, forward strand.
GGATGTTACGTCACACACCAATGTTAAGCTCCCCCCCAGTTGCCCCGGGCGCAGCCAGCAGGGGGGGCACAGTCGGGCCGCCTAATGCAGCGGTCCGCAGTGTCCTCCCTGGCGGCTGCTTTCTGCCGCCCCCCCCGGCCTGGGAGACGGCGGTTCTCTGTGTCAGCTGTCAAGCTGACAGCCGACGCAGAGAAGGAGCGCGTGCCAGCTCCCAGGGAGCAATTGTACTGGCGTCTATACAGGCGCCAGTGAAATTGCAGCTCTGACCGCTGGGTCAGAGCGACGTTATCAGCGTGATCAGGTCATGCGATCACGCTGCCGACGTCACTCCCCGGCGCAAAGAGAGAACCCTGGTGGTAAGTGTGCTCCACTGTGGAGCTGAAGAACCACCGAAAATGGGAGATGAGGGGATTTGTAGAGGGGATGGGGGTTAATGTGTGGGGGGGGATTTGTAGAGGGCATGGGGGTTAATGTGCGGGGATTAATGAATGGGGATGTGGGTTAATGTGTGGGGGTTAATGAGTGGTGATGGGGGTTAATGTGTGTGAGGGATTTGGAGTGTGGATGGGGGGTTATTTAATGTGTGTGTGGGGGGATTTGGAGTGGGGATGGGGGGTTATTTAATGTGTGTGGGGATTTGGAGTGGGGATGGGGGTTATTTAATGTGCGTTTGGGGGGGATTTGGAGTGGGGATGGGGGGTTATTTAATGTGTGTGTGGGGATTTGGAGTGGGGATGGGGGGATATTTAATGTGCGTTTGGGGGGATTTGGAGTGGGGATGGGGGGGTTATTTAATGTGTGTGTGTGTGTGTGTGTGGGGATGTAATGTGTGTGTGGGGGGATTTGGAGTGTGGATGGGGGGTTATTTAATGTGTGGGGGGATTTGGAGTGGGGATGGGGGGTACTTAATGTGTGTGGAAATTTGAGGCACAAAATGAAGAGTATGTATGAGGAAACAGTATGGGGAATTGGTGCAGACACAGTATGATGGGTGCAGACAGTATGGGGAGCGAACAGGTTAATGTTATGAATGAGTCACCGGAGGAGGAGAATACAAAAATACAAGCTAAGTCCAGAAAACCGGAGAGGTTGGAAGCTATCGGATTGCAGACCCCTGATCCTATACACCACAACTAACAGTAGCCGTGGGGGGTTCCTACGGTGCCCTAGACCCCTCGTCACAGCCGGAGAACTACATAAGCCTAAAGAAGGAAAGGGGAAATCTAAACTGCCCCAGAGCAGACCCTAAAGCAATAGACAGCCCCCAACATGTATTGTCGGTGAAAAACAGATGAAAACACAAACACAGACAGAAAGACAGGCTGAGCAAACGATGGGGCCCAACTAACTAGATAGGACAGGACAGAAAAGATGCTGGCTGCAATCCGCAAAAAACCCTACCAAAAATGTCCCAACCGTCTGATAGGGAAAAAGGCCCTGAAGTTGCTAGACTTCAAAATCACTATATCAGCACTCAGGTATATTCTGAAAACAGAGCTCAACTGATCAGAGACAAAAATGGAATTCAGCCAGTCCCAACCAGGACTGGCTGAATACAAACACTAAGGAAACCAGACAAAATCTCATGGAATAATAGCAGGGCAAAAAACTTAGCTTTTAGTAGACAGGAACTAAACTGGATGCAAGAGCTCAGAGCAGAAAGGATCACCAGCAGCCCTGCAGGGCGTCAGCTGCCTTATATCCACTCAGAAATTCCAGATGTCCAATCACACTCCGGCTGTTCAGATGACAGGTTCTTCCCATCCCAATCAATTTCACTACCTTTCTTCACCAGCAGAGGGAGTTCATCAGACAAAGGTGAAGGGGAGAATGAACTCACAACAGGTTAATGTAAGTGGACACAGTATGGGGAGTGAGGGTGATGGGATATGTATGTGTGAGCAGACAGCATAGAGAGTGAGGGGGTAAATATATGAGGAGACAGTATGGTGAACAGGGGGATGTTAGAGACAGTATGAGGAGTGAGGGGAATAGTGTGAGGCGACAGTATATTGCAGATATTTGTATTTAGGGGCATTATAATGACACTTCTGTCTTTAAGGGGATCGTGTGGAGATTTGCTGCAGAAGACCGGAGAAGATGGAAGTCTACAGAGACGAGATGAGGATGAGAAAACTCATCATGGGGTCTGGACAAGAAGAAAAGAAGAACGACTCCAGAGATGACGACATCTATAAGGTACCTGGATGTAAATGTTATTTGTGACACTGACTAATTCTCAAGTTTTTATTTATGTTAGGAACATTAAAGGGGTTGTCGGAGTCTACAGTCATTCCTTGTGACTGCACACTTCTGAATTCTCACAGTGCTCACTGAACGCTGTTAGGACTCTCTTGTGCCGGTAATTTACATACATGCGGTCACATGCTGACTAGATGTGTGGCCTCACTCAATGAAAATGAACAGAGCGAGGCCGGGCACGTCTAGTCGGAGTGTGGCCAGAAGTATACAAATCACATACTTGTGCTGACATGATTGTACATCGGCAAGGGAGAATCCTAAAGGTGTGCAGTGCATTCGTTGTGAGAATTCAGAAGCTGCAATGTCAGGACTCAGCTCTGCAGGCTCCAGTACTCATCACATGGACACTTCACTCATATGCGATTTTCATAGTTATGGTCGTGTGACAACGAGCTTCTCTTCCTGCTTCTCTCAGATTTTGACTGAACATTGAGAGCATTATGGAGAGCAGCTTGTGGGTACATGGCTAAGTGTGCAAGTCGCATATGTACTGGAGGGGGGGGTGCCGAACCGGATTCTTACCCCGGGTGCCAGAAAGCCTAGATACGCCTCTAGTGACAGGAGCTGCTCTTCACTGCACTGCTCAGGCCTCCGGCCTGCGATTTTACAGCAGTGTGCAGATCCATGCTGTTACTAATATCCAGTCTCCTAATAATAGCAGATTCTCTGCAGGGAACAGGGGACGTGGCCATGCCACCTCTTCTCAGGCTGGCTGTTACACACAGGGAGGAGCTGCACACTGGCATCCCAGACGGGAGTGGGGAGCAGTAAGGAGCAGCTGCTGTCAAATAGAATTACAAAACGTTATTAAGATAATTAAAGTGCACTGGGCATCTCATCTTTATAGTTTATGAAGGCAGGGACAGTACAAAAATATTGTACCTCACCAGAGTACCAGTTTAAGGCATCCTAGAGTATATCGGATAAAGCTAAGACATTGCACATGCTCTGCATCCTTCATTTACTTAAACGTACAGAATCTCTAGAACACATCTACTTCTTGTTACCAAGGATCATTTTTTACAAATAAGCCATATGTTAGAATTACTGGCATGACTAATGATTTCCGTCCTATACACAGTTCCCCAGAGAATCTGATACCAAATGCAAGACCCACTCATATTCCAGAAGTCTTCACTTCCACACCTTCAAACGTATAACCTCCCTGACCCAACGAGTAATGTTGTTTATCAGAATAAGTCAGGTTGTTGGCTTTCACAATATTTCCAATTAACTAAAAGATAGAAAGAGGCAAATCTAAAAGACTTGGACTATTTAGCCCATCAAGCCAGCATACTTTTCCTAATTACTTTAAATATTTAAACTTTATATTAACTCTTGCGTTTCCCTCCCCTCTATTTTCGGTCCCTTTTCCTCTATACCGACAATTATTTTAGTGTATCTAACTTAGTTTGACATCAGAGGGGCCTGTCTTGCATTTGCTCAACAATACAGGGAAGGTTCCCCACCACCATTGGAGCTAGAATCTACAGTTATGTCTACTTCTCTTAAGCGTGTATTCAGAACATCTTGCTTTGTCTACAACTAAACATGGCAACAAAGGCATCTCCTTTACTGCAAATAGCAGACTAAGAAGCCAGGAAATCTAACAATCCCAGGATAAGATTAGTAGGAATATAAAAAATAAAAAACTTTACTACGTAGTTTCGATAAGTCAAGGTTTTTGATGGTAATTAAAAGGAAGCACAACTTTTCAATGTCAATCAAGGCAAACTGGAAAGTAACAGTAGCGTGCATATCTACGCAGTGTTGCTCATTTTCTCATTTACTTTGTAACACAAATATATATTTTCCTGGCCCATATGGATGATGTGCCAGCCAGGAGCCTAGGAAAGCTAGACACACAACCCACAAGAACTGGAATGGAGGCCATAATAAAATGTTTGGAGGAAAATAAAAAAAAAAAAATTGATGTGAAACTTTAGAAATGACTCCATACATTTTTCACCAACTGGAGGGAAACAAAAGCAACAAAAACTCTAGAAATGCATGATAAAAGTACACAGAAGTAATGCTTGCTTATAGTGTTTGCCTGTATGAAGAGTTTTTCTTGCTGATATCTTGCAAACACAGGTTTTATTCTCTTCTTGATCCTTCAGATTTTCAGCGGCGAGGGGGCTTTACTACTAAACATCTCTAGTACCCACTGTGGGCAATAGGGGCCTCCTAATGCAATCAATTATCCTACAGTACACATCTATGTCAAATGTTAGAGTGCTGTTCGATTTTTTTTTCCTTGGACAGCACTCAGACCCATAGAGTCTCACAGATCCAGTAAGGCCTCTTTCACACACCCGGTGTCAGGGGTCCGGCGGCCTGCGGCGAATAGCCGGGCCGCCGGATCCGGCCTGCGGCGATGACACCGGATGTACATGCGGCCCCTGATGCGGCTTGGAGGACATTAAGGCTGAGTTCACACGTGGCTTTTTTTCGCGTTTCCGCGGCGGTTTTAACAGCGCGATTTTGCCACGAAAACGCGAAAAATAAGCATCCCATGCATTCATATGGGATTCCGCAATGCTGTGCTAATGCTGCGGTTTTTACCGCGGCGGAATCGCTTCGTGGTAAAAACCGCAGCATGCTCATTAATTTGCGGAATTGCGACGATCCCGCACCCATAGGAATGCATTGTTCCGCTTACTTTCCGCATGTGGCTTTCCTGCTTCTCTTCACGCTCTCGTTCCCAGTAGTCCTTTGCGAAAATGCCCGCGATGGCGTCCGTTCTCGCGGGATCGCGAAGTCTCGCGGTCATTCGCGCGACGTCATCGCGAATTACCGTGAGACGTCGCGATCTCGCGAGAACTGACGTCATCGCGGGCATTTTCGCAAAGGATTACTGGGAACGGATGCGCGGGACGTCGGAGGGTAAGAATAACAATATTTTTTTTTTTTTTTTTTTTTACATTCTTTTACTATTGATGCCGCATAGGCGGCCTCAGTAGTAAAAAGTTGGTCACACTTGTCAAACACTATGTTTGACGAGTGTGACCAACCTGTCAATCAGTTCTCCAAGCGATGCTACAGATCGCTTGGAGAACGCTAGCATTTTGCAAGCTAATTACGCTTGCAAAATGCTAGTTTTTCCGCGGGAAAATCACGGGAATTTAAAATGCGATTTTCCCGCGGACTGGAATTCCGGAATTCTCGCGGTAATTTCCGCGAGAGTTCCGGTACGTGTGCACTTAGCCTTAAAGGAGCCGCAGCACCGGGGGTCGAGAGAGCCAGCCGGAGAGAGATCGGGAGGCGAGAGAGGAGCCAGAGAGACAGCGGGGGACGAGAGAGCAGCCAAAGAGACAGCGGGGGACGAGAGAGCAGCCAGAGAGACAGCGGGGGACGAGAGAGCAGCCAGAGAGACAGCGGGGGACGAGAGAGCAGCCAGAGAGACAGCGGGGGACGAGAGAGCAGCCAGAGAGACAGCGGGGGACGAGAGAGCAGCCAGAGAGACAGCGGGGGGACGAGAGAGCAGCCAGAGAGACAGCGGGGGGACGAGAGAGCAGCCAGAGAGACTGCGGGGGGACGAGAGAGCAGCCAGAGAGACTGCGGGGGACGAGAGAGCAGCCAGAGAGACTGCGGGGGACGAGAGAGCAGCCAGAGAGACAGAGGGGGACTACAGAGCCAGCCAAAGAAAGGTATGGAGAGAGAGGGAGAGGGAGAGGGAGAGGGGGGGGGGAGGGGGAGAGAGAGAGAGATGCGCGCCGGGCACTTGTGGGGTTAAAACTCATAGTGCCCGGGCATGCGCAGTTGAAAAAGCCGGTCCGGCGCTGCAAAAAAACGTTGCAGACAACGTTTTTTGCAGATGCCGGACGGCGCATGTTTGCCGTATCCGACAAAACCCGAAGGCGCCGCATGTCCATCCGGCATGATGCGGCGATCATTACATTCTATGTGAAAAAACCGGATCCATTTCCGGATCCGGTTTTCACAAAATTTTGCCGCATCATGCCGGATTTAAAAAAACGGATGTGTGAAAGTAGCCTAACACACCCATGAAAAAGGCAGATCCACAAACGAGATCGGTGAAATATCTGTTCCGTTGTTGATGATCAGAGTAAGTGTGGGTCAATGAGCGGTCTGATAAACAAATTGGCAGCACTCAAATATTTGACTACATCCTTAAAGGAGGTCTAAAGTTTGTGGGCGTTCAACATGGCAAGAAAAATGGTGAAAATGATTTAACACCTGCGAGACACAGAATTTTTTTTTTCTTAAAGGGATTTGTCTGGTAACAAGGTATTGATCACTTATGCCTAGAATAGTTCAAGAAGGTCAGATCAGTGATGCTCCAACAACCCTACCAGCTGTCAGATGATCTGGCAGTGACCGGATGATAACACATTGCCCAGAGATGCACTGCACAAGTCCATGTAAAGTGGAGAAGCTACTGCGAAGTACAGGAAAACAGCTTCTGTTCAAGAGAGAAGAGACCACCGCACTGCAGCTCCATTCAACGCTGTTACATCCGGCAGCTGACAGCTGATGGTTGCGGGTGCTGGGGGTAGGACCACCACTAATTTGACACAGATTACCTAATTATCTTTTAGATAGGATATCAATATCTTGAGACCGGACAATCCTTTTTGTGACATTGCAGCATTTGCTACAAGAAAAGTTAATGTGACATTACAGTTTTCCTAACCAAGCTATTACTCAAAAGAAATATTCTGTTTGGGCATATGCTGTAGGAAGCCGCATCCCTTCTGTTCATTTGTAAGATGTGCTCATAGTGGATATTGTGATCTGACACTGGGAACACCAAGGGGTGCTGAGGTAAGAAGAGGCTGCTCACACTGCTATCCACCCTATCTGATCTAATACTGGACACGTCTATGGTGCTGAAATAATTACAAACTGATCACACTGAAGCACCCAGTCTATCTGATTTCATACTGGAGATACCAGGAGTGCTGAGGTAAGAAGACGCTGCTCACATTGCTGTTCACCCTGTATATATCTTATCTAATACAGGACACTTCCATGGTGCTGAAGTAAGAAGAGACTGCCAACACTGCTGGGCATCCTGCAGATATAATACTGAATATATCCAGGGTGAGGAAGTAGCAAGAGGCTGCTCACACTACTCTACAGTAGCAGCTGTCATAAGATGGAGAACGTATACCTTGTACTGTCAATCAGCTCACAACAGTGGAGATTCCTACTTCATATGTTTATAGGTACCATCCTATTAACTATTAATACATTTTCTAATTATGGTATTATGGTATTTAAAGGGAATCCATCAGGTCACTAAATGCCAGCAACCTGTCGACATTAGGTTGTGAGTTAAGGGACCGACAAGAGGACGCAGTTGGTGTAGGGAACTTCAATCATGCCCACGAAGGCACATGTGAAGCTACTCGGGGAGGATTAGGCAGGGAGCATGAACGCCCAACTGGACTAGTCCACGTTAATTTTCATATTCTCCACAGCAGTATATAAGTTTATTTTGCTCAAATGTAACATGTCATGTTAAACATGTACATGTTATACATATACATGTTAATGAATGATTATGGTTGGCAGCAGCTTAACATCTGGGGACCTGACAAGTTTCCTTTAAGAATATATGGGAAATGTCATTTTCTTTAGAATTTTTTTCTAATTTCTAAATAACTTCTTTAAAAAGGACCACTCAGGATAATATATATTATATATATTATATATATATATATATATATATATATATATATATATATATATATATATATATATATATATATATTTTTTTTTTTTTTATATCGTCTTTTCTAATATACATTTAGTACATAGGACTAGTACTTAATTCTCTGAAGTGTCAGGAGAGAATTTGTTATAAATTATCACTTTTGTCTTCATAAATTAGAGGATTTGTGAATTCTCGTGGCATGTCAGCCTCAGTAAATATTTGCATTCCAGATAAACAAGCACTGCCGTTATGTATGAGTAACTTGACAACTCAATGTTATCATTCCCCTTGTAAAGGGATCGTCCGATCTAAATCGATAAGTCTGCAGTCACTCGGTGAGATTGCAGACTTATAAATCCCCCAGCGCATGCACCGATTGCCGGTTTCTTAGCCGGGACTCCAGTGATGTATGAAGCTATACATACTCCCGGCCAGAACCCGACTTAGTTGGCATGGCCTTGCTCCATACACTTGTACACTTGAGGCGGCGCCCACGCCCACTGGACGGGTCCGATTACTAGATGGGGCAACTAGACACAATACAAGTGCATGCAGTTAGGCCACGCCCAGTAGTTGGGGTCTGGCCGGGAATATGCATAAGGCCACGTTCACATGTTCAGTATTTGGTCAGTATTTTACATCAGTATTGGTAAGCCAAAACCAGGAGTGGAACAATCAGAAGAAATGTATAATAAATAGTTTTTTGACATGTTTCTGTCACCCACTCCTGGTTTTGGCTTACAAATACTGAGGTAAAATACTGAACAAATGAACGAACGTGTTATGCATATTCCCGGCCAGAGCCCGACTACTGGGCGTGGCCTAACTCCAAGCACTTGTATTGCGTCTAGTCACCTCGTCTAGTATTGGGACCCGTCCAGTGAGCATGGGCGCCGCCTCTCTCAAGTGTACAAGTGTATGGAGCAAGGCCACACCAACTAGTCGGGTTGTGACCGGGAGTATGTATAACATCATTCATCACTGCCAGTCTCTGTTAAGAAATCGGCAATGGTGAATACATGGCCTAACGCATACGTACCCACCAGTCCCGGCTCAGAAAACGGTGAATCCTCCCAGCACACAGTGCGTGCACAGGGTGATTCATAAATCTGCAGTCATAATGAGCATTTGACAGGACAACCCCTTTAAACTGTGAGGCAAAATGTTAAGTATTCATAAATTTCCAGGAGGGAAGAGGAATGTTCAACTGGTTCTATGAGAGGACGATGCAGGACTTTTCATTACTGAGGAACACAAGCATTTATAAAAGCTGGCATGTAAGGAGAGATGGCAGACCATGCTGTAAGCGAAAAGGAGGAATGCATTTAATAGGTAGAACTGTGTGCTAATAGAATCCACACAGATTTACATGGCATACAACCAAATATTAAACTATGAATGGACAAGATGTGAAATCATTAGAGCCTGTAACCAGCTGTTGTCACATCATGTACACAAATATGGATGGGATGGTTGTCAGGTTCATTCTGGTGCTGAGCAGATGAAATTACTGTTCCTTCTTGTGATGTACAATGTCTGCAAGATATGTTTTCTGTTGCAATGTGCTAACAAACCCTCCATTTTCTTTGAGAAGCTGCCTGCCAGTGTCTCAGTTACATTGCACACTACAGCAGCTTCCCTTCCCCCCGAGTGCCATAAACCAATTTCCTGTCACCCCATTTGGCTTCTCATGTGCCTCGGCTGAAAGAGAAGAAAAAAAGTGCGGGAAAAACTTTTGTTTGAAACGAATAAAACTATGAGAGACTATACCATAAGAACCAAATACCCTAGAGATATGAAAATCATATTTTTGTAACCTGAGCGGTCCCAGCTTCGAGACCGCGTATGTTTCGAAGTTCTACCCTGTCCAGAACATGAGATAGGATTTGCGCCCAAATGGACGGTCATATCGCATAGATGTTTGATGTTTTCTTGATGGGCTCATTACGCTGGGAAACATGATACCACTGATGAGTCCATACCAGCTTCTCCCATAAAGTTATAGCTAATCTAAGTTTTGTAGCCAAAACATAACTTGGATAAGAGAGGTGGGATCAACCCAGAATGCACCTCTCTGTGATGTCACATAGGAAAGTCTATAAGGCATTTCCTGGGCAAACCAGCTCAGAACAGCTGCAGAGTCCGTGCTGACAAGAACTCAGATGAGCGGAGAAGTGCAGCTCCGCCTCCACCCACCTTAAAGCCACATGGTCTGCCTAAGGAACAATATGGAACTGTGAGTGTAATCTCTTTGTTTTCTCCACTTTTATTTTATACCTGTACTGTACATATTTTATGTCTCAATTTTATAGCAACTTTTATCTGTAATCACTGTCCTCTTTCGGAAAATAAATGAAATAATTATTTAGATCTGTCTCTATGCTCTAAGACTCGAACTATACGCCTTTGTTAGATAATCACTACTAATTCGAGGGGTTTGCCACGGACCCTCTTAATTTAACACTGTGAATTAAGTAACCGTGACTGGTGGCAGCGCGTTGTGCACGGCTATTGCGGCTTGCTGGCAGTCTAGAAGGGTCTTATATTGCTGAGTAAGGGGCTTCAGCCACAGCATTGATAATTCCCTTACTGCAGAAGCCTAATTGCCGGTTCACAACAGGCAGCCCGTCCGGCGACTAATTATCCTAGGTGCAGTTCCCTGACTGACCTGAGGGTAAGGGGGGCGCCGGAGAGCTGCGAGTTCCAAAGTGGAACTGAGAAAGTGGGATATACATAAATCCCCGCAGTACTTGGAAGATTGATAGCAGTGGTGGGGCATCCAAATTAAACTCCCCCTGCGGCAAATTGTAGAGCGAGATTAGCTTGCTGGATATTTTTGTCACATGGTGCCGGTGGTGGGATAACTAAGATAAGCCCCAACGGTGCCTGTGATAGCCGTGTGCCGGCATTGTGTCACGTCCCTCCGTCCACTGATACACCCGTGTCAGTGGTGGGATTGTGACATAGTGGTGACACAGGGTCCGCTGTTTGTCGCGTTTTGGTGGCAGCGGGACCCCCGTTAGTGTCGCCCGTAAGTAGACGAACGGCGGTGGGCTGTTCGTCACATATTGGTGGCAGCAGTGGGATAATCCTAGAGCATTAGTGATTTGGTTTGAGCAATCATTCCTCTCACTAAAAACCTGCACGGTTCCTGCGGGAATCCTGCATCATAGGTTTTGGAGAACAGACTCAGTGGTTACTCGTCCTGAGACATTAGTGTGTACTTGCAAGTATCCCCCTCCCGTTTCTTCGTTTTTCTTTTTCTATCTTTTATTTGGCAACCATGGCGGCAAAAGGAGAACCTTGGTACAACCGGCAGACAAAGGAAGTTCTTGCTGCATTATGCACGTACCAAGGCCTTGACGCCACGAACAAAAACAGAGCTCAAATGATCGCGGCTCTAGTGCAGCTGGACAACGACCAGAATCCAGCGAGCGCAGAAGTTGGCCCAAGTTGCAATGGGGCTGCAGCAGAGGCTCCACTCCTGAGCGCTGGCCCCACATTCAACCAGAACGGGGTGGACCCCTATCTGCAAATGGCCTTGGACGAACTCCCCGCCGAAGACAGGGATGGACGGGTGAGGCTGATCCAGCAATATCGGCAGGAGGCCCAAGCCGAACGTGAGCGCCAAGCTGAGGCTGAGAGGGTCGAGCGTCAAGCCCAGGCTGAGAGAGCTGAGCGCCATGCAGAAGCTCAGAGGGCCCATGAGCTGGAGATGCTCCAGCGGGGGTGGAATGCCCCCACAGCCCGAAGCCATGAGCCCAGCAGCGTCCAGACTCCTAAACCCCGGCCAGTGCATTTTCCCGTGATGGAAAAGGATGGGGACTTGGACACGTTTCTGCGAGCCTTTGAGAAAGCCTGCAGACAGTACCGACTGCCCGAAGACCAATGGGCCAGGTACTTGACCCCAGGGCTAAAGGGCAAAGCTCTGGAGGCGTTTGCTTCTCTTCCGCAAGCGCATGATGATGACGACTATGACGCCATAAAGCAGGCGCTGATCGCCAAATACAGTCTGACACCTGAGGTATACCGAAAAAAGTTCCGGCACCTCCAACGTGGCCCACATGATAGCTACAGTGATGTGGTGCAAGGACTCAGGACCCACTTTGACCAGTGGATCCATGGACTGTCCGTTGAAACCTTTGAGCAGCTACGGGACCTGATGATCAAAGACCAGTTCCTGCATCTCTGCCCAGCTGAGGTCCGACAGTTCATCCTGGACCGCGAACCAACGAACGCGGACAAAGCGGCGCAGATCGCCGACAACCACGAGGCCAACCGGAAGCCCGAGACGCGGAGGCCAGTCGCCACCAGCTGGAAAGGGGGTAAGCCAGCAACCAACCCCAATGCCCCAGCTAGCCGTCCCTCCGGAGGCCCTGTCCCTGTTGCCAACAACAGGCCGGCTACTGACAGTCGCCTGTGTCACCACTGCCAGCGGCCTGGTCACTTCTTTTACGCCTGTCCGAACAGGCCGAAGAACCCCCCAGCCAAGGCCCCCGGGCCCAACGCCTCTGTTCTTTTGGTGGGAGGTGTGGTTGGGAGGGCTGACGACAACGTTCAACATGTTCAGGTGGGGGCCCGTCTTGCTACAGGCCTCAAGGACACCGGGGCTGAACGAACCCTCATCAGTCCTGGACTGGCGGCCCCTGAAGAGTTTGTTGAGGGGAAAACCCTGACTGTCACCGGGATTGGAGGCACCCGTTGTCCCTTGCCAGTGGCACGAGTTTATCTCGATTGGGGTGCTGGGAGCGGGTTGAGGGAGGTGGGAGTGTCTGAAAATTTGCCCACTGATGTTTTATTGGGGACTGACTTGGGGAGGATGGTTGCATACTATGTCCCTGACACCCTTCCCCAAACTGATAATAAGGGTAACGTTAACCCTGATGATGTTGATGATGGGAAACTGAATGTGTTACCTGCTAATGCCTTGATGAGTAATGATGCAACTAACAACCATTCTTTCCCAAGGTATGATGCTGATGCTGATGTGAATGTACCAAAGCAAACTGATAACCATTCTTTTCCTAGGAATGATGATGTTGATGTATCTGTGCCGACTGAACCCGTTAACCCTTTCTTTGAAACGGTAGATGTGTCCACAGGTACCGAGGTGCTCAGCCCCGTCACTCTGCGGAGTGAGACGGCTGAGGAACCCCTGGCAGGAGCAAGCAACGGTGCTCAAGAGAATGGGGAGGTGCATGGGGACCATGAGGAAGGTAATGCCATGCAGCTGACCAGTGCCACCGAGGAAGGTAACTGGCCCATAAGTAGCACTGCTCCTAAAGTGTTGGGGGTGGATGGGGAGGGAGAGCCCAGGGCAGCACCGGCTGGTGGGTCTGTAGAAATCCCCAGGGAGACAGCATACATAGCAGCTGTCACACGCAGTCAGAGTGCCCAGATCGCAGGTAACGCACTGTCTTCTGGACCCTCTGCTGCTACAGGAGAGACTGAACCAGAGGTGAACCCAGAGCCGGTTCCAGAGGGTCCCAGTAAAGGAGGTACCCTGACGTCACTTCTGGCAGCCTCCAGCATGGAGTTCCAGGCTGCTCTGCACTCAGATGCCAGCCTGGAGAAATTGAGAGGTCTCGCCGAGACGCCCACCTCCAAGCCTGATAAGGAGAGGGTGTTCTGGGAACGAGGAAGGTTGTACCGGGAGACAGTACCTGGAGATCCTAAAAAGGAGTGGTTGAGGGAAAGACAGCTGGTCGTCCCCTATCAGTTCAGAACCGAGTTGTTGCGGATTGCCCATGAGATTCCACTCGCTGGACACTTGGGGATCAGCAAAACAAAGGCACGGCTGTCTCAACACTTCTATTGGCCCAAGATGGGGACAGATGTAACACACTACTGCCGCTCCTGCGCCACCTGTCAAAAAGTGGGTAAGGCGGGGCCTGCTCTTAAGGCTCCCCTTATTCCTTTGCCGGTGATAGAGGAGCCTTTCCAGAGAATCGCGGTGGACATTGTAGGACCGCTGTCCGTCCCCAGCAGCTCCGGAAAGCGATACATTCTCACCGTGGTAGACTACGCTACCCGGTACCCAGAGGCAGTAGCTCTGTCTTCAACCAGGGCAGATAAGGTGGCTGACGCACTGGTGACCATCTTTTCAAGAGTAGGATTTCCCAGGGAGAGACTTACCGATCAAGGGCCCCAATTCCTGTCTCGCCTAATGGAGGCTCTCTGTGAGAAAATGCAGGTGACGCACCTGGTATCGAGTCCGTATCACCCACAGACTAATGGTTTGTGTGAACGCTTCAACGGTACCCTCAAACAGATGCTCCGCATACTGGTTGAGACCCAAGGGCGCGACTGGGAGCGGTACCTCCCACACCTGCTGTTCGCTTACAGAGAAGTTCCGCAGGCCTCGACCGGGTTCTCCCCCTTCGAGCTCCTGTATGGCAGGCGAGTCCGGGGACCCCTTGGGTTGATAAGAGAATCCTGGGAAGATGAGCCAAACCCCACAGAAGTGTCCATCGTGGATTATGTCATGCGCTTCCGTGACAAGATGCAGACCTTGACGCAGTTGGTGCATGACAACATGACGCAGGCTCAGGCTGACCAGAAGCACTGGTACGACCAGAACGCCCGGGAGCGGACCTACCAGGTGGGCCAAAAGGTGTGGGCGCTGGTCCCGGTCCCAACGGATAAGCTTCAGGCAGCCTGGGAAGGCCCGTACGTCGTCCACCAACAGCTCAACCCGGTCACCTACGTGGTCACGCTTGACCATGCTCGGGGTAGGCGCAAGGCCTTTCACGTCAACATGCTGAAGGCGCACTACGAACGTGAAGCTTGCATCCTACCGGTCTGCAATCTGCCAGAGGATGGGGAGGAAGATTCCCTCCTGGACATGCTGGCCCAGGCCAAGGCCAATGGGTCCATTGAGGACATGGAGATAAGTGGTTCGCTCACCGTGTCCCAGCGGTTGCAGTTGATGGCCACCCTGGAACTCTTCCGACCCGTGTTCACCAACCGTCCTGGGAGGACGGAGTTAGCGGTTCATGAGGTGGACACCGGGAATCACGCCCCATTACGGCGAACACCCTATCGGATCTCTGAGACGGTGCAACAAGTCATGCGCCAAGAGATCGATGGGATGTTAAGGCTGGGGGTGATTCGACGGTCACAAAGCGCGTGGGCTTCACCTGTAGTCCTCGTGCCTAAAAAGGATCGAACCACCCGGTTCTGCGTGGACTACAGGGGGCTCAACGCCATCACAACCTCTGATGCCCACCCAATGCCGCGCATCGAGGATCTGCTCGAGCGGTTGACAAACGCCAACTACATATCCATCATGGATTTGAGTCGGGGATACTGGCAGATTCCCCTGAGCCCTGAGGCGCAGGAGAAATCCGCCTTTATCACCCCCTTTGGACTGTACGAGTCCACGGTCATGCCCTTCGGCATGAAGAATGCCCCTGCCACTTTACAGCGGATGGTCAACCACCTGCTTCGGGGACTGGAGGAGTACGCAGTGGCGTACTTAGACGATATTGCCGTCTTCAGTTCCACCTGGGAGGAACACCTTCAGCACCTCCAGGAGGTGCTCAAGCGTCTTCACCAGGCAGGCCTGACCATCAAGCCGGGGAAGTGCCAGATAGGCATGCGCAAGGTCCACTACCTGGGGCACCGGGTAGGCGGGGGTTCCATGAGCCCGGAGCCAGAAAAAGTGGACGCAATCGTGTCCTGGCCCACCCCCAGGACCAAGAAACAGGTGAAGTCCTTCTTGGGCACTGCAGGGTACTATAGGCGGTTCGTACAGGACTATAGCGCCCTTGCCAAACCCTTGACTGACCTCACCAAGCAGAGGCTACCCCAAACAGTCAACTGGACAGATGACTGTGAGGCGGCTTTCCAAGCTTTGAAAGCAGCCCTGTGCAACTCTCCAGTGTTGAGAGCAGTCGACAGCAGTCGCCCGTTTCTGGTACAGACCGACGCCAGCGAGTTTGGCCTCGGTGCTGTGTTTAGCCAGGTCGACTCGGGGGACCAAGAGCACCCCGTGTTGTACCTGAGCCGGAAACTTTTGCCGAGGGAAGTGGCATACTCGACCATCGAGAAGGAGTGTCTGGCCATGGTGTGGGCACTGCAGCGTTTGCAGCCCTACCTGTACGGGCGCGCCTTCACGGTGGTAACTGACCACAACCCTCTGAGCTGGTTGCACACAGTGTCCGGAACCAATGGAAGATTGCTCCGCTGGAGCCTTGCCCTTCAACAGTACGATTTTACTGTAAAACACAGGAAGGGCAGTGAAAACGGCAATGGCCTAACGCATACGTACCCACCAGTCCCGGCTCAGAAAACGGTGAATCCTCCCAGCACACAGTGCGTGCACAGGGTGATTCATAAATCTGCAGTCATAATGAGCATTTGACAGGACAACCCCTTTAAACTGTGAGGCAAAATGTTAAGTATTCATAAATTTCCAG
The DNA here is from genome assembly GCF_039654945.1 of Dendrobates tinctorius. Classification (NCBI taxonomy): domain Eukaryota; kingdom Metazoa; phylum Chordata; class Amphibia; order Anura; family Dendrobatidae; genus Dendrobates; species Dendrobates tinctorius. The sequence continues at coordinate 36,337,919 of NW_027361728.1, forward strand.
GAGGGAAGAGGAATGTTCAACTGGTTCTATGAGAGGACGATGCAGGACTTTTCATTACTGAGGAACACAAGCATTTATAAAAGCTGGCATGTAAGGAGAGATGGCAGACCATGCTGTAAGCGAAAAGGAGGAATGCATTTAATAGGTAGAACTGTGTGCTAATAGAATCCACACAGATTTACATGGCATACAACCAAATATTAAACTATGAATGGACAAGATGTGAAATCATTAGAGCCTGTAACCAGCTGTTGTCACATCATGTACACAAATATGGATGGGATGGTTGTCAGGTTCATTCTGGTGCTGAGCAGATGAAATTACTGTTCCTTCTTGTGATGTACAATGTCTGCAAGATATGTTTTCTGTTGCAATGTGCTAACAAACCCTCCATTTTCTTTGAGAAGCTGCCTGCCAGTGTCTCAGTTACATTGCACACTACAGCAGCTTCCCTTCCCCCCGAGTGCCATAAACCAATTTCCTGTCACCCCATTTGGCTTCTCATGTGCCTCGGCTGAAAGAGAAGAAAAAAAGTGCGGGAAAAACTTTTGTTTGAAACGAATAAAACTATGAGAGACTATACCATAAGAACCAAATACCCTAGAGATATGAAAATCATATTTTTGTAACCTGAGCGGTCCCAGCTTCGAGACCGCGTATGTTTCGAAGTTCTACCCTGTCCAGAACATGAGATAGGATTTGCGCCCAAATGGACGGTCATATCGCATAGATGTTTGATGTTTTCTTGATGGGCTCATTACGCTGGGAAACATGATACCACTGATGAGTCCATACCAGCTTCTCCCATAAAGTTATAGCTAATCTAAGTTTTGTAGCCAAAACATAACTTGGATAAGAGAGGTGGGATCAACCCAGAATGCACCTCTCTGTGATGTCACATAGGAAAGTCTATAAGGCATTTCCTGGGCAAACCAGCTCAGAACAGCTGCAGAGTCCGTGCTGACAAGAACTCAGATGAGCGGAGAAGTGCAGCTCCGCCTCCACCCACCTTAAAGCCACATGGTCTGCCTAAGGAACAATATGGAACTGTGAGTGTAATCTCTTTGTTTTCTCCACTTTTATTTTATACCTGTACTGTACATATTTTATGTCTCAATTTTATAGCAACTTTTATCTGTAATCACTGTCCTCTTTCGGAAAATAAATGAAATAATTATTTAGATCTGTCTCTATGCTCTAAGACTCGAACTATACGCCTTTGTTAGATAATCGCTACTAATTCGAGGGGTTTGCCACGGACCCTCTTAATTTAACACTGTGAATTAAGTAACCGTGACTGGTGGCAGCGCGTTGTGCACGGCTATTGCGGCTTGCTGGCAGTCTAGAAGGGTCTTATATTGCTGAGTAAGGGGCTTCAGCCACAGCATTGATAATTCCCTTACTGCAGAAGCCTAATTGCCGGTTCACAACAGGCAGCCCGTCCGGCGACTAATTATCCTAGGTGCAGTTCCCTGACTGACCTGAGGGTAAGGGGGGCGCCGGAGAGCTGCGAGTTCCAAAGTGGAACTGAGAAAGTGGGATATACATAAATCCCCGCAGTACTTGGAAGATTGATAGCAGTGGTGGGGCATCCAAATTAAACTCCCCCTGCGGCAAATTGTAGAGCGAGATTAGCTTGCTGGATATTTTTGTCACATGGTGCCGGTGGTGGGATAACTAAGATAAGCCCCAACGGTGCCTGTGATAGCCGTGTGCCGGCATTGTGTCACGTCCCTCCGTCCGCTGATACACCCGTGTCAGTGGTGGGATTGTGACATAGTGGTGACACAGGGTCCGCTGTCCGTCGCGTTTTGGTGGCAGCGGGACCCCCGTTAGTGTCGCCCGTATGTAGACGAACGGCGGTGGGCTGTTCGTCACACTTCTGATAGCGGATGGCATCCTAGAATTACTAGTTGTGCCTAATAATTCTTATGGCACGCAGAAAATAAATCCAGAATATTTAAATTACTGTCACCGAACTAGGTCAGGTTTCCTTATCCAAACTCAAAATTGAAACCATCCTCTACCCCAACATGTTTACCTCTGGCTATGGCGAAAACGCGACCAAACAGTCCATAAATAAGTATATATACAATTTTATTAAATACACATGTATTTGTGTATTTGCCATGTTGTGGCCTCACTGCCTAATCGGAGATTTTTGTATTTTTTGTTGCAGCAGTGCTTGTGATTCAGTGCCCCACTCCTGACATTTTTTCTATACCATGGCCGCACCGCTTTTCCTGACGCATTCGCACTCCACTCGGCGCTGCCGGGCGTCTCTCGGTGTCTTTAGGCGGCTTGAGTTGCCATGACTCCGTCTTGGCTCCTCCTTGCCTCTTGACGTCGACACCGCTCTGCATCGCTTATTGCTGAGGTGACGGATGCGTCACTTCCGGTTCCACCGATATATATATTTTAACTTCATTTGGCCTTCCATACCGCCTGAGGAAGGATATCAAGATCCGAAACGTGCGTTGGGGTGGGTGCCAGACTGGTATCGCTTTGTCTCCCTTGTTGCATTGGAGGTAATATATTATGTCTTTTCATTAACCCTTGTTGCTGCCAACTTCATATGTGGGATAGAGGAGATATATATATAGGTCACTTTTTTGATTGGCCGTAATGATTTTTCCTCCTCTGCTCTAATATGCATATAGCTAATTAACAATTTCTGATATATTGTACTCTTTATACTATATGTGAGACATAGGTGATACTTGGTCTGTCACCCCTTTATTACATCTCATGTCATGTGATTAATTGCACTTCTCTGTTCACTATCCTCCCCTTTCTTGTCATATTTGTCTAATATTTAATAAAATTGTATTTATACTTATTTATGGGCTGTTTGGTCGCATTTTCTTGAGGTTTCCTCATGTTTTTCAGTCATGTTTGCGATTGTTCTATTTCTATGGCATAAATGATCAGCTGATTGGTGGCAAATTATGCGGATCATTGGTGGTTTCACCAGTGTGCTGATCTTGTTCAGTGGCTGTTTAATCTCTGGCTATGGAGGCAAATCTATTGTACTCATTTTACTGTACACAAAACCCCCAATTCATCAATGCAGAAAAGCTTGGAAAGGTCACAAAAACTATGCAACTTAAGTTTTCACCCCAGTTTTGGCCAGCTCCGCCCAAATGGGTGAACCTGGAGAGGGACCGTGGCACAATGTTATGTTCTCAGCTCAAACTCATGACGAGGGGCAGCGTGAGACAAATTTTACTCCAGTCCCCAACTTTTTATCAAAATGACTACTGAGCCTATAAAAGATTGTCATAGCTCGCCGCCTCCTCCTCCTGTCCAGCTAGTTTACAGCACAGCTCGGCCCCGTGGAGGGGCAGCATGCATCAGCTGTCAGGTTCTCCTTAAAGAAAAAAAAATGCTGAACATTGGGCAAGGAGCAAACAAGCAAACTCTAGTGTACAACTTTTATTTAGCAAAGCCCCACTCTGACTCAACACCCCCCCTCAATGGAGGTTCGCACATCCATATGCTATAAAATTATTCTTAAAGAGTGTGTTAAAGCCGATATAATGTGTGCGAGCATTATTGCTTTACAGATCTTAATGGCTTTTCTTTTTAAATATGCAAACTGTAATTTGTTCAGTACATTCTCTTCTACAGCTGATCTACACACCTCTAGGTTCAATAAGACCTAAATGAATAACCATTATACACTGTATATGACAAACATAAAAAGAGTATCAGGTATCAGTAGTAAAGTAATTAAAGGGAATCTGTCAGCAGGCTTTTACTATGTAATCTGACCACACTATAGTGTAGGGGCAGAGACCCTGATGCCAGTGATGTATCACTTAATATACTGGGTGCAGCAGTTATTTTAGCAGCACATTTTTCTCTGCTGCAGATTGAGGACAGCTCAGTTGTGGAGCGGTGTATAACCTCACCCACATAACAGCTTTCTGAGTGTATAGTGACAGAGCTGTTAATCCGTGCTGGGGGAGTGGCCAGACTACCCTTCACAAGCCAAGTGGTCCTGGAAAGCTAGTCTGCTGATAAAACATTAATTGTATTGAAAAACCAAAACACAGTCCAGTAAGTGACATATCCTTCTAATCATGGTCTCCGTTCCTACATTATCATGCTCTCTGAATACATAGTAAAAACCTGGTGACAGATTCCCTTTAAATAGTCAACACTGTTTCAAATCATCTTTGCATAGAACAGTACAAGTGAATATAAGAAACTTGGAAATATATCTAATCGGAAAAATATGGAAATATATCTAATCGGAAAAATATGCTTTTCTCCACTATGAGCCACTTCTTTCTCTCTGCCCTGCCTCATGAAATCATTTTTCACTCAGAAAAACAACCAAAAATCTATGTTGCTCAAGACAAGGGTAGAAGGAGGGAAGAGCAGAATTAAAGAGAAATACTGCCAACACTGGTATTTAACTCACATAAGTTCTAAATTCATAATTACAATGCTCAGTACTGCTGTACAATGTTCTGCTGGATGCTCTGACTTCTGAACATGTGCTAAATAGAGAAAGAAGAGAAGAGATCTCCCATGTCTGTGTCATATGCATAGGAGACATCACAGCAGCTAGTCTCCATTGTAGGGGGTTCAGCTCTCTAATGGCCGCTTAGACACGCACAAACACAGGCTTTTTATATCAAAACAGCATAAAGTTTATTGTGCATCATAAACTTTACAGCTCCAAAACAAAAAACAGCTTTTCTCCCAATACAAGTGAATAACAAACAGTCCTTTCTTCAGGCACAAAGAAACAAGGTAAATACAGCAGCTTCACCAATCTCAGTATTTCAAGCTGAAGCAGTTCCAGCAGTTTAAACGCATTCACCAAACACCTCTATTCAGCACCAGTCCAATCTCCATTTTGCTGAGCTAATCAGCTGCTGTTATTAAGCCTGAAATCCCAGGGTTGGATTATGGGAACAACCTTTTCCACCCTGACTTTCAGTTGCTCCTAAATCCTGGATCAAAAATCCAGGCAAATTAAAACTCTCAGTAACTCAAGTGTTAATGATACAGGCTTTATATTACCAAGGCCGTCCATCTCGGTGGGACATATCTGCCATCCAGGACCTTACCTCCTGTCTTTTTAAATGATCTATTAGCTAAGAGAAAACTGATTACTCCATATACAGTTGTGGCCAAAAGTATTGACACCCCTGCAATTCTGTCAGATAATACTCAGTTTCTTCCTGAAAATGATTGCAAACACAAATTCTTTGGTATTATCTTCATTTAATTTGTCTTAAATGAAAAAACACAAAAGAGAATGAAGCAAAAAGCAAAACATTGATCATTTCACACAAAACTCCAAAAATGGGCCAGACAAAAGTATTGGCACCCTCAGCCTAATACTTGGTTGCACAACCTTTAGCCAAAATAACTGCGACCAACCGCTTCCGGTAACCATCAATGAGTCTCTTACAATGATCTGCTGGAATTTTAGACCATTCTTCTTTGGCAAATTGCTCCAGGTCCCTGATATTTGAAGGGTGCCTTCTCCAAACTGCCATTTTTAGATCTCTCCACAGGTGTTCTATGGGATTCAGGTCTGGACTCATTGCTGGCCACCTTAGAAGTCTCCAGTGCTTTCTCTCAAACCATTTTCTAGTGCTTTTTGAAGTGTGTTTTGGGTCATTGTCCTGCTGGAAGACCCATGACCTCTGAGGGAGACCCAGCTTTCTCACACTGGGCCCTATATTATGCTGCAAAATTTGTTGGTAGTCTTCAGACTTCATAATGCCATGCACACGGTCAAGCAATCCAGTGCCAGAGGCAGCAAAGCAACCCCAAAACATCAGGGAACATCCGCCATGTTTGACTGTAGGGACCATGTTTTTTTCTTTGAATGCCTATTTTTTTTCTCCTGTAAACTCTATGTTGATGCCTTTGCCCAAAAAGCTCTACTTTTGTCTCATCTGACCAGAGAATATTCTTCCAAAACGTTTTAGGCTTTTTCAGGTAAGTTTTGGCAAACTCCAGCCTGGCTTTTTTATGTCTCGGGGTAAGAAGTGGGGTCTTCCTGGGTCTCCTACCATACAGTCCCTTTTCTTTCAGACGCCGACGGATAGCACGGGTTGACACTGTTGTACCCTCGGACTGCAGGGCAGCTTTAACTTGTTTGGATGTTAGTCGAGGTTCTTTATCCAACATCCGCACAATCTTGCGTTGAAATCTCTTGTCAATTTTTCTTTTCCATCCACATCTAGTGAGGTCAGCCACAGTGCCATGGGCTTTAAACTTCTTGATGACACTGCACACGGTAGACACAGGAACATTCAGGTCTTTGGAGATGGACTTGTAGCCTTGAGATTGCTCATGCTTCCTCACAATTTGGTTTCTCAAGTCCTCAGACAGTTCTTTGGTCTTCTTTCTTTTCTCCATGCTCAATGTGGTACACACAAGGACACAGGACAGAGGTTGAGTCAACTTTAATCCGTCAACTGGCTGCAAGTGTGATTTAGTTATTGTCAACACCTGTTAGGTGCCACAGGTAAGTTACAGGTGCTGTTAATTACACAAATTAGAGAAGCATCACATGATTTTTCGAACAGTGCCAATACATTTGTCCATCCACTTTTTTATGTTTGGTGTGGAATTATATCCAATTTGGCTTTAGGACAATTCTTTTTGTGTATTTTCATTTAAGACAAATTAAATGAAGATAATAATACCAAAGAATTTGTGTTTGCAATCATTTTCAGGAAGAAACTGAGTATTATCTGACAGAATTGCAGGGGTGCCAATACTTTTGGCCACAACTGTAGAGCCTGAAAAGCTGAAAGCTTATTCTGAAAAGTTACCTGAAAGACAGGTACAGATTTCACAATGCAAACTTCATATATTTAATAGTTTTTCTTTAAACACACCTGATGCAGCTGATGTACTTACTTTAAAATAGATATTATATCACGTTGACTGCGCAGTTCTTTTCAAAAGTTTTCCTACTTGAAATTAAAAAGGAACATTATATCCACATGATAACTCACCTTACTCAACTTACTATTGGGCACTAAAGCAAAAAACACCAGACAGATCATTTTTAATAAATATACGAAGTTCATATTGTCAAATCTGGTAACGAATCCTATTTAAAGGGAAAGTGCCATCCAAAGATTTTTTTTTTTCGGCAATTGAAAAAATGTGAAGAATTAATGCTTACATTTTCTTATAAAATATTATCATGTTTTTAATTTTGTAAAATATGAAAAATAAATTTTAAAAAGTTTGGCATTTCCACTTGTTAACACTAGGGGGAGCAGCTACTGAAATTTGGCACAAAAACCTAGTGTACAACTAGCTCACATTACTGCACTGCAGTAATTATGGGCGGAATCTGCTGACATGGGTGTGATGTCTCCTCTCCTCCCCTTCTGGGTGTTTGCTAAGAGAAAAGAGAGGATGACATCTAGGAACACAGTGCGCAGCCATTTTGATGGGGCCTGCAAAGTTACTGACTGTCTTTGCATGTAAAGTCTGGATCAGGACAGGTCATCAATCAGCAGAAATGTTTCCTGGATTTCTGTGGAGCAGACAAGCAGATGGTCCATCCATGTGTATAAAACACAGCTTTCTATGTACAATCCCTGGCACCGAACAGGGCTCCCCCCATAGACCAGCACACTGCTCTCCTGAAATACTCTGTGCTGCTGTCGCCCTGCTCCTTCCACCATATATCAGGCCCCTGTCGCCTCGCTTTCACACATCGCCAGGATGGGATCTGAGGAGAGGAATGGGGTCTTCGGTCACCAAGGATGGCAGGCAGCAAGGATTCTGGGAGTAGGCTGACAGCAGCGCAGAGTATTTCAGGAGAGCAGTGTGCTGGTCTATGGGGGGCACAGAGGGAGATATATGGTGGAGGAGCAGGGTGACAGCAGCACAGAGTATTTCAGGAGAGCAGTGTGCTGGTCTATGGGGGGCACAGAGGGAGATATATGGTGGAGGAGCAGGGTGACAGCAGCACAGAGTATTTCAGGAGAGCAGTGTGCTCGTCTATGGGGGCACAGAGGGAGATATATGGTGGAGGAGCAGGGTGACAGCAGCACAGAGTATTTCAGGAGAGCAGTGTGCTGGTCTATGGGGGGCACAGAGGGAGATATATGGTGGAGAAGCAGGGTGACAGCAGCACAGAGTATTTCAGGAGAGCAGTATCACACGGGATAGGATTAGATACACGGCTCAGCAGTCAGTAGAACACAGAAGATTAGACACATGGCTCAGCAGTCAGTATCACACAGGATAGGATTAGATACACAGCTCAGCAGACAGTATCACACAGGATAGGATTAGATACACGGCTCAGCACACAGTATCACAGGAGAGGATAAGATACACGGCTCAGCACACAGTATCACACAGGAGAGGATTAGATACACGGCTCAGCAGTCAGTATCACACAGGAGAGGACTAGATGTCCAGCAGATTGCCAAGTGTTTTGAAACAGCAGGGAGTAGCTCCTCCTATGTTTTGCACGAGCAGGGGCTGCAGCTGGCTGTGTGTTTTGGAAAGAGCAGCTCGGTCTCCAGGAGCTCGTCCTGGTTCCTCTCCTGCAGCTGGTATGGGCAGAGTGAACATCCAAGCCCTGTTATGGTAGAACAGTACAGCATCCAGGGCTTGCAATAGAGTGTAAATGAAGCTAAAAGCAAAGCACTGGGCTCTAATAAGATGGCGCCTGGCCACACCTACAGCTGTGAATTGAGCTGCCCACAGAGCCGTGCACAGTTCACTCCTGATGCAGCTGCAATGAAAGAGATAGGGTCGGCAGCCGACTATTGTCTCTTATGCCCAGGGACTGCCGTAAATAAGCATGGAAAGTGTCGTTCAGCAGCCAGAGAGGTAAGATGGCAGCCCCCAGTGGTTGCATTACTACAGAAAAAAAAAAAATCCATACACACCACTGAGTCAAGCTTAGGGGACAATATCTTTTTATACCATTTTCTTTTTTACATTAAATTATCAAAAAACACGGCACCTTCCCTTTAAAGTACAGGCACTTTTGAGCCTTATGAACCCATTGACCTATCAGGAAAATGACAAGAGGACAAGGACACTGCATTTTAGATATGCGGGTAACTCCAGTAAAACAATTTTCTAAATTCTGAAAAGAAATCAATAACTACTCCAACCATCCGGCTAGGGTTTTTTTTAAATTATTTCTGGATAGGACTCAATATTTTCTGACCATCTGGAGCTAGTCATGGCAGCAAGCCAGCATTTTGCAATTTTTTTCTCTCAAACTAAAAGGACAGATCTGTAACTGCCACGTTGCGAAGGAAAAGCCAGCAGAAAGAATATCTTATCTATGGGAAGAGGCATGTAGGCTGTAAAGTATATTTTACATCTATAGGTTCATTGAAAATGTGCAGTTAGGTCCATATATATATATTTGGACAGAGACAACATTTTTCTAATTTTGGTTCTAGTCATTACCACAATGAATTTTAAACAAAACAGTTCAGATGCAGTTGAAGTTCAGACTTTCAGCTTTCATTTGAGGGTATCCACATTAAAATTGGATGAAGGGTTTAGGAGTTTCAGCTCCTTAACATGTGCCACCCTGTTTTTAAAGGGACCAAAAGTAATTGGACAGATTAAATAATTGTAAATAAAATGTTCATTTCTCGTACTTGGTTGAAAACCCTTTGTTGGCAATGACTGCCTGAAGTCTTTAACTCATGGACATCACCAGACGCTGCGTTTCCTTCCTTTTTGATGCTCTGCCAGGCCTTCACTGCGGTGGTTTTCAGTTGCTGTTTGTTTGTGGGCCTTTCTGTCTGAAGTTTAGTCTTTAACAAGTGAAATGCATGCTCAATTGGGTTGAGATCAGGTGACTGACTTGGCCATTCAAGAAAATTCCACTTCTTTGCTTTAATAATCTCGTGGGTTGCTTTGGGTCATTGTCCATCTGTAGTATGAAACGACGACCAATCAGTTTAGCTGCATTTGGCTGGATCTGAGCACACAGTATGGCTCTGAATACCTCAGAATTCATTCGGCTGCTTCTGACCTGTGTCACATTAACAATAAACACTAGTGACCCAGTGTCACTGGCAGCCATGCATGCCCAAGCCATCACACTGCCTCCGCTGTGTTTTACAGATGATGTGATAGGCTTTGGATCATGAGCTGTACAACGCCTTCGCCATACTTTTCTCTTTCCATCATTGTGGTAGAGGTTGATCTTGGTTTCATCTGTCCAAAGAATGTTCTTCCAGAACGGTGCTGGCTTTTTTAGATTTTTTTTAGCAAAGTCCAGTCTAGCCTTTTGATTCTTGATGCTTATGAGTGGCTTGTACCGTGCAGTGAACCCTCTGTATTTACTTTCATGCAGTCTTCTCTTTATGGTAGATTTGGATATTGATATGCCTACCTCCTGGAGAGTGTTCACTTGGTTGGCTGTTGTGAAGGGGTTTCTCTTCACCATGGAGATTATTCTGCGATCATCCACCAGTGTTGCCTTCCGTGGGCGCCCAGGTTTCTTTGCATTGACGAGTTCACCAGTGCTTTCTTTCTCAGGATGTACCAAACTGTAGATTTTGCCACTCCTAATGTTGTAGCAATTTCTTGGATGGTTTTTTTATGCTTTTGCAGCTTAAGGGTGGCTTGTTTCACCCACATGGAGAGCTCCTTTGACCGCATGTTTCCTTCACAGTAAAACCTTCCAAATGCAAGCACCACACCTCAAATCAACTCCAGGCCTTTTATCTGCTTAAAAAATGAGGATGATTGACCTCATGGATATCAACATCCAACACTGCGGAGACACCATCACGTGTTTCTCAACGCAGTGATTCTAGAGCACTGCCCCCATCCCTTATGGGAAATATGTAAAACATGCAAAACAGAAGCCGCGGAGACACCATCACATGTTTCTCAACGCAAGCAATGACTAGCCAGGTCTTTCACCGGGAAGGAACAACCACGGGAAGGGCAGTCTCCAATGAAGGAAACCACCTATGCCAAAACATGGTATCCCATCCACTGCCATTCCCGTGGTCTTCCACTAGGCATTGCTCCTACTAGCCAGTTTCCTACTCCACACTGATGAGGGGCAAATACCCCGAAACAGCTGTCTGTGGATGGATACCATGTTTTGGCATAGGTGGTTTCCTTCATTGGAGACTGCCCTTCCCGTGGTTGTTCCTTCCCGGTGAAAGACCTGGCTAGTCATTGCTTGCGTTGAGAAACATGTGATGGTGTCTCCGCGGCTTCTGTTTTGCATGTTTTATCTGCTTAATTGAGAATGACATAATGAAGGGATTGCCCACACCTGTCCATGAAATAGCCTTGGAGTCAATTGTCCAATTACTTTTGGTCCCTTTAAAAACAGGGTGGCACATTTTAAGGAGCTGAAACTCCTAAACCCTTGATCCAATTTTAATGTGGATACCCTCAAACGAAAGCTGAAAGTCTGAACTTCAACTGCATCTGAATTGTTTTGTTTAAAATTCATTGTGGTAATGTCTAGAACCAAAATTAGAAAAATGTTGTCCGTCCAAATATATATGGGCATAACTGTAAGACAGCTAATAAAGTCCAACCAACATTTTATGCTGCTCTCAGCATGTATGGTACATAAATCTTTTTACACCACTGTATAACTAAACGACGCTGTCAACGGACTCATAGAGCAACATTATTAAAGGGTTTTCTGTCATCTTTTATTTCAGGAGCGCAAACCTCAGTAATTCAGTATAATGTTCAGTCCTGTACAACAGTCCCAATAGGGTCTTAATCACATATCTGTACGTCAGGGCTGGGGGAAAGTGCTCCGAAGCATTGCTCCGTCCACATGCAAAAAATACCAGGCCGGCTGTGTTACACAGCATCTAACAGCAGCAACTGGAGATAGGCTCCAGTCACTGCTGTTAATCATTTAAATGCTCGGAGAGTGGATTTAAATAGAGCAATAGCCAGAGGGGGGCACACACCAATTTCCAACACCCTCCCCCAAGACACAATAAAAGGGTCACCAATGGATTGTCAGTCGGGGCCCGCTTGAGGTCCCCCCCCATGTCTGCCATCTTGGTACTACTGTAACGTTAAGCCTCCAGCTGAACTTCACTGTAGAGCACAATTTACACAGAATAGGTATGTTAATACCATACATTGTTTTTTGCTGCAGAATAAAAATCCATGGAAAAAAAGTGGTGAAAGGCAAAAGAAAAAAAAATGGTTAATAAACACAGTAGAGAGAAATACCAAGAGCATTGATATGCTGGGTCTTGGTAAAAAAACACAGCTGAGCTCAAGATTTGCTCAGAAAATTAAAAAAAAAAAAAAAAACTGTGTACATGAGAGTTCGGAAGTCTCATTAAATTTTGTTGGTACTGTAAAATGCTGCATAAAATTCGCATCAAAAACAACGTTTATGAAGAAAAATCCTAAACACAGATCCGCATTATAGTGAGTGGGATCACACTCAAAGACACTTAGGCTTCTGATTCTTATTGTAACTCAGACTATAAAGAGAAAAAAAAAAGCCCTCATGAGCAAAACGTACATATTAATAACGAATTCATGGAAGGAACGTATGGTAATCCAAAAATAGAGTGACAGCAGCTATGGGCATCGGCAGCTATTATGCAAGGTTAGTATCTTACATGCAAGTGCAACAACAAGCCCTGCTATACTAACAATATACCATATAGTATCTAATGCACAAAGTACATAAAGAGAAGCTGCTTCCAAGAAATACTAAAAGTATATTTATACACACATATGGGAACAATTGAATAACCATAAGTATATTTATATGAGGTAGACCATTATACAAATCAGGTAACATATTTAACTGCTTTTTGGACATGTCATCCCCATGCCCAACCCCGAGTTTCGCCCTTCTTTGTCATGGGGCGTATATGAACCCCTGGTGAAGGACTGCACCGAAAAGCGTGTTGGGACTGGTGCCGCCGCAACAGGAGTATTACACATGGGTGGATTCCATTTGTCAAGCTGCGTATTTGCCTTATCGTATTGGCAGTCTTATTACTGATTTACTTACCTCATTATAAGACCTATTTAGTGTCTCTGACATTGCCTGGCGAGTCTATATATACACACACAACTCTTCAAACTATACTTCCATCATTCTTGGAATCGTCATTTACAATTTATTACTTAACTCTTTTATGACCTATGACGTACAGGTACGTCATAAGTCGCCTCCCTGTCATTGATGCGAGCTCCGGTGCTAAGCCCACATCTTTTCAGGCACCCCATTACATGTCCACTGGGCGTGGATTAGTTGGCACGATAGCCGGGGGTCTCCAGAAGACCCCTGTGCCTGTCACTGCAGATCTATGGACGCTGACGCCCACACAAGACAATATATACCAAGTTCATGTCACCCCCTTTTGTCCCATTCAAAATAAAACAACAATAAAAAGAAAGACATTTGGTATTGCTGCATTCAGAAACCCCCGCTCTATCAAAATATAAACTAAATTAATCTGACCAGTAAACAGCATAATAGAAAAATAAAAACCGTCAGAATTACAATTTTTTTGGTCGCTGCAACATTGCAATAACAAGCGATCAAAAAAAAAAAAAAAAGTTGTACCTATCCAAAATTGGTATCAAGATAAACATCAACAAGCAAAAAAAAAAAAAAAGCCTTCAACCAGCCCCAGATCCTTAAAAATTGAGATATTGCCAGTAACAGCATCATTTAAATTAAGAAAAAAAATAAAATTAAATTAAAAATATGTATGTATGTACTAATATATATATACAAGAGAAAAAGGTCGCACTCTGCGGGATAATGATGAATGTTTATTGACACTGAATTACATGTCACGTCGGAGATGTGAAGGAGAGTGTGTCAAATGGCTGACTACGGCCGTTTCACGCTACTCGAGCGCTTCCACGGGACCCGTAACATGTAATTCAGTGTCAATAAACATTCATCATTATCCCGCAGAGTGCGACCTTTTTCTCTTGGAAACTACATTCGTCTTGCTACGAGGTCAAGCACCCGGGAGTCCTGGATGTGAGCTCTCCGCCTGCTGCCAGCCACGGACCTTAGCACGGTAACAGCGGTGCCGTCCGCTTTCTTGCATTGACTAATATATATATACACACACACACATACACAAATACATACATATACACACTTTTTTTTTTTTTTTTAATGGCGCCATTTTCCGTTACCGGTAATGTCTCAAATTTTCAGGATCTGGGGCTGGTTGAAGGCTCTTTTTTTGCTTGTTGATGTTTAAATTGTTTATGTTCATACCATTTTTTTTTGCTTGCCGAGATGATGTTTATATTGATGCCATTTTACATGTTTGGCATCTACAAACTCATCATGACCTGGTAGGTCAGCTTTAGAATTTAGTGAAAATGACACACACACAAAAAAAAAAATTTACACAAAATTATTGCGGAATAGCACTTTTTTCACAATTTTGAAGCACTTTTTTTCATGCTTTCTAGTACACTATACAGTAAATTCAATGCTATTATTCACAAGCACAACTCGTGCAGAAAACCAGCCCTCACACAGCCATATTGATCAAAAAAGAAAAGTTATGACACTGGGAAAAAAGGGAGCAAAAAACAAAAGCAAAACTGGAAAATACCATGGTCATGAAGGGGTTAATACTCAACACTAATATTTCAGCATGATATCTAAAGTTCTCCTGCTGTCTTTTGTGTCTTATGTGATCTATTTTAACCATTCTGTATTTTGCATCAATAAATGATTATATACAGTATATTTGACTATGTACTATTTTTGTAGGTTTTCTGTTCTTCTAGTTACCATTTGCCACCCTATTGTTATAGGCTTACTTTAGATGCATTATTTATTTATTAATATTTTGTTACTACAGTTGTGCTCAAAAGTTTACATACCCCAGCAGTTTTTTTTCTTTCTTGGCCTTTTTTCAGAGAATCTCAATGATAAACACCAAACTTTTTCTCCACTCATGGTTATTGGTTGGGTGAAGCCATTTATTGTCAAACTACTGTGTTCTCTTTTTAAATCATGACAACTCAAAACATCCTAATGACCCTGATCAAAAGTTTACATACCCAATTTCTTAATACCATGTATTGCCCCCTCTAATATCAATGACAGCTTCAAGTCTTTTGTGGTAGTTGTAGATGAGGTTCTTTATTTTCTCAGATGGTAAAGTTGCCCACTCTTCTTGGCAAAAAGTCTGCAGTTCCAATAAATTCCTGGGCTGTCTAGCATGAACTGCGCGCGCCTGAGATCTCCCCAGAGTGGCTCAATGAAATTGAGGTCAGGAGACTGAGATGGCCACTCCAGAACCTTCACTTTGTTCTGCTGTAGCCAATGACAGGTCGACTTGGCCTTGTGTTTTGGATCGTTGTCATGTTGGAACGTCCAAGTATGTCCCATGCGCAGCTTCTGGGCTGATGATTACAAATTTTCCTCCAGTATTTGCAGATAATGTGCTGCATTCATCTATCCTTCAACGTTGACGAAGTTTCCTGTGCCTTTCTAACTCCCACATCACCAAAACATAAGAGATCCATCTCCGTGCTTTACAGTAGGAATGGTGTCCCTTTCATCATAGGCCTTGTTGACCTCTCTCCAAATGTAATGTTTATGGCTGTGCCCCGAAAGTTCAATTTAGGTCTAACACTCCAAATTACCTTGTTCCAGAAGTTTTTTGGCTGGTCTCTGTGCTGTTTTGCGTATTGCAGGCAAGATACTTTGTGGCATTTGCGCAGTAATGGCTTTCTTCTGGCGACTCAACCATGTAGCCCATTTTTTCTTCAAGTGCCTTCTTATTGTGCATCTTGAAAACAGCCACACCGCTGGTTTTCAGAGAGTCCAGTATTCCCCAGCTGATGTTATTTGGGGGTTTTTCTTTGCATCCCGAACAATTTTCCTGGCAGTTATGGACAAAAATTTTGTTGGTCTACCTGACAGTGGTTTTGTTTTTACAGAGCCCCCGATTTTCCATTTGTTAATCAAAGTTTGAACGCTGTTGACTGGCATTATCAATTCCTTGAATATCTTTATGTATCCCCTTCCTGTTTTATACAGTTCAACTACCTCTTCCCATAGATCCATTGACAATTCTTTTGCTTTCCCCATGACTCACAATCCAGAAACGTCAGTGGTTGGATGAAAGATGCAAGAGTCTGCAGGGGTATGTTAACCTTTGAGCACAACTGTGTATACATACACGTTAATTTTTTTTGCACCATTAGTGTTCGCTACATCTTTTTGTATATCTATATACACCCACATTGTAATATACTGTACATACAATAGGGAGCCTCTTAATTTCAGCAATGGGGGCTTTAACTGGTCTGAGAGAATCAGTTCGTTTTCTCCCAGTAGCTACACTTTCAGTATGGTGTTGGGCAGCATTGTAACATCTGCAGCCATAGGGTTAATCTGCAGGTTAATCACATTTTTCCAGGGGACAGGTCCCCTTTTCAATTAGAAAAAAAAAGTATGCAAGTTTGGCAGCACTATATACTTTGGCATCATACTAAGGGAGCAGTCACATGGCCGTGTAACACAGATGACGATCACATCGCATTTGTTGGAATGGCTGGTGGCTCTCCTGTCCTGAGTGCGACAGCTGCATAGAAATACATGCTGTCATGCTCTAGTCAGGAGAGCCGCCGGCCAATCTGAGCATTGAGATGCGACTATCGTCCATGTTGTATGGCCAACTGTGCCCTGACATGGAGAATCACAGTGAAAGGTCCTTTTTATCGTACAATGAATGCAGTTAAAAAAAAAAAAAAAGTCCCACAAAAACACAAGCCCTCATAACGCTATGTCTACAGAAAAATAAAAAACAAAAAGTTGTCCTCTTGGAAGAAGAGATCAAAATGGATTGGGCTTTAGGTGGTTTTCTGGAGCATCAGTGCACATACTTGACCTCTGCTCCATTCACACCGGGGACTTGTGACTGTTCTAGTCATCAATACGGGCCCAAAGACTGCCCCCTATGACCAGCAAAGCATCAGCCATCCTGTGTATAGACCGTAACATGATTTTGACACAATACTTGCCACTTCTCCATAGGGACAGTGTGACCGGCCGGTGGATTTTTTAAACTTATTTATAAACAAAGTACGTTATGTTAATCTTTAAACAAGAAAGACATTTACTGATTGTAGAATACCAGCTATAAATATATGATTGCGGGGTGGATCCTATAAGTACTATGCTATACAACAGGCAACTCCATTTTTCCAGGTGTGACAGACAAGTGCCAACAGCTGGAAGACAAGCTACCTACATAAGTGTTTGTGGGCAGCTCCGCGGCACTGTATAACTACAGCACAGACCTATACTTATGTGCTTGGAAACTTACAATTGCTATAATAGGAAAATATTTTATTGTACAACTATATACATGCTCACATGTATTTCATCCAACTGACGGCCATAAAAATAGAACAAAAGAAAAACATGAAGCACAAAGCTATAAGTGTCTATAAGAAAAAAGGAGGTCATAATAAGCAATACAATTTACAATGTTGTCAAACTGCATTCTGTATCTCTTCTGCATTACTTTTAGGGTGTGCGCACACGTTGCAGTTTTTGCTGCGGAACCGCAGCGGTTTTGGTCCTGCGGATACGCAGCAGTTTCTATGCGGCTTACAGTACCATGTAAACCTACGGAAAACCCAAATCCGCTGTGCACATGCTGCGGAAATTTCCGCGCAGATTTGCTGCCGTTTATTTTCCGCTGCATGTCACTTCTTTTTTGCAGAACCACAGCTGCAGTTTTAGTCGTTCCGGGAACACATCCATTACATATACACACACACACACACACACACACACACACACACACACACACACACACACACACACACACACACACACACACACACACACACATACACATATACAGGGGTTGGAGAAAATAATGGAAACATCAACAAAAGTTAGTTTAATATGGTGTAGGTCCACCTTTTGCAGCAATTATAGCCTCAATTCTCCGAGGTATGGATTCATACAAGGTGTGAATTGTTTCCAAAGGAATTTTAGCCCATTCTTCAGTTAAAACACCCTCCAGTTCTTTGAGCGACGATGGCGGCGGAAATCGACGTCTAACTTGAATCGCTAAAATCGACCATAAATGCTCAATAATGTTGAGGTTTGGGGATTGTGGGGGCCAGATGAGATGCTCAACTTCATCACAATGTTCCTCGTGCCATGCTTTAACGATTCTAGCTGTATGAATTGGTGCATTATCATCCTAAAAGATGGCGTTCCCCTCCGGGAACAGTGCTTGAACCATAGGATGCACTTGGTCGCCCAAAATGCCTAAATAATCTCGGCTGTTAATTCTTCCATAAAGGGATATCATTGGCCCGGCGGATCTCCACGAAATAGCACCCCAGATCATCACAGAACCTCCGCCATGTTTTACGGTTGGGAGAAGGCAGTCTGGATGGAATGCTTCTTTCGGCTGTCTCCAAACGTACATTCGGCCGGAAATAGGGTAAACGATGATTCGTCTGAGAATATCACGTTTCCACTGCTCGAGGGACCAATTCTGGAGGTTTCTACACCACTCTAAAACACTTGGAATAATTTGTCATTGAGAGCAGCGGTTTTCTAATTGCAGCTAATCCGTGGAATCCAGATTTATGCAGCTCCCGACGAACAGTTTTCGTGGAAACTGGGTTCTGTAGGTGTTCATTGAGCTCAGCAGTGACTTTCGGAGCCGTGGTCTTGCGATCCTCTCTCACAAATCGCTTTAGAGTCTGACGGTCTCTCTCAGTCAACTTCGACTGTCGGCCGGACCTGTGCTTTGCTGCGGACGTTTTTCCTTCTCTTTCAAACGCAGTCATTACTTTGGAGACAGTACCTTTTGACACGCCAAGCATTCGGGCACTTTCTGTTACACTAGCGCCTGCCATACAAGCCAACAATTTGGCCTCTTTGAAAATCCGAGAGGTCTGCCATTGGTATCTGGTTCTCAACAATGTTCTTACAATTCTGCAAGACAAAGTGCACACGTACCGGAACTCTCGCGGAAATTACCGCGAGAATTCCGGAATTCCATTCAGCGGGAAAATCGCATTTTAAATTCCCGCGATTTTCCCGCGGAAAAACTAGCATTTTGCAAACGTAATTAGCTTGCAAAATGCTAGCGTTTTCCAAGCGATCTGTAGCATCGCTTGGAGAACTGATTGACAGGTTGGTCACACTCGTCAGACATAGTGTTTGACGAGTGTGACCAACTTTTTACTACTGAGGCTGCCTATGCGGCATCAGTAGTAAAAGATAGAATGTAAAAAAAAAAAATAAAAAATAATAGCGTTATTCTCACCTTCCGACGTCCCGCGCATCCGTTCCCAGTAATCCTTTGCAAAAATGCCCGCGATGACGTCCGTTATCGCGGGATCGCGATGTCTCGCGGTCATTCGCGATGACGTCGCGCGAATGACCGCGAGACTTCGCGATCCCGCGAGAACGGACGCCATCGCGGGCATTTTCGCAAAGGATTACTGGGAACGAGAGCGTGGAGGGAAGCGGGAAGGCTGCGCGGGACGCCGGAAGTTAAGAATAACAATATTTTTTATTTTAAATTCTATTTTTTACAGGGATATGGTACCCAAAGCCCGGAGGACAGTCTCCTCTCCTCCGGACCGTGGGTACCATCCACAATTGTTCTGCTTACTTTCCGCATGGTGTGCACAGCCACATGCGGGAAGGAAGCGGAACAATGCATTCCTATGGGTGCGGGATCGCCGCGATTCCGCAAATTAATGAGCATGCTGCGTTTTTTACCGCGAAGCAATTCCGCCGAGGTAAAAACCGCAGCATTAGCACAGCATTGCGGAATCCCATAGGAATGCATGGGATGCTTATTTTTTGCGTTTTCGCGGCAAAATCGCGTGGTTAAAACCGCCGCGGAAACACGAAAAAAAAACGCCACGTCTGAACTCAGCCAAACAGTTAATTTACATACACATATCACATGACAAAAATCATCAACTAGAAAACATTACCATATGTCACAGTTTGCATGTTTATAACATGTACGAAGATTATGATGCCAAAACATTAGGTGTTTCCATTATTTTGTCCAACCCGTGTGTGTGTGTGTGTGTGTGTGTGTGTGTGTGTGTGTGTGTTATATATCGCACAGCCACAGCCCGAGCCGCAATAGACTGCATCAATTCCGCTGGACAAAGTATAGGAGTCCGCAGGAAAAACTGAATGCGTTTTACCCTGCAGTTTCTGCCAAGTGATGCAGATTTTAGTAATTGGAGATGTGATCCCCCGAAAAATAAAAAGAAATTACACTAAAACCTAAGATCAGTTTGAAAATACAAATTTCTATGTACACTACTGCACCATTAATCTTAACAGGAACACGACTCCACCTGTTTAGTGCAAAGATATTGAATAAATATTGCACTTTAATGGTCTTCTCCAGCTGGATTCATGCATCACCTAACCAGTGACCGAGTATGTCAGTTACAGCCTGACTACAGGGACCCCCTAAACAGTCACCCGTCATCTCCTTTCATCTGTCTATGTTTAGAGTAGTCAGTACAGAAGAGAATCTAAGCAAAACACACTGCTACGACATACAACGTCATACACTCTCGATTATCCATTCCTTTAACCATCATACACCAGAAGCATGCACGAGTGCCGATACCAGCACATCTACATTCATCAACAGATCCTTCAAGGCATTGGTGTATGGTGCTCTATTGTGCACTGCACCTTTACTTCTCACCTGACATGGTGGGTAGGGAGGGGTGGAGCTCATGAAAGTCCCATCTTTTCTTAGGGTATTCATAACCTTTTATTCAGGGGTGTATGACATGTGGCCTAGGGCCAAATGCAGCCTGTAATAACCTTTGTGGCCCTCAGGCATCTGGTCACAGGTCTTCAGTTTCTGGCAGCTGATCACATGTACTTTGCATGTCAAGGAGAAGCGGAGTGGTGGGTTGCACCATAAGGACAGTTAGTAATGGTGCACTGTGTAGCCATCTTTGGGACCCCCATATTTTGGCATTATCAGGGTGTCCCATAGCTGTTGAAGTGACCATGCATGATTGCTCCTATATTCATTGTGGCTCATCCGAGAAGGGGAACACTCAACCATTTCAGCATTTCGCATAAAATGGATTATCCACTGGATAATCCACTGACCCACACTGATAGGCAGAAAGTGCCTGATTGGGCACTTTTATCCCCATTACAAAATGGAGAAGTTCGGATGCCCGACCATGCTCCATACATTGCCTAGTCTATGCGGCTGCTAGAAGAAGTAGAGTGCAGCACTCAGCAGCCATGTAGAGAATGAATAGAGCAGCAGCCGAGCATGCACACTATCTTCTCCATTACAACAAGGATGAAAAAATACTTAGTCTGCCGATCGTTGAGGGTCCCAATGGTTAGACCCCCACAATCAACAAGTAGTCACCTATCCTGTAGATATGTTCCAATTTGTTTTCACCAGTCAACCCCTTAAACTGCGATGGAGAAAGCTGAATCTTTCTATATTATGAGTGGGAGAAGGGAACTTATCCTACTGATATTTGGGAGTCCTAAAAATAGACATAGAACCTATTAGATATTTATGGTGCACACTTTCAAGACGCCCTCTGAAGGTAATATTCCCCAACACTCAGGTTCTACTGCGGCCCTTGGGGTTAGATCAACCTAAAAATGGCCCTCGGATCAAAAAAGGTTGTGCACGCAGTTTTAATCATTAACATAAAAGAAGGTGTGAGGCAAAGAGTCAAGTTGCATCTCTAAATAAAACAATCATACAAAGGTCTACTACAATGTATCTTTCCTTTATATAACGTAAAGCAATTACTATAAAAAGTAATGATGGCCCAACCTTCCCCGAGTGATACAATATGAGGGAGGGCTTTACACCATGTCCACTTCTATCATATGAAGAATTAAAGCCTGCCTTATAGGTTATGTTTTAAGTAAAGATTTTCAACTTTTGACGAGATGATGTACTTGCCGGGCAGACATTAGGGGCATGTTGTAAGAAAAGGGGTATTTAAAGATGGCTATAAACAGATGATGACAAAGCTTTCCTCAATACCAGGTAACAAAGTTTTACAAGGGAGCTTGATTTTTACGGCTCACAGAGATCACAGGTTGCAGGCTGATCTGACTTGGCTCTTGTCAGCGGGTCACATAGTTTGAACATACTGAGCCATTTCCTGCCTACCATATAAAGCCATTTAACAGACTGGGATGCGGTCTTAACTCATTTGGGAAGTTAAGCTTACAATGTGTTATCAGTCCGCATTGGCAAACACTTGTAGAAAGTCAAGGGGATTAATGCCAGACATTTTATTTTTTGGTAGACATATAATCGTGGAATAGTCCTTACTGACCATTGTCACAAGTAGAGAAAATAATGTGTAAATTAAAAATGGGAAAAACGATAACATTTACATGCATCTAAATAAAATTATGTGGCCTGAATCATTTGGTTACATCACAAGAAGTACAACACTGTTGGAAAGCCAAACACCAAATCCCACATGTATCAAAAGTAATGTTATTTTACCTACAAAGGGGTGAAAAACAGCACCAATTGTTGGAAAGAGGAGAGTGTGACAAAAAATAAAGTTACAGGACCATAAAGAATACAGCTATATCATCAGTTTTCCATTTTGACAGACATGAAGTGCTCTTTAAAGGGAATCTGTCAGGTCGCCTATGCCCTCCAACATTTGTGTATTTATTGCTAAATTTTCAGCCCTTTATCCTGTTAGTCACCTGAACATACACTGAAAAAGTATTTATAAGCTCCATTTTTCTTATGCAAATTAGTCCTATGGCCAGTCGATGGTGCGTTAGTTTCTCTATAAATGCCATTTTATTGACATCTGCTTCAACAAAACTATCACTGCAAATAACTTAATAGATCAATTTTTCATAAATTTGTCAGTCAAACAGAAATCACTGCCATAAAGTTAACACTGGATAAAATTTAGACACTTTCTGTGGTACATAAAATCGTGGGAAGGGGGGAGAAAAGAGAAAAAAAATAAAGTCCCACTATTTCCTTGTGTTGAAATAATTATAATGGCAACTAACCTAGAAGGAAATAAGCAACGACTGTATGTACAGAAGGCAGCTGCAACAATATTGCTTGTTTGGAAGCCCCTAAGAAAATAGCTGAATAACATTGTTACAGAGAGAAGGATATAAACTTGTAGTTTGTATTGTTGGTTTACTCCATTTCCAATTTTGCATCATACCAAAATGTGTTATTGTGACTTCCTTAATGGGTGTACAAACTTGTCCAGCTGAAATAATGAAATGGCTTAGTGGATAAAACAATAGTACAGTTATCCATGGCCATACATTTATTCGCTCTTAGAATGGATTGAGCTTATTTACTGAGCAAAAATATAGACATGATCATCGCTCCTGACATCTAAAAAGTCAGTATAGGAAAGAAGTGACTCACATATGTGGCAAAGAAATAACATTTACATTAACTGTTGTTAACTTGAATAATAGTACACACATACAGCACAGCGGCTCAGTGGTTAGCACTGCAGCCTTGCAGCACTCAGGTCCTGGGTTCAAATCCCACCAAGGACAACATCTGCAAGGAGTTTGCATGTTCTCCCTGTGTTTGCGTTGGTTTCCTCCGTGTTCTCCTGTTTCCTCCCACACTCAATTAGACACACTGATAGGGAATTTAGATTGTGAGCCCCATTCAGGGATGATAATGTACAGTGGGAACGGAAAGCATTCAGACCCCTTTAAATTTTTCACTCTTTGTTTCATTGCAGCCATTTGGTAAATGTAAAAAAGTTCATTTTGTTTCTCATTAATGTACACTTTGCACCCCATCTTGACTGAAAAAAAGACAGGAAATTTTGCAAATTTAATAAAAAAGAAAAAACTGAAACATCACATGGTCGTAAGTATTCAGACCTTTTGCTCAGACACTCATATTTAATTCACATGCTGTCCATTTCCTTGTGATCCTCCTTGAGATGGTTCTACTCATTCATTGGAGTCCAGCTGTGTTTAATTAAACTGATACTACTTGATTTGTAAAGGCACACACCTGTCTATATAAGACCTCAGAGCTCACAATGCAGGTCAGACCAAATGAGAATCATGAGGTCAAAAGAACTGGCCAAGGAGCTCAGAGACAGAACTGTGACAAGGCACAGATCTGGCCAAGGTTACAGAAGAATTTATGCAGTACTCAAGGTTCCTAAGAGCACAGCGGCCTCCATAATCCTTAAAATGGAAGAAGTTTGGGACCACCAGAAATCTTCCTAGAACTGGCCATCCAGCCAAACTGAGCAATCGTGGGAGAAGAGCCTTAGTGAGATAGCTAAAGAAGAACCCCAAGATCACTATGGCTGAGCTCCACAGATGCAGTAGGGAGATGGGAGAAAGTTCCACAAAGTCAATTGTCACTGCAGCCCTCCATCATTAGGGCCTTTATGGCAGAGTGGCCCGAAAGAAGCCTCTCCTCAGTGGCAAACATATGAAAACCTACAGAATTTGCTAAAAACACATGAAGGACTCCCAGACTATGAGAAATAAGATTCTGTGGTCTGATGAGACAAAGATAGAACTTTTTGGTGATAATTCTAAGCGGTATGTGTGGAGAAAACCAGGCACTGCTCATCACCTGCCCAATACAATCCCAACAGTGAAACATGGTGGTGGCAGCATCATGCTATGGGGGTGTTTTTCAGCTGCAGGGAGAGGACGACTGGTTGCAATTGAAAAAAAACATAAATGTGGCAAAGTACAGAGATAACTTCTTGCAGAGTGCTCTGGACCTCAGACTTGGCTGAAGGTTCACCTTCCAACAAGACAATGACCCTAAGCACACAGCTAAAATAACAATGGAGTGGCTTCAGAACAACTCTGTGACCATTCTTGACTGGTCCAGTCAGAGCCCTGACCTAAACCCAATTGAGCATCTCAGGAGAGACCTGAAAATGGCTGTCCACCAACGTTCACCATCCAACCTGACGGAACTGGAGAGGATCTGCAAGGAAGAATGGCATAGGATCCCCAAATCCAGGTGTGAAAAAACTTGATGCATCATTCCCAAGACGACTCATGGCTGTAGTAGCTCAAAAGGGTGCTTCTACTCAATACTGAGCAAAGGGTCTGAATACTTATAATCATGTGATAGTTCAGTATTTCTTTAATAAGTTTGCAAAAATTTCTATATTTTTGTTTTTTCCAGTCGAGATGGGGTGCAGAGTGCACATTAATCAGGAAAAAAAAGAATTTTATTGAATTTACCAAATGGCTGCAATGAAACAAAAAGTGAAAAATTTAAAGGGGTCTGAATACTTTCCATACCCACTGTATAGCACTATATAAGCAATGGATAATAAATAAATACATGACTACCAGCGTCTTGCAGTCCGTATAGAGGCAAGGAACGTCTACATGACCACCCACATGCATCGCTACTGCTGCAACTCTTCCTATATTGAAATTTATCATTGGTTCTGTCACGTTTAGGGCAACAGTATTCTCTTAAAATCAGAAAAGATAAGTTTGTAACCAACCATGCATTCTTGTTGTTGCACCAAGAAGCGCAAACATTTTTTACTTACTTATATAGCGCCATTAATTCCACAACGGTTTACAGACATTATCATCACTGTCCTCATTGGAGCTCACAATCTAAATTCCCCATCGGGAGGTCTTTTAAGTGTGGGAGGAACCCAATTAAACACAGGGAGAAGATACTCCATGCAGATGTTGGCTTGGTTGGATTTGAATCCAGGACCCCAGGTCTGCAAGGCTGGAGTGCTAACCACTGAGCCACCCTCTTAATTCTTTTCCTCTTAGCTTTTCCTTTTTGCCTGAACTGTAAGGAAATACTCACACAATGATACTTTTTTTTTTTCCAGGGCATTTGCTGAGTGGGTCTGCATCCGAAAAAGTGTTAAGAAAACGCATGACTTTTCCCACTTTTTTCTATTGAAAAACCACCTTGGTGTTCAAGAATTTGAGGGTCTGTCTCAGTCTTAAAACGGCAAGCGGATAAAAGAAGTGAGCAGACCATTTTTCAGATGTTTTCCCGCTATGAAACTGCTCCATAATTTACAATTGAAGTCATTGGGAAGGTTAAACAAAGGGGGAAAAAAGGAACCCAAAGACAAGTGGTTTTCTTGAGCTTTAAGTGTTTTTACTTTAATAAAAAGAAAATTAGCAATTTATTACTTACTTAATGGAAAAAACATTAGAATAAAAAAAACCAAAAACACCCACTTCCACTCAGCACCCCAAAACAGACAAAAATATCCTAATTAAAAGGTTTACAGAAAAAGCGTAACTAAAAATATTACAAAACTGCTTGAGAATTTTATATAATGTTAAAATCATTCAGGAGCAGAAAAGAAAAGAAAAAACAACCCACACCACTTTACAACTGAAAAACTCTTTTTGACCACCTGAATAAAAGATGTGTGAACATACACTTATAGAGAAACTCAACCCATCTTGTCCCACAAAGATTATACAACCACAGAATATATAAAAAAAAAAAAAAAAAAAAAAAAAAAAAAAAAAAAGGTATATTAAAGAAGAATCAATTACGCGTTCTGATAAATGCTCGTCACCTTCTAAGAAATTCCTTTACTGCAATTTACAATTTTTAAACAGTTTAGGCTTTTTTTTTTATTTAATGGTTATTTT
The DNA here is from genome assembly GCF_039654945.1 of Dendrobates tinctorius. Classification (NCBI taxonomy): domain Eukaryota; kingdom Metazoa; phylum Chordata; class Amphibia; order Anura; family Dendrobatidae; genus Dendrobates; species Dendrobates tinctorius. Next base: position 36,364,575 of record NW_027361728.1, read on the forward strand.
GGACTCTGTTGACCCACACTGTAGACTAAAGGAATTTTCCAGGATATTTCAGGGAATGTTCTAAACTAAACAACTAACCATAACTTATCTTTTCAATCTCCATGGTTCCAGTGCTACACCTCCAAGGGTCCCAGACAGTATAAGAGGTAATGATATATTCCATCACATGGTCATTGAAGCCAATCATTGACCTCAGATGTCATGAGCTATGTATGGAAATATCACAGCTGAGGACAATGACTGGATGACGGCATGTCCTCACTTCCAGTACCAACCAGGATTATGATCGTGGCAGGGTTTCAAGGTGTAAAAAAATAGCAATTTCATTAAATTGTAACATTTTTCCCTATTGCTACTTTGGAAAATCACAGAAAACACCTTTAAATCAAATTCAAAACTAATGAACATCATATTGAAAATTATTGCGCATATTTCAAATACAACCATTCTTTAGTAATACTGAAGCTTTTCATTTAATGGTTCTCTCTAGGACACAATTTGGAGCCACCGCTGTGTTATCCAGGCATTCTTGTGGTGTTCACTATGGATCTTTCACAAAGAAACCATGTTAATAATCACAAAATTCCACCACTTTCGGGATCAAAATTCATTGCTGTTTGAGCAGAAATTTTCCATAAAATCTAGAGATGCAGCATAAAAACGAGACAATAAATGTGGCCTTCAGGAAGGGAAAGTGATACAGCAGCCCACACGTGTTCATTATCTTCTTGTTGATCTAGCAGAATGAGCTCCCACACTCATCATCATCTGCTGGTTTTGGATTGTGCTCAAACCAATGACCTTATACAAAGTCAAAATATATTTTTATATTGTTAAGCACCTATTAAATGAAGGTGGACAATTTTGGACGGCAGAAAAAAAAAAATACAGGCAAACTTGGCAGTTTGCTATAAAACCTAAACTACAATTTCCTTATTGAATTATACAAAACGCAGAAGAGCGTATTTATTAATATAACGGAGCATAGTCATCTGAAAAACCTTATAGCTCAGGAGAAAAAAATTCAAAATAATGGGCACCGATTTGCTTGGCTTGTCGCAGCTACGGTACATTTGTCACTATCCAAGCATGGTAGGGTGCTAACCAGGGCTGTGAAGTCAGAGTAGTGGAGTTGGAGCCCATTTTGGTGGAGTCGGTGTCACGGAAATTTTGGAGTCTGAGGTTTGGCTTACCAACTCCACAGTCTTGGTGCTAACGGAGTGTCTTCTGTGTGCTCGAAAAAATATGTTCAAGTCCCCGCTACTGTTATGCAGTCACAACACATGCAGGGATTGCCTGTTTATAAGGCAATCTCTGCGTATGTTGCGTTTGTCTAATAACTGCGAGACATGCAGCAGCGGGGACTCGAACATATTTTTAAGCTCCCCGAAGACACTCTGTCACCACCCGAGCATGCTCCAATAATAACACCTTGTCCCAGCATGTACGCTCACCACTAATTTTTATCAGTTAGAACAATGAAGGTTCCTGTTGAATGACAAAAGTTGATAGATAAAGTATATTTCGGAATAAAACATCTTCTTAAATTGGAACGGTTGATTACTTTGTATTCGGCAATGGCATGGGAGCAGCATATGGCTCCTAGACTCCAAGTGTGTGACTCACCACCTTGTTTGACAAAATTCAAGTTTTTATGTGACTCATGAAAAGTCAAAGTGAATCTATCGTTTAATTTACTATTTCAGAGATATTAAAATGGGGTGTCTATTATCCAATGCAGCTATGAAGGGCATTGCTCACACCAGAGGACCTAGCACGTTTATACATTATATGTACTGTCCATTGATTTCAATTAGGCAGCTACAAGCAACACCAATGCAATGGGGTCCAAATATGGTGCTCATCCGGAGGATTAAACCATGATGCGTAAGGTAAGGATGGAAACTGATTCTTTAATGGGATAAAAGTGACACATTTCAATTCCAAATGTAGGGACTCTTCCTAAGGAATCAAATGTGAAACGCGTTGTAGTTTTGTCCCAATAAAGCATCAAATTCCATATACTACCTACATGATGATGGTTTAAATCTCCAGATAAACACCACACTTCGGGTTGCTCACAGTACCAAAGTTGACCATACCTTTATTATCAAAGTGGTGGCCGCTAATGGGTATCAATAAGGATAGATGATTAAACGTTATATTTTCATTAATATTAAAATACATTAGGATGCAATGAAGACTAATCTGTTTTATACGTGATTCTTTATGGCCAGCCATCCTGAAACAACTGCCCGACCAGGTGATATTTCAGCCAAACCTAAAGTATTGGGCCAGGTTTGAAAAACTAACAAATGTGTTTATTTCTTTAGAATTTCCCTCCAAAAGGGGATTATGTGGTGAGACAGCCTTGTGCCCTTTCCTGTCTTTTTTTTTTTTTTTTTTAAATACTCCCTTTAAAAAGGTTTTCCTCTTTTAGAAAAGTGGATCTCAAGTGGTCATACAGTAGAAAACCAACACATACCGATAGCGCTCACCTTCCATTGGTTCAGCACTAGCTTCCTGCTGCTGTGGTGTCTGCGACAAACATGATCACTGCAGCCGCCAATCACTGAGCCCACCGGCTTAGACGTTGCAGGCAGCATAAGTCACAGAGCTTAATGATTGGTTGCAGTGGTGATGCCTGCTGTCCACATGATGTCACTATTGCTGCTAACACACAGACACCAGAGCAGGGAGCCGGCGACAGACTATTTCTAGTAGAGGTGCAGGGGAGCGATAACTGAACTCACTGTGTACTGAGCGATGACTTACTGCCCCATGACTGACGTGAGCAGCCGAGTGAGACTAGGTCTTAATTTTCTCTTTGCACTTGCAATAAACCAGCCTAACATGATTTAAATGCTATTGAGAGCTGGGAGAATCAATTTGCAAGACTCCGGCTGACCCACCAGGTCAGCACTATGACCACTGATGGGGGCCCACAAATCTTATAGTTTGAAAAAAGACCTAGGTCCATCAAGCTCAACCTTTCTACACTAATTGGGTTTTTTGTCACTAAATTAACTATAACCTGCAATGTTATGTGCATTTAGGAAATCATTCAGCCCTTTTCAAAAAGCTGTTATGGTGTCTGCCTTTACTACCTCTTGTGATCGGCATTCCATAGTCTGACTGCGCTAACTGTAAAGAACCCTTTCCTATTTAGCTGCCGGAATCACCTTTCTTCCACCCTTAGTGAGTGTCCCCTGGTCTTTTGTATAGTCTTTGGAAGGAATAAGTCATGTGCCAGTCCTTTGTACTAATACATACATTTATACATATAAATGAGATCCCCTCTGAAGTGTCTTTTTTCTAAGCTAAACAAGCCCAACTTTTCCAACCTCTCATCATATGGGAGGCCTTCCCATCCCCTGTAATAATCCAGTTGCCCACCTTTGAATGGACTCAAATTTTTTAATGTCCTTTTTTAAATGTGGGGACCAAAACTGGATCCTATATTCTAGATGTGGCCTTACAAGTGATTTATAAAGGGGTAACAACATATTGGGATTGCAGAAATTTATCTCTTTTTATACACCCTAAAATCTTGTTTGCTTTTGCAGCTGCTGCTTGACATTGAGTACTGCTGCTCGACATTGAGTACTGCTGCTCAGCCTACTTGTAACCAGAATACCCAAGTCCTTCTCCTGTTCTGTAGTCCCAACTATGGTCCCATTTAATGTATATGCAGCAATAGGATTACTCCGGCCTCGTTGCATCACTTTACATTTATCTACATTAAACCACATTTGCCAAGTGCTTGTCCATTCAGACATTTTATCCAGATCGCTTTGCAAAATTGTAATGTAAAGGTCAGATTTTAGTATCCTACATAGTTTGATGTCGTCAGCAAAGATTGACACTTTACGCTCAATCCCATCGGCAGGGTCATTAATAAAGAGGTTAAAAAAGAATCGGTCCTAGCACAGATCCCGGTGGTCCCAACTGCTGACCCATTTAGAGAACGTACAACAATGTAGCCAATGACAGGAAACAAAGTTGTCATAAATGGTACATTATCTCCCAGCATTGTCAAGTCTTTTGATTAGCTGGGCAGCAACAATGTCATCAATGCGGATTAACAAAACACACACGAGGTCACGGCTAATCAAGAGGAATTTAATGGGCCGCTAATCTAGCGCCATTCATTCCACAGCACTTTACAGATGTTATCAACATTGTCCCCACTGAGGTTCACAATCTAAATTACCTATCAGTATGTCTTTGGAACCTGGGAGGAAACTGTAGAACCCGGAGGAAACCTACACAACTACGGGGAGAATCATACAAACCCTTGCAGATATTGTCCTTGGTGGGATTTGAACTCAGGGCCCCAGCGCTGCAAAGCTGCAGTGCTAACAACTGAGCCACCGTGCTGCCCATCAACCGGATTCCTGCAAATTTATTCTCCCATCTCTAAAAAATTAACCTCCAAATTATGACTATACCTGCTAGTAATTTGCCGTCTTTTTTGTAGGAGGCAAGTTCCCTTTAAATGACAGCTTGATGCTCTTTTCCAATAGGTGTATTGTTAGCGCTATATTAGAGTTTGCTTCAAATTCTTTAACATTTCTAAACATTTTGCATACACATTCCAATTTTTAATCCACGCAGTAAACTTCACGTGGCAACAAATTGAATTGTTTTATTCCTCTCTGTGTGGGTGTATCACACTCGGTCTCTTCATGGAAACTTTAACATTTTGATAATACACAGATGAGTTATAATCATAGAATAAGAGTCAGATGAGGACACACTGAAGATAAAAAAAAAAAGTGATGATGGATTCTTAGAATATTAATGACATAGAAGTTCTTGGCCATACAATACAGCAGAAGAGCCAGCAACAATCTAAGATTTGCTGTAATGTTAGTTACTAAACATTGCGCCTTTACATTAAAAAAGCTTGGTCTACATCCTGCGCTGTATGGAAGCATGCAAGCACTCGAACACAGCCCACCTATCAACCACGTATCCATATAATAAAACTCCCTAAGAAATGAACAACAGATGTCAGACCACCATTCCAGGCTGCAAATGTACTAGTTTCTATAAAAATTGTATTTATAACATGCCATAGATCGTTATAAAAGTCTCTCCGTGTGTAAGGTTAACGCAGCAGACCACACAACTGTGTATGAAAGCAGCAAATACGGTAAATTAATTTACAAATTAAGAGTGAAAAACTTAAGTCGAGTGGACGGCTGTTTGGGCAAGATTTCGCAGTTAATTGATGGCTTGGGGGGGGCATATTCCTAATTTAACCAAAAACACATTTAAAAAAAAAAAAAAAGTATAAACTTTTCAGAAAAGCGTGCAACCCTGGCAAGTGACGAAGTAGTTCCGAATGAGCAATCCTCCCGACTCAGCCAAAGTGTGGGAACCTCTTTGTGATAGGCTGTGCATTGATATGGAAATTGTAGCAAAAAGCGCCTACATGTTAAAAAAAAAAAACACAACAACAAGTCTAAGAATGATCCCCAGAGGCTGCTATTTTCCAACTTCATGTTTTTACTCCCAAAGCCTTAACTTAAGGTCCAGTCACACATAGCAATCTCGCTAGTGGAGATCGCTGCTGAGTCACAACTTTTGTGACAACAGCGATCTCACCAGCGAGATCGCTGTGTGTGACAGCGATCAGCGACCGGCCCCCCTGCCGGTATCGCTGATCGCTGCAAGAAACCTCTGGACATTTTTTTCGTCGCTAATCTCCCGCTGGCCAGCACGCATCACTGCGTGTGACAGGCGGGAGACCAGCGATCAGCTGTAAAATAATAAAAAAAAAATATTGTTATTCTCACCTTCCGGCGTCCCGCGCAGCATTCCCGCCTCTCTCCACGCTCCGGTCCCAGTAATCCTTTGCAAGAATGACCACGAGACTTCGCGATCCCGCGAGTACAGAAGTCATCGCGGTAATTCTAGCAAAGGATTACTGGGACCGGAGCGTGGAGAGAGGCGGGAACGCTGCGCGGGACGTCGGAAGGTGAGAATAACTTTATTTTTTATTTTAATTCTATTTTTTACATGCATCCATGGCATCAGCGCTAACGAACACAGCGATGCCGCGCGCGCTGCGTCGCTGTGCTAATCGCTGGTGAAGCTGTCTGTTTGGCAGCTCACCAGCGATAACATAGCGACTTACCAGCGATCCTGACACGTTGATATCGTTGTTGGGATCGCTGGTAAGTCGCTATGTGTGACTCCAGCTTTAGACTAAATAGTGAGAATAATCAATGCAACAAATAACAAACATAAGCTAATCTTGGTGGAATTGTGTATGTAAGGTAAAGGATCACAATGAACTGTGTATAAAGGCCCCGTCACACTAAGCGATATCGCTAGCAATATCGCTATAACGTCACTGGTTTTGTAACGCAGCAGCGATATTGCTATGTGTGATACTTACCACCGACCGGCTCCCCCGCTGGTTATCGCTGATCGCGCGAGAACGGCCTGGGCCGTTTCTCGTCAGCTTCCTGCTGTGGCGACGAGCGATGCATGGACGTCTTCATTGCCTCGTCTGACCGCCGACCGCTGCTATGTCGCTGGTGAGATCTGCCTGTTTGGCAGCTCACTAGCGACCACTTAGCGATGCACCAGCGATCCTAACCGGGTTGTATCGTTGTCAAGATGGCTGGTGCATCGCTAAGGGTGGTTTCACATTAGCGCTTTTTAAGCGCACGCACGGCCGGGGGTAGCTCCGCCCCTTGCTTGTAGCGCCGCCTCCTAGCGCACAGCGGCGCCTGCGATCGGCGCACCCTATCTTTAGCATAGGGTGCGCAGATCGTGCGCAGGCCGTGCGCTAGTTGCGCTTTGACCTGCGCTGCGCACTTTTGACGGTGCGCCGTGCGCGCCAAAATCCGAAAAGTTTGATTTTGGCGTGCTAAAGATAGGGTGCGCGGATCGCAGGCGCCGCTGTGCGCTAGGAGGCGGCGCTACAAGCAAGGGGCGGGCACGCCGGGCAGAGAGCCGGCTCGGGGGCAGAGCTACCCCCGGCCGTGCGTGCGCTTAAAAAGCGCTAATGTGAAACCAGCCTAAGTGTGACAGTACCTTTACTCAAGCATAGAAGAAAGAGTGGCCGACAGCAACTTCTGGATCCAGGAGAGGCACGTTCAAAGTCCAAAGACCCAGTTGGACATCACAAAATCCAAAATAATGAAGAGGAACAGCATCTCATCCGGGTGAAAAACATATAGACGTTTATTTCGCCATGACAAAAAAATGCCGGGTCGTATCGTTGTCAGGATCGCTGGTGCATCGCTAAGTGTGACAGTACCTTTACTCAGTCTTCACCAAACGCTTTCATTCAATTTGGTTGTCGGAGTCAGGTATAAAACGAGAAGCTGAGTCTAACAATGCGTATATTAGGCTAGGTCATCAAACTCTAAGGAGGTATGCGCCTGACAGTGGCCAGTCATCCACCATAAGAACTCCACAAAAAAATAAAACAGAAATAAAGTATACTGCACAGTATATGTTTCTTTGCCGTAGCCCTCTGTATAGGAAAGTACAGACTACTGTGCTATCCTACATCATTTCCCAGACACATACCTGTCAGACAGAGGCCTAAAGTACACACTTTGGTCCTCCATCTGGTGAATGGGGGGCTTTGTGTATGTTTCAGTATATGTCAGGAAAAGATCCTGACATGTACGGTAGAATAAGTGCACAGTAGCAGTGTGCAATTAGCCATAGATCTCATCCAGACGTCCGGTTTTCTCGATTTGATTTTTTTGATAGACCCATAGATTTGCATTGCAAATTTTGATCTGACCGTGGGATCAAAATCTGATTTTCCATAGCACTCGTTCAAGAATATCGGAAATCTGAATGAGGCCTTACACTGTTAGGCTATGTGCCCACGTTGCAGAAATGCTGCGGAATTGTCCACAGCATTTCTGCAACTCCCCGCTGCGGGTAAAACATGCGGAATTCGCCTGCGTTTTCCAGCAAAACAAGCGTTTAGCAAGCGTTTTTAGCTTGCAGAATGCTAGCGCAATTTGAAGCATCGCTTGGAAAAGTGATTGACAGGTTGGTGACACTTGACAAGTGTGACCAACTTTTTATTATTGATGCTGCCTATGCAGCATCAATAGTAAAAGATAGAATGTTAAAAATAAAAAAACAAAATAAAAAAAATATGGATATACTCACCTCCTGTCGGCTACTGATCTCCTCAGTGGCGATCCCGGTCCTCAACAGCGCTGCCGGCAAGTTCCGTTCCCAGGCGTGCTTTGCGAGAATGACCTTTGATAACATAGTGGTCGCGTGACCACTACGTCATCAGAGGACATTCTAGCAAAAGCACGCCTGGGAACGGAACTTGCCGGCAGCGCCGCTGAGGACTCCGGGGGCCGACAGAGGGCAAGTATATCCCTATTTTTTATTTTAATTCTATTTTTACAAGAATGTGATACCCAGGGCCTGGAGGACAGTCTCCTCTCCTCCAGACCCTTGGTACCATCCGCACATGAAGCACTCACTTTACGACTGGCGGACATAGCCACATGTGTAAAGTGAGCATTTCAATGCAATCCTATGGAGGCGTAATCGCCGCGATTCCGCAAAATTACTGGACATGCTACAGATTTACAGTTGTGTAAAAGTGACTTAAGTCAGTAAGTATAAGGAGAACCCAACAGTAGAGTTGAGCGATTTTGGTCGGATCGGGTTTCATGAAACAAAATTTGCTTCAGGTGCAAGCCAATGGGGAATAAAAGTCGGCATTGAGTGGACGAATGTCATCCGCTCAATGCCGACTTTTATTCCCCATTGACTTGCATTGGGGTCGAGTTTCGGACGAAACTCCAACTTTTTTTGCCCTAGTCGGACCAGTTTCATCTGAAACAAATTTTGTTTCATGAAACCCGATCCGGCCAAAGTCGCTCAACTCTACCCAACAGGTCTTTTTTGGCTCCCAAATAACCAACAGAACCGAATGGTACTGTACCTGCAATCTCAAAAAAAGGTGTCTGTCATCTGTAGTCCAATTTCAAGTCATTTCAAGAAAATGAGGTTTATTGCCTGCTTGAGTCGTATGCTTATGGTTGGATCCAGACAAGAACATGGAAACTCTGCCAAGTCAAGCTCCCCCACGCCTTATCCTCATGATTGACATCATTGACGACATTTCCTGTCTTCACTGATGCGAAGCCACAAACTGCACAGGATTTTGCTGCTGGGGATTCATTTCAGTGCAGAAAATCGGCAATGTATCGGGTCTACATGGAAGGTACCAAGTATAACGGGCCATAGATGAAAGAGAGGTTCTAGAACCTTTGCAATCTGGGCTCCGGCAGTACTAACTTCTACTTCACTAGATAAGATCTAGAACTTAAATCGGCATTGTGGCCGCCAATAATATGAGGTTTTTACTGGATCATTATAAACCATGCAATAATACATGGCCACAGCAAATAGACCACAAGGAGTCTTTTCGGAGATAGATAGATTAGATAATTCTGCGATCAGGCTAGTCATTGTGCCATAAGACCATCAAAACCAAGACAATCACTTAATGCCAATTTCTAATGGACTCATACAAAATAGAAACGAACATTAAATTATATTGGTTACATGTATAGCTTTTCAGGTGCTGTAGAACTACAAGTACTACCACATCCTTCACTGACTTACAGCCGTATAATTAGGTTGTATTTGAACTATTTATAAAACACAAGGCATGATATATTAAGGAACTCCAGACGTCTTACACAAAGACTTTAAAGAAAAGCTTAAAAAGATCAGACGAAATTAAATCTATAATTCTTGAACAGTGACATTTATAAGGAAGCACATCTAACCTTACCGGATAAGAATCACCAGCACAGCCACAGGCAGCCTCAGTCCGCGACATCAAATAGCTCGCCTGTCATCTCAAAGATCTGAGATTGTCAGCTGCATCCAAGATGAGACAGCTATGACATCCTGTGGCCATTCCTTCCTGTAGTGGGCGCATTATCTCTTCTGCTACAACTTTACCTGGATACAGATCTCCTCTGGCATCAATACCTAAGGCTATGTGCACACGGTGCAGATTTTTCCGGAAGGATTTTGCTAAATCAGCAGGTAAATCCGCAGGTCAAAAGATGGAGGAGATGGCAAACTGCAGCGGAATCCACAGAAAAGAATGACATGTCAATTCTTTCTGCGGATTTGAAACCGCAGCAAAAAACGCACGGAAAAATCAGCAGCATGTGCACAACGGTTTCAATTTTCCATAGGCTAGAATGGTACTGTACATCACCTGCAGTTCTGCTGCGGATCCGCAGGGCCAAATCCACTGCGGATCCGCAGCAGAATCCCCACCGTGTGCACATCGCCTAAAGAGTATGTGGCCGGGATCCGCACCTTAAGTCATAGGTAACAGAGCTATTAAAAACACCTATGCAATGAAAATGGTAAAAGCAGCCACACGGAAGACTTCATAACCAACGACGGCCAGAATTCTCATCCCAAACTCATTGATAGTGATAGGGCTGCGGTCACATTTCTGGGAGATTTGGGCAGCGTGACCTCCAGCGATATTAGTAATCGCCTACCAATAACACTGACGTTGTAGGACTGATGCCGTCCGGTCGCCTTTTTTGCTACATTATTTAACATGCCTGCTTTTATATTAATGTCTGACAAAGGAATTAAATATAGTCAAACCGCCTGTGACTCCTAATTGGGAATTCCACAGAACATTCCGGCAGTGAGTAATAAGATCTCCAGAAGAGATATCGGTGCGGACAAGTGGCAGCAGCAGCGACTCCTTCATTTCTCCAATGTGCCCCCTGGATCCAGACATTTCTTCTGTCTTTCCAGATAGCTGGAGGCTTCAGATTCTTTGGGTTTTTTTCCTAGGAGGAGCTCTGCCTTCACCTGAGTGACATCTGGCCAGACTGTATGCCAGACAGTCCGGGCGGCACAAGGACCTCCTTCATCTCCAGCCTCGGGACATTTCTTCGGCTCTCCTGTTTATTTTCCCACAAGTCTTCCCAGAGGTTAATGGCGACTTGTGACAGGGGAAACAGTCAGAAATGTCATCGCCGCCATTGTTCTGGCCGAAACGCAGGATACTGCCACCAACTTAAAGGCGAGAAGTGGAAAGATGGACAACCAGCAGCCGGCACAGATACTGATGGGCAAGGAGGACCCGATGAGGGCCACACCATCCGTCTAGCCATGGGCCAGCGGAGCAGACGGCCACCAGAGAATGGGGGTACCGCGCTAGGTGGCTTCCAGGTCTGTAGCGCCAGATCATGGGCATCACCCTTGTCAGCCCCCCAGACTGATGTGCCCCACACAGCTGCATCACTATCACCCACTCCACGGATCAATGCCAGGGCCAGCTCTGTGCCACATCAGGCGAGGGTCAGGGGAAAGCCCAGCCCGTCAGAGCAGAGCAGGAGGGCACCATAGGGCTCCGCAGCCGGATGGAGGAGTGCGCAGCCTGCAGCGCCGGGCGCAGAAGAGCCTCCCTGGAACGCCAGGCTAGGATGGAGGCGGCTGCTCCCGGCTCTGCCGCAGACCGTGCCCCGCAGCCCCTCCAGCTTGTGCCCGGCGCACACCGCACCGGCCCCGCAGGCATGTGCCCGGATGCCAGGCTGCAGGGACCCGGCGGAGCCACATCACAGCGGAGCACGGGAAACTTTTTATTGCCCAGCGTTACCAGCCAGGAAAGCGGCGGAGTGTGAGCGGCACAGGAGCCAGGCGGCGAGCTGCGACCGGTCCGTTACCTTATGTAGCGCTGAAATAGGGGGGAGAGGACAGCGGGTCGCCCGACGTGCGCAGCTACTCCAGTACAAATCCCGGCCAGCATGAGACCTACGGCGGCAGTGAGGGGCCTCCCAGTCCCCGGCTGCTCAAGGAGCGACCTCCACCGCAGGCCACGCCCCTGCACTGTGTGATTGGCCGGGGGACTCTGCTGCAGAAGAGGCTCTGCCCAGTCACGGCTTTGGCGGCCAGACAAGGGTTAACCCGCGGGACTCGGGTGACGGTGCAGATGTGCGAGGACGGTGCCGGGGCCGGCAGCACTGTGTATAAGGCTGTGTGCACAGCGGCATTTCTGCTTGGCTCCATGCACACAGGTGCTGCTTTCTCCCCACTTCTCCCTACACACAAGCAGAGGATGTGCGACATGTTGGGATGATGAACTCAACATTGAAGCTGTGACACCAAGAAGGAAAAGTCATGGAGTTCTGGCAATCCCATGTGAGCGATAACGGCGGGGGCCGCACAGAGCCCACCGCTGTCACCAGTGGCCCATGGGCCCGGGGCTGTTCCATAAAACCGGGGCCACAGTCCCCCCCTTCCCAGGAAAACATTTTCTGTCAAAATTTAGTGGCTCTTCTCACAAAAACACTGCATATGCTGATTTATAGGTATACAAATTGTAACATTTATTAGACCATAAAAACAAAGAAAAATTACTTTTTTCTCACAAGAAATTGTATTGTATGGTCAAACAATATAAACAATATTAAATATTCCTCAAAATCAACAGTCAAAATATATAATGTGGTATATACTGGCCGGTATTTCTTCATACAAGGTAAACATAAGGCTACATTCACCGTACCACATGTAAGTGCGAATAAGAACATGTAAACATAATATTAAACAATAATTCCACATATTTATCTCTACAGATGTATATCTGTGTGGGTGGTAGCCGAACAGGAAAAGTGCAATGAGCACAGGCAACAATTTCTTAATGGACTAAAAACTCGGATTTTTTTTGACACTGAAGATCATAAACTGCTCACAGACTTTTTTGGCGAGATTTTTTGGTGCTAAAGTCGTTGATGATTTCTGAGAGGTCTAGACTCTTCAAAAGCTCTTGTTCAATGCTCATTAAAGAGAGGTGATTGAGTCTGTCTTGTCCCATTTGACTCCTCAACTCATTTTTAATTCGTTTAAGTTTTGAAAAGGATCTCTCACCTGTGCAGGTTGAAACCATCATGCATAAATACAGCTAGCTGAGCGCTGCGGTCCCCGTGCGGGAATTGACAGCCGTACGGACCGCAGCACTTGGTTTGCTGCGGGTCTGTACAGAAAATCCGCCACGTGTGGACATGGCCTAAAAAGACGTTGCACATAAGCTGTAGGCCTACGGCCAAAACGCACAAAATCGCCCAACGTGAACCTGGCCATAGGGGAAGTGATGTGAGGACCTGAATGGGTTACGTTACATAATGCGTCCAGTGCACTGCTCTCTGGTCCGAGGCTGTTCCTAAAGTCTGGGCACCCGGCACCCCTCTTGACCAAGGCCCCCCCTGCCCTCCACATCCACATAAAGTAGGTGAGAGAAAGATGTGGTAGGCAACTAAGGGCTAAAACACGTGTGCCGGCGATCAAGGACGGAGGCCCAGATGTTATGCGGTGTACTCTTAGAGGGTAATCATCAATAGGCAGGAAATGTACATTCAGTTTATAATATTTAATGAGCAATCAACATAGGGCTAAAATACATGTATAACAAAGAGTGTTTTTCCCCACATCCACATGAGTCAGTCATGACATACCTTCGCCCCACCCTGCTGCGACTTACCCCCAAGTTCGGAGAGGTGAGGAACAGGCAGTGCTGCTGCTGCAACACTGTCCACCAGGCACCAGAGAGTTCTTCTTCCTCCTGTGATACACGGCGTCGGCTGGGCTGTCAGTTGCCGGGCCCTGCTGTATCTATGGACACCAACGAAGGGGAGGGAACAGAGGAGCCGCTGCCAGAGTGTGAGTGGCCAGAGTCACTCTGATGCAGCCACGTGATGCCAGTTGCTGGCCGGAATGAGCGCGGACGCTGCGGAGAGAGGGGAGGAGGATCAGGTGACTGAGCCAGCCATTCAGCGCAGCGCAGTCGCCGACAATTGCCGCGACACACGACTCTTGGGGGAAGCCAAAATTGCGCTGCGGCGGCTCCGGATTGGCCCCTGGGCCCCCAAAAAACCTTGGTCCCGGGGCAACCGCCCCATCCGCCCCTATTAAGATCCACCACTGGCTGTCACAACTCTGTCAGCTAGACGCAACGCCCTTGCCGGCAATCATCAGGATGATAATGGTGGCAAGTGATGGCCGCGACCGCCTCCACTGCAGGGCCAGGGATCGGGGAGCCATAGGCGGGTTATAATGAGGGCAATCTGGACCGAGGCTGACCGCACTAGATTATAGACTTATCACAACTCTGGACAACCCCCTTAAGGCCTGTTTCACACTTGCTTTTTTTTGCAGCGCGTTTTTCCCGCAAAAAAACGCATTGAAAAACGCATACAAAAGCATACAACTGCTGCGTTTTTTTCAAGCATTTTTATGAGCATGCATGAAAAAAACGCAGCGTTTTTAAGCGTTTGTATGCGTTTTTAGTGCGTTTTTACCGCGTTTGCGTTTTTTTCCAACATTAGGTGGCCCCTCACACTAACCCAAACCATGACTTTACTAACCCTAACCCTGACCCTAACCCTAACCCTAACCCTTAACCAAACCATACTTAACCCTAACCCTGACCCTAACCCTAACCCTGACCCTAACCCTTAACCAAACCATACTTAACCCTAACCCTGACCCTAACCCTGTCCCTAACCCTGACCCTAACCCTTAACCAAACCATACTTAACCCTAACCCTAACCCTTAACCAAACCATACTTAACCCTAACCCTGACCCTAACCCTAACCCTTAACCAAACCATACTTAACCCTAACCCTGACCCTAACCCTGACCCTAACCCTTAACCAAACCATACTTAACCCTAACCCTGACCCTAACCCTAACCCTGACCCTAACCCTTAACCAAACCATACTTAACCCTAACCCTGACCCTAACCCTGACCCTAACCCTTAACCAAACCATACTTAACCCTAACCCTGACCCTAACCCTAACCCTGACCCTAACCCTGACCCTAACCCTTAACCAAACCATACTTAACCCTAACCCTAACCCTGACCCTAACCCTAACCCTGACCCTAACCCTTAACCAAACCATACTTAACCCTAACCCTGACCCTAACCCTAACCCTTAACCAAACCATACTTAACCCTAACCCTGACCCTAACCCTGACCCTAACCCTAACCCTAACCCTGACCCTAACCCTTAACCAAACCATACTTAACCCTAACCCTGACCCTAACCCTGACCCTAACCCTAACCCTGACCCTAACCCTTAACCAAACCATACTTAACCCTGACCCTAACCCTGACCCTAACCCTAAACCCCCTTAACTAACCCTAACTTTACCCAAACCCCTAAATTCCATTGTCTAAACTAATGGTAAAAAAAAAAACGCATGTGCAAAAAAACGCATACATAAGCATGCCAATGCGCACATATGCTCACCATAGACTTATAATGGGTGTCTTGCTGTAAAAAAACGCATTGCGCGCGCATGCGTTTTTTTGAGGCAAATCGGACGCACAAAAAATGCAACAGGTTGCATTTTGTGCGCCCGAGCGCATACCGCAAAAAAACGCATGCGCGGTAAAACGCGTACAAACGCATGTGTATGCGCACATAAGCGCATCCCATGCAAAGTATAGGAAAAAAAAACGCATGCGCTAATTAGCGCTAAATTACCGCGAAAAAAAACGCAAATGTGAAACCAGCCTAAGGCCAGGATCACACATGCGAGAAACTCGGATCAGTCTCACATGTTAATACCCGGCACTGCCGCCGGCACTCAGGAGCGGAGCGTGCGGCTCCATGTATTTCTATGCGGCTGCACGCTACACTCCCCAGTGCCGGCGGCAGTACCGGGTATCAACGTGCGAGACTCGGCCGTATTCATTGCATGTGTGATCCCGGCCTTAATATCTCTAACATCCAGGGCCGGACTGGCCATCTGGCAATTCTGTCAAATGCTGGAAGGGCCTGTCTGGTCGTGGGCTGCCTTGTCTGCTACTGTATGCAGTAGTGTAGGGTCGGTGGCTGAGGCAGGGGCCGGAGCTGGCCTTCAGGTGTGGCTGAAGATGGAAGGCGCGGAAGGTGTGCTGTGATGCTGGGGTGATAATGATGCTACAGGGCAAGGGGGGGGTGACCCACCTCTCGGCACAGAGAGACTGGAGACTGAGCCAGGAAAGCGTATTCAACAGGTCTTTGTTTTATTTGCCGACTTCCTCAACAACTTCCACAGACCATGACAGGACTCCTTGGGAATTGTTCTTCAAACAGACCAGGGTACTTTCTTTTTCTGTCTGTGTGTCAACGTCGTAGTGTCCCCTGCGGTTCTCTTTGCTGTGGCTGCTCTTAGCACTTCACCGACCAGAGTACACCGTAGTCTTCACTCTCCAAGTGTAACTGTCTGCTGCCACCACACTATGGGTCACCCCCCGTGACCGTCTCCACTGTCCAAACTCTCTGAGGGCTCTCCCCAGTACAACAGACCCTCGTTCCTTCTGAGCTCCGAAGGCTGACTGAAGCTTCTAGAAGCTTACCTCAGTATTTGTACTGTCAGCCTGGATAGCCCCGCCCACAGTCACCTGACAGGCACCTCCGACCAATGAGAGTGACCTTGACCTCTGGCAGTTATGTAACACTCTCTTGACAGTTACATAACCACCGTCGTTGGTGCTCTCCACTGACCTCTAATGGACAGACTGCCAAATGACACCCTCTTTTCCTATCTCTCTGTCTCTTACTACAGACAGAGCTGTCCACCAGCTCAACCTCCCCACATTCTCCCTTCCTTTGACCATTGTCGTCCTCGACAATTGCGTCCGGGGGTGAAAGTGGTGTCAAAACCTGGCACTGGCATGGTCGGCATCTGGGTCACACAGACCCCCAGTCACACAGACTCCTGGTTTCACAGACCCTCGGTCACACAGACCCCTTTGTCACACAGACTCTTTGGCTCAGGTACCCGGTCCGTCTGTCTTCTTCTTGTCCCGTCATCCTGTCAACCTGGACAAGTCGTGGTCGTCATACTCTCCATATCCAAGACCTGCTGAATACACTTTTTTTTTTTTAAATAACAATAACATTTTAACATTTCAAATTCACTACCACTTTTTCAAATTGGCTGTAATACGGTTTTTTTTTTCAAAAACATTTTTTTTCTTTAGCCTTTTACCTTTTTCTTGCTAACAAAACAATACACTTCAGACAAATAGACAATCATAAAAAACAAACAAAAAAAACATTAATCGAATGAGGACAGGGGTGCTCTCCCTTCCTTTACATAAACCACTTAAAACATTTTTTACAAGGCATCCCTGTTTCACCAGAGGATATACTCTCATGGGGACTCGGAACAGTCCCCTACTAGTGCAACAGTGCACTGCAGTCCCGGCAGTCCAAAACAGCTGTACTCCGGGCCACCTCCTGGCGGCCAATGTCTCGCCATAACAGTGGGACCCCACAGCCGTGGAGTCTCTGGAATGCCAAAAATACCTCTGGGTCTCGAGTGTCCCTGGTGCTCGAGACCCAGGAGTCCTCGTCCTTTTATGGAGGCTTATACCCCTCAGAGTAGGCGGTGACGGCTACCGCGTAATATCCACGGGGGTAATACTCCTTGTAGTAAGAGAGTAAATCTCCCGGTTGAGGAACCTGGCCGTGTCTGATGGAGGCCACATTTAAATATACTTTGTAGCCGGTGTCTCTAATGAAGCCATAGCCCTTGCCAGTGTCCATATAAACCAGCCGCCCGTATGATCGGGGAACAGACATACCAGCCTCTCCTTTCTCATGCAGAAGCCCCCAGATCTCCCGCTCTCTGGCCTTTTTTTCCTCAATGACCTCCGCAATCCAGGCAAAGGGTACGGTATAGGCCGCAGAGTCTGGTGGGTGGGATGCGGTCAAGGTCTGGGGCGGGGCAGAAGCGCCCGCAGGCTCCGATGTGGTATAGGCTGCAGCCGGCTTTGGCAGCGATGTCGGCGCGGCCACAGGGGAGGCCGCAGCTGGTACCAAGACTTCCACGGGCTCTGGCAAAGCAAACTCAGGCAGGATTACTGATGAAGCAGCGGCCGCACTTTCCGGTGAGTCGGACACTGCAGTTGATGGCCCGATTTCAGTAGTGGCCGGCAGCGTGGCGGATACAGCGGCAGTCAGTTTGGCGGTGACCACGCCGTCGTCCAGAACAGTAGGTGTCACAGTGCAAGGCGTCGGGCAGGGAGGCCGAGGGCCGGTGTCGGTAGCCCGCGGTCTGTCGATGCATGGAGCGGCGAGATGAAGTTGGGCTGGAGTGCTGCTGGTGGGACCGGGGACACGATCACCTTCACAGCCGCCGCGACTCCCTGCAGGCTTTCCCACCGCTCCCTTTTCAGCCATTGATCTTCACCCCGCCGCCCGACAGGGCCAGCCTCCAGGCCCGACAGCTCCGAGAGGGAAACTCCCTGGGCAGGTCTACAAGTCTTGGCACCACTGCCATTCCTGGCGTCCGATACCCCGACAGCTACAGCGTCTAATGCCGTCCGAGGTCCAGTAGCTGAATGGCGCCAAACAGCCACAGCAGGTCTCTCCACCAAGGCCACTCACGTTCTTGGGGGGGTGCGGCGGTGGGCCTCTCCAGCCATTTTCCAGGGTCCAACATGAGGATACAGCTCTCTTCAGACGAACACCACTCCCCCCAGGGGCGGATGCAATAAAGCCCCGGGTCATCCAGCATAATCAGCAGTGTCTGTGCCTTTCTCTTTGGGCACCAAATCACCATAGCCATTTTTAGCAGCCAGCAATCAGTCCAGTTTTCAAATTGTAATCCACAGGGATCAAAAGCCAAGCAATTCTTCACCCCACACAGCTTGGGGCCTTTACTACTTGGTGGCAGGCCTGCCGCTGAAGATGTTGTATTGGCGGCAATGGATCCTGCCGACTACACCAAATGTAGGGTAGGTGGCTGAGGCAGGGGCCAGAGCTGGCCTTCAGGTGTTGCTGAAGATGGAAGGCGGGGAAGGTGTGCTGTGATGCTGGGGTGATAATGATGCTACAGGGCAAGGGGGGGGTGACCCACCTCTCGGCGCAGACAGACTGGAGACTGAGCCAGAAAAGCGTATTCAACAGGTCTTTGTTTTATTCGCCGACTTCCTCAACAACTTCCATAGACCATGACAGGACTCCTTGGGAATTGTTCTTCAAACAGACCCGGGTACCTTCTTTTTCTGTCTGTGTGTCAACGTCGTGGTGTCCCCTGCGGTTCTCTTTGCTGTGGCTGCTCTAAGCACTTCACCACAGCACTTCACCGACCAGAGTACACCGTAGTCTTCACTCTCCAAGTGTAACTGTCTGCTGCCACCACACTATGGGTCACCCCCCGTGACTGTCTCCACTGTCCAAACTCTCTGAGGGCTCTCCCCAGTACAACAGACCCTCGTTCCTTCTGAGCTCCCCAGGCTGACTGTCAGCCTGGATAGCCCCGCCCACTGTCACCTGACAGGCACCTCCAACCAATGAGAGTGACCTTGACCTCTGGCAGTTATGTAACACTCTCTTGACAGTTACATAACCACCGTCGTCGGTGCTCTCCACTGACCTCTAATGGACAGACTGCCACATGACACCCTCTTTTCCTATCTCTCTGTCTCTTACTACAGACAGAGCTGTCCACCAGCTCAACCTCCCCACACTGTTAACATAATCGGTGTTCTCAAGATACCCATACTGCTAAGAGCTGTGACAGAGCACAAAGTCGCTGACTCTGTCACTTACCCAGCAGGCCACAGGTATCATTAGAAATATTGTTCTTGTAGTAAATCTTGCTTTCCTCCATCCAGGGTAATATTAGTGATATATCCCATCTGGTGCTTGGAAACAGTGACAGCATGGGACTGTGTGATTTCAATTGCCAGTCCCACTCCATACCTGCTAACATCAATAACAAGATGAGAATTAGTATAACAAAAAAAGTACATCCAGGTACCTTATAGATGATGAAGTCTCTGGAGTCGTTCTCTTTCTTTTCTTCTTCATCTCGTCCAGTCTCCATGAGTTTTCTCATCCACAGCCGTCTCTGTAGACCTCCATCTTCTCCGGTGTCCTGGACAACACCCCCACATGACGCCATTAAATATAGCAGTGTCATTATAATGCTCAAGAATAAAAATATCTGCCCTACACTGAGCCCCTGAATGAAAGATTGCTCTTCACTATATTCCCTGCACAAACTATGACCCCACACTGTCCATCTTATGGTCCTTGTCCTCCACATTGTCCATCTTATGGTCCATGCTCTCCACACTGCCCCCTCCTTCCTATACTTGGCCACGTCTTCACACTGTTCTCTCACACTCAGTCACCCCTAGAGGACCCAGTCTCTAAACTGTGCCCGCTCAACACACTCCCCCTCCTTGGTACACTTTTGCTTCCTCGCTGTGCTCTTAAGGGGGTTTTACACTAAGCGATATCGCTAGCAATATCGCTAAAACGTCACTGGTTTTGTGACGTTATAGCGATATTGCTAGCGATATCGCTATGTGTGATACTTACCAGCGACCGGCTCCCCCGCTGTCCATCGCTGATCGCGCGAGAATGTCCGGCTCCATTTCTCGTCGGGCGCTTCCTGCTGAGACTTCCTGCTGTGACGACGAGCGACGCTGGACGCGGGCGGGAGGACGCAGGATCGCTGTGTGTGAATGGTAAGTATCGTGCGCTGCGTCGCTGCTGCATCGCTGTGAGATCTTTCTGTATGAAAGCTCACTAGCGATCATTTAGCGATGCACCAGCGATCCTGACCGGGTCGGATCGCTGGTTGGATCGCTGGTGCATCGCTAAATGTAAAAGGGCCTTTACACTGTTCCCCCATGCTACGCTACCACACTACTCAGCCTCTATTCTGTGCCCACTCGCACCCTCTTCCCCCCATACTGTGTGCGCACCCATCCCATAACCCTCACTCCCCATACTGTGTCCTCATACATTTTCCCCTGGCTACTCATACTGTGTCTGCACCCAACCCCCCCAAATATTTCCCCCATCTCACTCCTTCCTCCTCATATTGTGTCTTCAAATATTTCCTGCTCCCCCTACTGTATTGTGTCTGCATCTGTCCCTTTCTTGCTCCCCAAATTTGTGTCCTCAAATCATCCCCCATTACACAAAATCTCACCCAGCCCCATTAAACTAATTACCCCTATCACAGTAAATCTCCTTCAGCTCCATTACTGTAAATCTTCCTCACAAACACAGTAAATACCTCCACACACACAGTAATTACTCCCAAACACACACAGTGAAAAATACCCCCCACACACTAAATACAACCACATACACACAGTAAATACCTCCACACACACAGTAAATACCTCCACACACACACACACACAGTAAATACCTCCACACACATAGTAAATACCCACTCCCACACACAGTAAATACCTCCACATACACAATAAATATCCCCTCCCCCACACACAGTAATTACTCCCAAATACCCCCCACACACTAAATACAACCACACACACACACACACACACAGTAAATGCACCCCCCAGTAAATAACACCCACACCCAGTAAATACCCCCTCTACACAGTAAATACACCCCCAGGAATGAAGTACCCCTCCAAGCAGTAAATACACCTACTCCATATCTTCAGCTTCACCAACATGGAGCACTTACCACCAATGTGTGCCTCTGCAGCGCTGGCGATTGACACACCTGAAACACACTGCTTCTTTGTTTTATTACCACAAGAATTACAGTAAATGTGAAAGACATAAAGAAAGACGTTCTTTGGGTACATATATATATCTCTATGATCATGACCCAGAGCAAAAAAGGGGGCCAATGACAAGGCAAGAGAAAAGTTGATTTGTGTCGAACTTTTGTGTTTCAGAAGGTATAATAAATATTGGTGAGAGCATGTCTATCATTAGATTGCCACCCAATTTCCAAATAGCACTGTGTTGTCCAAATGGGCAGCAAATCTTTCATGCTGGCAAAATAGGGTGTAAGTGAATGTAGATCACATTACTCAAAACCTATGTTTGAACACATTGCAACAATTTCAAGAAAGAGAAGTATTTCATAATTAGGGTCCTGCCTTGGCGTAAGTCCCATTCCCCAACTTACATTTCGCGTATCGTCTCTTCCTCAGGGGGCGTGGCTTATGTCTGTGTGTATTGTCCGGTATATATATATATGCAGCTGTTTCGGTCACATGATCGGACGTCATCGACTATTGTTCAGTAACGATGCGTGTGCGCAACGCGTCGGGACCCAGCTCAGAACCACCTATCCCTGTACATCCGCGTCATTGTCACGTGAGGCGGCCGGCTCCAGGTCGCTCATCACGCCGGGGCTGACAGGACAACGAGGTGAATGGATCGGAAGAGGGAGCCAATGGGCCGTGCAAGCGCATCAAGGGTGCAATGTAAGTAGTGAAAACTATGTTTGCTGAAATGGAAAAAGTGCAGCAAACCATAATATGTTGAGCTATGGAAATGTGGACAAGGGAATAAAGTGACGACTGCTGTGATAGTAAACATAGTGACTGGGAAGAACAAACGTTAGAGGAGCCTATGCAAAGTTAAATATTAAAAGAGGATTAGCTAATTGGGACATCAAAACATATCCAGACATTATATGCAAAGGAGTAAATGATAGACATAATAAATTAGAGACATTATAGCATATTTGTGAAAGCAGACTAGCAGCAATAAAAACTTGGAACGGGAGGGAGGGAAGGAGAGGAAAAAGAACAACACAGGTATATCACCCCATATATTATAATAATAATAATAATAATAATACATTTTATTTCTATAGCGCTGACATATTCCGCAGCGCTTTACATTTCAGAGGGGACTTGTACAGACAATAGACATTACAGCATAACAATAATCACATAGATCATAACAGATACCAAGAGGAAAGAGGGCCCTGCTCGCAAACTTACAATCTATATTAGTAATATACCACAAGTAACATTAATTAAAAAAATTGTGTATGAGTAGTCTCTACATAGATGTACTGAGAGATAGCGAAGTGTTCACTTTCTTTACATCTTATAGATGGTACAATCCAACTTATCAGCCACTCGCCAGAAACCCTGCTCCCACGCGTAAAACACGGCCAATCACAGTCCAAAAATGAAAAACAGGTAAGAAGAGCTCACATATTAGTAAGACAAAATTACATACAAACAAACTACCAGTTAAAAAACAACTTAAGAGGTTGGTTTTATAGTATAGGTAGAGACAGGTGGACACTGACAGCTTGGGGCCCCTGTGCAAGAAATGTGTCTGGGCCCTCTTCCCTTTTATGGCGACAAAGCTATATATATATATATATATATATATATATATATATGAGTATGTATGTCAGTGTCCAGCTGCAGCGATGAGACTCATGGGTCTTTCCCACCTGGTAATCAAGTACCTGCACGGACTGGATTAGGAGTAAATCCTTCAATAGGAGAACAAAAAGGAAATCCTTGTGGGTCGTCTTTTTAACCTTGTTGAAGAAATAAAGAAAAGCATCATTTTACTCCAACCCTGGTTTGCTGAGTTCTTGCTGGATTTCCTTTTTGTTCTCATATATATATATATATATATATAGCCACACACACATACATGTATATATATATAGCATAGTCTCCTTTATTATTATTATTACTATTATTATTATTAATTTATATAGCACCATTGATTCCATGGTGCTGTACATGAGAAGGGGTTACATACAAAATACAGATATCACTAACAGTAAACCAACTAACAATGACAGACTGATACAGAGTGTAGAGAGGACCCTGCTCTTTCGGGCTTACATGCTACAGGATGGTGGGGAAGGAGACAGTAGGTTGGTGGATTGCAGCAGTTCCGGTGTTGTTTGAGGTGATATCACTGGTAGTGGTGAGAGAGAAGGAGGTAGCGGGGTCATTGCAGGCTGTAGGCTTTCTTGAAGAGGTGGGATTTCAGGTTCCGGCTGAAGGATCCAAATGTGGTTGATAGTCGGACTTGTTGGGGCAAAGAATTCCAGAGAATTGGGGCTATTCGGGAGAAGTCTTGGAGGCAGTTGGGTGAGGAGCGAATAAGTGTGGAGGAGAGAAGATGGTCTTGGGAGGACCGGAGATTACATGAGGGAAGGTATCGGGAGATTAGTTCAGAGACATATGGGGTAGACAGGTTATAGATGGCCTTGTAGGTCAGTATTAGTAATTTGAACTGGATACGCTGAGGGAATGGGAGCCAGTGAAGAGATTTGCAGAGGGGAGAAGCGGAGGAGTAGCGAGGAGAGAGATGAATTAGTTGGGCGGCAGAGTTAAGGATGGACTGGAGACCACAGAAAAGGATGTTGCAGTAGTCGAGGCGGGAGATGATGAGGGCATGCACAAGCATTTTAGTAGATTGAGGGTTAAGTAAAGGATGGATTCTGGAAATATTTTTGAGCTGGAGGCGACAGGTGGTAGAAAGAGCTTGGATGTGCGGTTTGAAGGACAGGGCAGAGTCAAAGGTTACTCCGAGGCAGCGGACTTCTGGTACTGGGGAAAGTGTGATGTCATTAATTGTTATAGCTAGGTTGGGTAAAGAAGATCTGTGAGATGGAGGAAAGATGATGAGTTCAGATTTGTCTACATTGAGTTTGAGGAAGCGAGAGGAGAAGAAGGAGGATATGGCTGATAGACACTCTGGCATTCTGGACAGCAGAGAGGTGACGTCTGGGCCAGAGAGGTAGATCTGAGTGTCATCAGCATAAAGGTGGTAGTGGAATCCGTGGGACTTTATGAGTTGCCTCAGACCAAGTGTATAGATTGAGAAAAGTAGGGGTCCTAAAACAGAGCCTTGGGGGACTCCAACAGAGAGAGGGTGGGATGAGGAGGTGGTGTGGGAGTGGGAGACGCTTAATGTGCAGTTGGAAAGGTATGAGGAGATCCAGGATAGTCCAAGGCCTTTGATGCCAAAGGAAGAGAGGATCTGTAGTAGGAGGCAGTGGTCAACTGTGTCAAATGCAGAAGATAGGTCTAGAAGGAGGAGTATAGAGTATTGTCCATTTGATTTGGCTGTAAGTAGGTCATTAGTAATTTTGTATATTGTATATATATATATATTATTATGTATATTGCCATCCCTTATTATACAGTGCCCTCTCATTATGTACAGTACCGTCCCTTGTATATTGGATTATATAGAGCTCTGTTTTTTATTACATACTGTCCTGTCTTGTTAGATGTATAATGCAATGATGGCTGATAGAGCATGGGAAAGCTTCTTTTCTAATGGAGAAGCTGATGGACTGGTAGTCTGGTCACCGGCTCCTCCATCAGCAGTCATTTTATATCTAAAAAGAGAGGGGACTATGTAATAAAAGAGGGCACTGTGAATAACAAGAATACACTATGTAAGAGACAGCACTGTAGCTAACAGTAGAGGAAACTATGTAATAAGCGATGGCACCATATATAACTAGAGAGGATGGTACGTAATAAGGGATGGTGTTATACATAACAAAAGAGGAAACTATGTAACTAAGAATGGTGTTATACAGAATTAGTGAGTACACTATATACTAAGGGACTGTGTTAGACTTAATAAGTAATAATAATGTCTTCCTCCACTTCCCCTTGTTCCTAAGTCCATTATAAGTCCCCCTTCCTTCCATCCCAATCCCCCTCACCCCTCATTGTCCTCCTACCCCTGCATCCCAATATTATCCTCTCCCCCACCCCATCATTGCCCATTCCACCACCGCCATCATTTCCTCCTCCCCCACCACCCCTATTATTGCCCTTTTCACCACCACCATCATTGCATTCTCCCCCACAACCTCATCATTGTCCTTTCCACCACCACCATCATTGCATTCTCTCCCATCACCCCCTTCATTGCCCTTTCCACCACCTCCATCATTTCTTCCTCCCCCACAATCCTCATCATTGCCATTTCCACCACCTCCATCATTTCTTCCACCCTCCACCCCCATTATTGCCCTTCCCACCACCTCCATCATTGCCTTCTCCCCACCACCATCAATGCCCATTCCACCACCTCCATTATTTCCTCCCCACCATCCCCATCCTTGTCCATTCCACCACTTCCATCATTTCCTCCTTCCCCACATCGCCATCATTGCCCTCTCCATCACCCATTCATTGCCTTCTCCCCATTAACCCCATCATTTCCCTCTCCTCCATCTACACACACAGACACACACAGCACCCTTCACCTCTCTGCACATTCCCCTGCAGCGCTATGTATGCATGCACACACACACCACCACTCATGCCTACACACACACACAACACACATACATACAAAAAAAACCACACACACAGCACCTCTCACCTCTCCGCATGCTCTCCTGCAGCTGAAGCATCACTTTCCCGGAAGCTTCCTCTCTCTGGCACAGTCGGCCGCTGAATGATGACGTCATCCAGCCGCGCTGTGTCAGAGACAGGAAGAGCGGGCGGGAAGCAGGACAGATCCCTGTAGCTCCCTGCCCTGTGTCTCTAATTAACTTAGATGCTGCCAAAAAAAATCAGAAGCTTCCAAACACATGACATCATCATATGTGCAGTCAAGAATCGTCATGGCCAGGTGTCAGTTCCCGCACCAGGACGGACTATACCCGTCATGCATTTAAACTATCACTGCATGTAAATACGCAGTGGTAGTTCAGTGCCGACAGCTGTCTATCACAGCTGAGAGACACGGGTAGGGATGCAGGGACCCATGCTGCCGGCCCCCGTACCCAGATCACTGTGATCGGTTAGTCAATCTGACTGACCAATCACAGCATGATATTGCACAAGATGCTGAAATAGCAGCTCCTCTCACCAGATCAGTGCAGGAGCGCAGCACTGCCAGTGGCTGAGCTTCCGCACTAATAGCCAGGAGCGGTGTCCGCTCATCCCCTGGTTGTTAACCCCCTAATTGCTGCGCATGAGCGCGATCGCAGCGTTCAGGAGGGAGGCAGAGGGACAGGAGCTCCCTCTGTCTTCAGATCGGCATCCCCGGGTCATCAAGCTAAGGAAAGGCTCTGAGACCATGCTCACAGCATGGTGTCAGAAGCTTTCAGCATAGGTATAATGCTACCTGCAATCAAAGTTAAAAAATGAAGGGACTAGGTAAAAAAGAAAACATTTTTTAAAAAAATAGGTAAAAAAAAATCACAAAATAATAATTAAAAAATCCACTAATAAATACACATTTTTATTTAAAAATAATTAAATAAACAAAAAAGTACACATATTTAGTATCGCCACATCGGAACAATCCAATCTATAAAAGTATCACACTAGTTAACCCCTTCACTGAACGCCGTAAAAAAAATATATATAGCAAATTGTACTTTATCATCATACCGCTTGGACAAAGTGGAATAAAACACGATCAAAAAGACGAATGTAAATAAAAATAGTATCACTGAAAGCGCCATCTTGTCCCTGTGATGCAGTTACCCCTGTGACAGCTAGGGGGCGTTGTATGGAACATGCATGCAGGCGTTCCTTCATTTTAATAGGGAAAATAGCGAAATGGGTGTGACCAGTCACCTACAAACCCACCCAGGGCCGTGTCTGAACGCCCAAAGTAAAACCTGTGTGTGTATGGCTGGGTGTGTTAAAAGGACCTGCAATGACGTCATAACCATGTGATCCATACCTCACCTATGGGTGTGGTTATGTACCATATAATGTTCCTAAGGTCTGGTCACAGGGGGAGAGAGTGTGTACCTGAATGGTTCAGGGTGCAAGGTCCTGGAGGGTCAGTGTTGGGAGAAGGATCGGATCCCTGGAGCACGTGCTGCGACCTTGGACCTGGTGAGGCGTGAGTGTTGGACGGTCTCAGGAGGGGACGTACATCCTGAATAGCACCCACTGAGGCCCTGGACCTGGTGGCTGGTGTGTTGGGAGACCCTGGGAGGAGGGTTGGATCCCTGAATAGCACCCGGTGAGGCCTGTGTGTTGGACGTTTCCAAAGTGGGGACGAACGTCCTGAATAGCACACAGACAGGCCACGTGTGTTTGCAGAGTCAGTGATGGCACTGCATTGGGGGAGCTACTGTCCGTATGTGGATCTGGACTGTCAGGTGGCTTGGTGAGCAAGGCGTTGTACAGGATGGTGATCCCAGTTCGTCAGCTTCCCTGAGAGGACTACCAAACCGTCGGCATATGGAGCAGGAACTCCTGCGAGGTAACCAAGGACATGGGGATATGACTGCTGGTGCCTGTTGTGTTCTGTGGACATTAATGAACTGTTCGGCGTGCGGTCACCCACGGTAACTGGACAAAGAGGTCCAGCGTGTTTAGTGACAGCATGTTAAAGCCGTGTACCAAGGATTGTGATGGACTATGTGCAAGCATGTGACGTGTAACATGTTCCTCAGCGGTTTATGAAGGCATATTAAACTGCACTAAACTGTTTAAGTGGAAAGTGTTCCTGTATGTATCAATATCGCAGCTAAATGAGTGTCCCCCAACACTAACAATAAGCAACAATAAGCGCTACCTTACATCCCGCAAAAAAACAAGCTGCCAAACAGCTCCATCAACGGTAAAATAAAAAAGTTAGAACTCTCAAAATAAACCAATGCAAAAGTAATTTTTTTTCAGTAAAAGTTTTTATAGTGTAAAAACGGCAAAACATAAAATAAATTATATAAATGAGACATTGCTGTAATTGTACTGACCCGAAGAATAAAACTGCCTTATCAATTTTATCACACGCAGAGTGGAGAAAAAATAAAAATAAAAAAAAAACAATTCCTGAATTGCTGGCTTTTGTTCATTCTGCTTCCACATAAATCGTAATAGAAAGCGATCAAAAAATGTCACGTGCCCGAAAATGGTACCAATAAAAACGTCACCTCATCCTGCAAAACCTCACATGATTCTGTGGCTCTCAAAATATGGTGATGCAAAAACGTCTTGTTGCAAAAAAAGCGTCTCTTAGTGTGTGACAGCAGCCAAACATAAAAAAAGGATATAAATCTGGTATCCCTGTAATTGCACCGACCCGAAGAATAAAGTCACCTACTCAGTTATACCGCAAGAGGAACGGTGAAAAAAATAAATAAAACCAATTCTTCACCTGCTGTGGATTTGTTCATTCTGCCTCCCGAAGATCGCAGTAAGGCTTGGCGTACATTTATCCTGCGCACTACGCTGAGAGCTCACATCGGGGTTTCCATGTAAATCTCTGGAATACGTGATTCAGACAGAACCACTGGTGGAAGATTCCCTATAATGAGGCAGATGGAGGCACTGTGAACGCCATAGGACCTGTGATCCGGTGGTGTCCGTCTTTTTCGGCGTGCATAAAAACGCAGTCCACCATAGTTTTGTGCACCTATGAAAGGAAGGACGACGCTGAACAGAGGCCAGACAGAGTCCAGAGTAACTCTGCTGCCTCATTATAGTGAATGGATCTCTCAGGGGTTTCATCTGTCACGAAGCTCAGAGATTTAGATGGAAACCCCAAAGTATGTGCTCAGCATTTAGCACCGCACAAATGTGATCACAAACGTTATGAAAAATATTCCCAATAAAAGCTTCAACTCAATCCACAAAAAATGTCCCCACTCAGGTCTGTCATCTGCTAACAGAAATATAGGGGGCTTCCATGTTACTGGTAGCACAAAGGCTCAGAAAAAGCCAAAAGAAATTCGGCAAATTCTGCGCTTCCAAATAGCCCCATCGCTTCTGAGTCCCAATGTGCATAAACCACCTTTAGCATTCACATTTGGCAGGGGTATAATTTCCAAAATGGGGTCAATTGGGAGGGAAGGGGGATTCTGCTCTCTAGCACTAAGGGGGGTCTGTATATGGAGTCCGCAAACTATTCTAGGAAAATCTGCGCTCAAGGAGGCAAATAGCACTCCATCCCTACCAAGACTCTCCGTATGGCTAAGCAGTACTGTATAGCCACATATGGTATATTTCTATATTCAGAAGAAATTGTGAGACACATTCTGGTGCCAATTTTACCCACTTCTTGTGTGAAAATGTTAAATCTGGGGCTACAACATTTTTGAGGTAAAAATGTAATTATTTTTTCTTCATAGCCCAATGGTATAAAATTCTTTGACACACCTTTGGTATCGATATGATCATTACGCCCCTAGATTAATTCATTGAGAGGTGTAGTTTGTAAAATGGGGTCACTTATGGGGCAGTCTACTGTTCTGGCACCTCAGGGGCTCTCACAGTAGGTCTTGGCACCCTTAAACCATAATAGTAAAATCTGCACTATAATATGGTGCTCTTTCCCTTTTGAGCTTTGCACTGTGACTCAAAAGTAGTTTTAACCCACACATGGGGTATTGGCACACTCAGGAGAAATTGCAAAACAAATTCTGGGGTCCATTTTCTCCAGTTACCCTTGAGAAAAGAAACAATTTGGAGCTAAAAGAAAAATTTTGCGGGAAAATGTATTTATTTTTTTAAGTTTCTTTGCTCTGTTTTAAACTTCTGCAAAGCACCTGGTGGTCCAAGATGCTCACCACACATCTAGATAAGTTCTTGAAGGGGTCTAGTTTCCAAAATTGTATCACTTTGGGGGGTTTCCACTCTTTAGGCA
>NW_027361728.1:38965000-39072500 GCF_039654945.1 Dendrobates tinctorius
AGTTGTTTCACACTTTTTTGCTAATTATATAATTCCACATGTGTTAATTCATAATTTTGATGCCTTCAGAGTGAATCTACAATTTTCATAGTCATGAAAATAAAGAAAACTCTTTGAATGAGAAGGTGTGTCCAAACTTTTGGTCTGTACTGTATATTCACCTCCTGTGCAGGTGCCACTCCAGTGATGTCGGCACTCACGTTCCCAGGGCTCACGAGAGGTTGTTATGACATGTGAGTCTTAAACCCAATCAACACTGGCTTCACTGTCTCCGCCTTTGGACATATAAGTAATCAACAGGATGTAAGATCTGCGGCTGGCCGCTCACCACCTCTTGATTATTTATATGTCCAAAGGTGGAGACAGTGATGTCGGCGCTGATTGGGCACAGGACTCACGTGTCATAACAGCAGCACTTGAGCCCCACGAGCGTGAGTGAAGACACCATGGGAATGGTGCCTGCACAGAAGATGGGTATAAGTGGCTTTATTTTCATGGGGGAAACATTCAGATCAAGACGGGGTTGTTCTAGTAGTGGACAACCTCTTTAACAAAGTAGGCAACGGTGCTTGATGTCTGGAAAGAGAAAAATCTCACTCTTTTGCCCAGTGAGGTCAAAGGGTTATGGGATCCTGCTCCGCATGTCGAGAATGTAGACACTTCTGAGCAGTTTTGTTACAAGGTCATCTTTAGACAAATCACCAGTCTGGGGCTGCCCACTGGTTGATTAACTTTATAAATATATTAGTTTTGGTTTTATAATATAAACTATTTAACCAATAATATAAACCCTATATTAAGGGTCACGAATCTAACCCAAGAAGAGGTGTGAAACCGGATAAATAAGATTAAAATAGATAAATCTCTGGGTATGAATGGCATACACCCACAATTACTAAGAGAACTAAGCAATATAATAGACAAACCATTATTTCTTATATTTTGTGACTCTATAGCGACGGGGTCTGTTCCACAGGACTAGCGCATAGCAAATGTGGTAGCAATATTCAAAAAGGGCTCTAAAAGTGAAACTGGAAATTATAGGCCAGTAAGCATAACCTCTATTGTTGGTTAAATATTTGAAGGGTTTCTGAGGGATGTTATTCTGGATTATCTCAATGAGAATAACTGCTTAACTCCATATCAGCATGGGTGTATGAGGAATCGCTCCTGTCAAACCAATCTAATCAGTTTTTATGAAGAGGTAAGCTATAGACTGGACCAAGGTGAATCATTGGCCGTGGTATATCTTGATTTTTCCAAAGCGTTTGATACTGTGCCACACAAGAGGTTGGTACACAAAATGAGAATGCTGGGTCTGGGGGAAAATGTGTGTAAATGGGTAAGTAACTGGCTTAGTGATAGAAAGCAGAGGGTGGTTATAAATGGTATAAACTTGGAAACTTGTGCCGAAAGGTGGCAGATGCGGTTTAAGAATGATAAATGTAAGGTTATACACATGGGAAGAAGGAATCAATATCACTATTACACACTGAACGGGAAACCACTGGGTAAATCTGACACGGAGAAGGACTTGTGGATCATAGTTAATGATAAACTTACCTGGAGCAGCCAATGCCAGTCAGCGGCTGCCAAGGCAAACAGGATCATGGGGTGCATTAAAAGAGGTCTGGATACACATGATGAGAGCATTATACTGCCTCTGTACAAATCCCTGGTTAGACCACACATAGAGTACTGTGTACAGTTTTGGGGACTGGTGCTCAGGAAGGATATAATGAAACTAGAGCGAGTACAAAGGTGGACAACAAAATTAATAAAGGGGATAGGGTAACCACAATACCCAGAGAGATTAGCAAAATTAGGATTATTTAGTTTAGAAAAAAGACGACTGAGGGACGATCTTATAACCATGTATAAGTATATAAGGGGACAATACAAATATCTCTCCGAGGTGAGGGTCACAAGGGGGCATGCTGCGTCTGGAGGAGAGAAGGTTTTTCCACCAACATAGAAGAGGATTCTATACTGTTAGGGCAGTGAGAATCTGGAATTCCTTGCCTGAGGAGGTGGTGATGGTGAACTTAGTCGAGGGGTTGAAGAGAGGCCTGGATGTCTTCCTGGAGCGTAACAATATTGTACAGTTAGGTCCATATATATTTGGACAGAGACAACATTTTTCTAATTTCGGTTCTAGACATTACCACAATGAATTTTAAACCAAACAATTCAGATGCAGTTGAAGTTCAGACTTTCAGCTTTCATTTGAGGGCATCCACATTAAAATTGGATGAAGGGTTTAGGAGTTTCAGCTCCTTAACATGTGCCACCCAGTTTTTAATGGGACCAAAAGTAATTGGACAGTTGACTCCAAGGCTATTTCATGGACAGGTGTGGGCAATCCCTTCGTTATGTCATTCTCAATTAAGCAGATAAAAGGCCTGGAGTTGATTTGAGGTGTGGTGCTTGCATTTGGAAGGTTTTGCTGTGAAGGAAACATGCGGTCAAAGGAGCTCTCCATGCAGGTGAAACAAGCCATCCTTAAGCTGCAAAAACAGAAAAATCCCATCCGAGAAATTGCTACAACATTAGGAGTGGCAAAATCTACAGTTTGGTACATCCTGAGAAAGAAAGAAAGCACTGGTGAACTCATCAACAATGCAAAAAGACATGGGCGCCCACGGAAGACAACAGTGGTGGATGATCGCAGAATTATCTCCATGGTAAAGAGAAACCCCTTCACAACAGCCAACCAAGTGAACAACACTCTCCAGGAGGTAGGCGTATCAATATTAAAATCTACCATAAAGAGAAGACTGCATGAAAGTAAATACAGAGGGTTCACTGCACGGTACAAGCCACTCATAAGCATCAAGAATCAAAAGGCTAGACTGGACTTTGCTAAAAAAACATCTAAAAAAGCCATCACAGTTCTGGAAAAACATTCTTTGGACAGATGAAACCAAGATCAACCTCTACCAGAATGATGGAAAGAGAAAAGTATGGCAAAGGCGTGGTACAGCTCATGATCCAAAGCATACCACATCATCTGTAAAACACGGCGGAGGCAGTGTGATGGCTTGGGCATGCATGGCTGCCAGTGGCACTGGGTCACTAGTGTTTATTGATGATGTGACACAGGACAGAAGCAGCCGAATGAATTCTGAGGTATTCAGAGCCATACTGTGTGCTCAGATCCAGCCAAATGCAGCCAAACTGATTGGTCGTCGTTACATACTACAGATGGACAATGACCCAAAACATAAAGCCAAAGCAACCCAGGAGTTTATTAAAGCAAAGAAGTGGAATATTCTTAATATTCTTGAATGGCCAAGTCAGTCACCTGATCTCAACCCAATTGAGCATGCATTTCACTTGTTAAAGACTAAACTTCAGACAGAAAGGCCCACAAACAAACAGCAACTGAAAACCACCACAGTGAAGGCCTGGCAGAGCATCAAAAAGGAGGAAACACAGCGTCTGGTGATGTCCATGAGTTCAAGACTTCAGGCAGTCATTGCCAACAAAGGGTTTTCAGCCAAGTACTAGAAATGAACATTTTATTTACAATTATTTAATCAGTCCAATTATTTTTGGTCCCTTTAAAAACAGGGTGGCACATGTTAAGGAGCTGAAACTCCTAAACCCTTCATCCAATTTGAATTTGGATACCCTCAAATGAAAGCTGAAAGTCTGAACTTCAACTGCATCTGAATTGTTTTGTTTAAAATTTATTGTGGTAATGTCTAGAACCAAAATTAGAAAAATGTTGTCTCTGTCCAAATATATATGGACCTAACTGTATCTTATCTTGTATGGTTCTTTAGAAGGACGTAGATCTGGATGGGCAAATGTCATTTTTCGGCCTTGCTAACTATGTTACTATGTTTTTATTAGAAACGCAAGTGAGAAATTTCACCACGACTAACTATCTTAGAAAAAACAAAGCAAATCATGTGGGAAAATAACAAATAGTCAAATGTTCAGTTCTTCTCTATATAAATAGTATGGATAAGTGTTGGCAAGACCAATACATTCCTCATCTGTACATAAAATAGGAATATCTTACCATCACTTGTAAACAACACAATCTACAACATTATATACAGTACCTGGTATTGCTACAGTATATATACAGTATATCACAAAAGTGAGTACACCCCTCACATTTGTGTAAATATTTTATTATATCTTTTCATGGGACAACACAGAAGATATGACACTTTGTTACAATATAAAGTAGTCAGTGTACAGCTTGTATAACAGTGTACATTTCATGTGCCCTATACTGTAAATACCTCAACACAGAGCCATTAATGTTTAAACCACTGGCAACAAAAGTGAGTACATCCGTAAGTGAAAATGGCCAAATAGCGCTCAATTAGCCATTTTTCCTCCCCATGTCATGTGATTCATTAATTTTGCAAGGTCTCAGGTGTGAGTGGTGAGCAGGTGTGTAAAATTTGGTGTTATCGCTCTCACATTCTCTAGTACTGGTCACTGGAGGTTCAACATGGTACAACATGACAAAGAACTCCCTGAGGATCTGAAAAAAAAATATTTTATTGCTCTACATAAAAATGGTCTAGGCTATAAGAAGATTGCCAACACCCTGAAACTGAACTGCAGCACGGTGGTCAAGCCAATACAGCGGTTAATAAGACAGGATCCTTTCACAATTGGTCTCGCCATGGTTGACCAAAGAAGTTGAGTGTACGTGCTCAGCGTCATATCCAGAGGCTGTCTTTTAAAAATAGACGTATGAGTGCTGCCAGCATTGCTGCAAAGGTTAAAAAGATGGGAGTCCACCTGTCAGTGCTCAGACCATACACCGCACACTGCATCAAATTGGTCTGCACGGCTGTTATCCCAGAAGGAAGCCTCTTCTAAAAATGTTGCACAAGAAAGCCTGCAGTTTACTAAAGACAAGCAGACCAAGGACATGAATTACTGGAACATGTCCTATGGTCTAATGAGACCAAAATAAACTAATTTGGTTTAGATGGTGTGTCAAGTGTGTCTGGTGGCTACCAGGTGAGGAGTACAATGACATGTGTGTCTTGTCTACAGTCAAGCATGGTGGTGTCATGTTTGGGGCTGCATGACTTGTGATGAGCTACAGTTAATTAAGGGGACCTTGGATGCCAACATGTACTGTGACATACAGAAGCAGAGCATGATCCCTTCCCTTTGGAAACTGGGCCGCAGGGAAGTATTCCAACATGATAACAACACCAAACACACCTCCAAAACTACTACTGCCTTGCTCAAGAAACTGAGAGTAAAGGTGCTGGACTCACCAAGCATGTCTCTAGACCAAAACCCTATTGAGCATCTGTTTGGCATCCTCAAAGGAAGGTGGAGGAGCATAAGGTCTCTAACATCCACTAGCTCTGTGATGTCATGAAGGAGTGGAAGAGGATTCCAGTGGCAACCTATGAAGCTCTAGTGAACGCCATACTCAATAGATTTAAAGCAGCGCTTGAAAATAATGGTGGACACATAAAATATTGACACTATGGGCACAATTTGGCCATTTTCACTTAGGGTACACTTACTTTTGTTGCCAGTGATTTAGAGATTAATGGCTGTATGTTGAGTCATTTATAGGGCACACAAAATTTACACTGTTAAACAAGCTGTACACGGACTACTACACATTGTATGAAAGCGTCATATCTTCAATGTTCTTACATGAAAATATATAATATAATTTTTACAAAAATGTAAGGGGTGTATTGTAGAGTATATATACTGCAGCAATGGCAGGTAGGCTAGGGTTAAATTCTAGCTCTGCTTTGATTATTACACCTGGCTAGCTCTGCATATAAACAGTCTAGTTGTTCATCTAAGCCAATCTGCTGGGGAGCCTGAGCAGACTGGATGTGTCTTGAAGTTGAAGAAACAAGCTAC
Source organism: Dendrobates tinctorius (assembly GCF_039654945.1). Lineage (NCBI taxonomy): Eukaryota > Metazoa > Chordata > Amphibia > Anura > Dendrobatidae > Dendrobates > Dendrobates tinctorius. Next base: position 38,970,875 of record NW_027361728.1, read on the forward strand.
AATTGCTTTGAGAAGAATTTGCACAAGCCGTGTACACCAAAGTGCAAGTACCAGTGGTTGCTATGGACGATAGCAGTTTTGTTTGACTAAAGTGGGGCCAGCTCAGCAGTGCCTGAAGTAGTAAGGGTCTATACGGTTTAGCTAGCGCCTGGACAAGGCTAGGAATTTATGTTTATGATTTTGTTGTTTTGGTACTGTGCAATGTGTAGAAAGAAATAAAAACTGCATGTGTTTGGACCAAAACTGCATTACTTGTGTAAACGCTAACTAAGTCTTAATGCCTAAAGCCTACCAGAATGAGTGAATCCCTACAATTGGTGGTGAATGAGATCCCAGAGAGCACAGGTGATTGCAGTGTAAAGACTGAATGTCCTGGATAAAGGCAGCTACAGCATTGCAAACACAGTCTGACAGCATGGAGGAGCTTGTTAAGCAATTAGTCCAGGTGCAACAATAGCAGAAGCAGGGACAGTGGCGAAAAAGTATTTAGTCGGTCACCAATTGTGCAAGTTCTCCCACTTAAAAAGATGAGAGAAGTCTGTAATTGACATCATAGGTAGACCACAACTATGAGAGTCAAAATGAGAAAACAAATCCAGAAAATCACCTTATCTGATTTGGCAAGCTTTATTTTGCAAATTATGGTGGAAAATAAGTATTTGGTAACCTAAAAACATGCAAGATTTCTGGCTCTCACGGACCTGTAACTTCTTCTTTAAGAAGCTCCTCTGTCCTCCACTGATTACCTGTAGTAATGGTACCTGTTTGAACTTGTTATCAGTATAAAAGACACTTGTCCACAAGCTCAAACAGTCGCACTACGATCTTGTCCTGCAGGGAGTCAAGGAGTACAACAAGCTGAAGGCCGAGATTATGGCACCATTGTTAAATGCAGAAAAGGGGGAAATGCATTCAAAATATCATATGGACACCAAAACTGTTACTGTGCAGGGCGACACTATGCTGTTTTTTTCATCTGGCATAGTGTAGATAACATAGTAACTTAGTCTTGAAGGCTGAAGGAAGACCTTATGTCCATCTAGTTCAGCCTATTTTTAGTGCAGCTGTTCTGCAGTGTAGATCGTGGGGAAGGCAAAAAACCCACAGAGTAGCAGCCAATTTTCTCCATAGGGAAAAAAATTCCTTCCCCTAAGCTGGGTCAACCATCTACCTATAATATTCTGTTATTCGTAACCTTCTACACTGTTACTCACAAGAAAAGCATCCATTCCTTTCTTAAATTCATTCAGTGAGTTGGCCATCATCACTTCCTCAGGAAGAGAATTCCAGAGCCTCGCTGCTCTTACCGTGAAGAACCCTCTTCTATGCTGGTGCAGAAATTGTCTTTCCTCCAAACGAAGAGAATGCCCCCTTGTTCTTGTCACAGTCCTTGGTACAAACAATTCATTGGAGAGATCTCTGTAATGCCCTCTGATATACTTGTACATATATATTAGGTCTCCCCTAAGTCTTCTCTTTTCTAGAGTAAATAGACCTAATTTTGATAACCTTTCTGGGTATTGTAGTGAACCAACTCCATTTATCATTTTAATAGCCCGCCTTTGAACCCTTTCAAGTTCAGTAATGTCTTTCTTGAGCACTGGCGTCCAAAATTGCACACAATACTCAAAGTGTGGTCTGACGAGTGATTTGTACAGAGGGAGAATTATGTTTTCATCTCGTGTCCCCAGACCTCTTCTAATGCATCCCATGACCCTATTTGCTTTGGTGGCAGCTGCCTGACACTGGGCACTCCAATTTAGCTTCTTATTGACTAAGATGCCTAAGTCTTTTTCCATGTCTGATTTCTCCAGCAGTTTACCATTTAGTAAGTAATTGTAGCATCTGTTTCTCCTTCCCATGTGCATAACCTTACAATTATCTGTGTTAAACCTCATTTGCCATTTTTCAGCCCAATTCTCCAATTTACTCAAATCTGTCTGTAGTTGCAAAATGTCCTCTTTTGTGTTAACTACCTTACATAATTTTGTATCATCTGCAAATACTGATATTTTACTGTGTAAGCCATCCACTAGATCATTAATAAATATATTAAATAGTAAGGGGCCCAATACAGAACCCTGTGGTACCCCACTAGTAACCCTGGCCCAATCTGAGTATGCACCATTAATAACCACTCTTTGTTTTCTATCACTAAGCCAGCTACCTACCCATCTACACACATTTTCCCCTAGCCCAAGCTTTCTCATCTTACTTACCAATCTTTTATTTGTGGGACAGTGTCTACGATGATTCTAGATGCCTCGACACAGCCGGAGAACTAAATAAGCCTAAAGCAAGAAAAGGCGAAATCTAAACTGCCCCAGAGCAGACCCCAAAGGAATAGACAGCCCCCAAACATATATCGTCGGTGAGAAAAGATGAAAACACAAAGGACAGGAAAGGAAAGACACTGTCTGCAATCACGCAAAAAAACCTGCAAAAATGTCCAACAATTCTGATAGCAAAAACTCTGAAGTCATTAGACTTCTCCCACTATATCAGCACTCTGGCATATTCTGAAAGCAGAGCAAAAAGAGGCCAATCTAATAAGGGACAAAAAACAAACTGACACAAACAGTAACATAAGGATGGAAATTCAGCACAGCCCCAGCCGGGGCTGGCTGACCACACAAAACTGAATAGAGAAAACCAAATCTAATGTGAACAATAGCAAAGAACATTTAGCTTGAGCATGCAGGGACTGAACTGGAAACTAAGACCTCAGGAGGCAGGAAAAATCACCAGCAGGGATAGAGGGAGTCGGCTGTCTTAAATCCAGTCAGAGACTCCAGATGTCCAATCGTCGTCCTCATTATCAGGTGGCAGGCCTCTGTTAATTAGATCAGCTCCATTACCTCCTGTAACCACCAGAGGGAGCCCGGAAAGAGAACTCGCAACTCCTCTGTCAATACAACCAGCTCCACTACCTTCACTAGCAACCAGAGGTAGGCCAGAAAGCGAATTCACAACAGTACACCCCCTTGAGGAGGGGTCACCAAACCCTCATCCACACCACAGGCCGATCAGGATGGGCCCGGTGAAAAGCACGAACCAATCTATCGGCATGAATGTCAGAAGCAGAGACCCAAGAATTATAAGAATTATCCTCCTGGCCATAACCCTTCCATTTGACCAAGTACTGGAGTCTCCGTCTAGCCAAACAAGAATCCAATATTTTCTCTACCTCATATTCCACATTGCCTTTAACCCATACAGGGTCAGGAGGTGCCGCCATAGGAACTACTGGCTCAACAAACCTCTTCAACAGATATATGAAACACGTTATGGATCTTAAACGTAGCTGGAAGAGCCAATCGAAAAGAAACAGGATTAAGAACCTCCAAAATCTTATAAGGTCCAATGAATCTTGGCTTGAAATTTGGAGACGAAACCTTCATAGAAATGTTCTTTGAAGACAACCGAATCATATCACCCACTCTAAACCGGGGCCCAATGGTCCTATGCCAGTTGGAAAACCGCTGGGCTTTTTCCTGAGAGAGGGACAACTTATCCACCACTTGGTCCCAAATCTGCTGCATTCTCTCTACCACAGTGTCAACACTTGGGCAGGTTGAAGACTCCACCTGCCCTGAAGAAAATCGAGGATGAAACCCAAAGTTAAAGAAAAAGGGCAACATCAAAGTGGCAGAACTAGCTCTATTGTTAAGCGCGAATTCGGCCAAGGGCAAAAATGAGACCCAGTCATCCTGATCAGCAGATATAAAACATTTCAAATAGAACTCCAAAGTCTGGTTTGTTCTCAGTCTGCCCATTGGTCTGAGGATGAAACGCAGAGGGGAAAGATAACTGAATTCCCAGATTGGAACAAAAAGCTTTCCAAAATCTGGAAACAAACTGGACTCCTCTGTCCGATACAATGTTCTCAGGAATCCCATGCAACCAAACCACCAGTTGTAAAAACAAGGGCACCAACTCTGAAGAAGATGGCAACTTTGGGAGTGGTACAAGATGGACCATCTTAGAAAATCTATCACAAATCACCCAGATAACAGTCATTCTCTGAGATACAGGAAGATCAGAAATAAAATCCATTGAGATAAGGGTCCATGGTCTTTTGGGCACCGGCAGGGGCATCAACAACCCACTAGAACGAGAACAGGGTTTAGACCGAGAACAAGTCCCACAGGACTGCATAAAATTCCTGACATCAAGAGATAAGGCAGGCCACCAAAAAGACCGACTCACCAAATCTCTGGTACCAAAAATACCTGGATGACCAGCCAACGCGGAGCAATGAATTTCAGACATCACTCTCTTCCTCCACTGGTCAGGAACATACAATTTTCCCATAGGACAACGCTCAGGTTTGTCCTCCTGAAATTCCTCCAGGGCACGTCTCAAATCGGGTGAGATGGCGGAAAGAACTACCCCCTCACCTAGAATGACAGTAGGCTCGGTCACAATAAGAGAATCCGCAAAGAAACTCCTAGAAAGGGCGTCCGCCTTAAGATTCTTAGTGCCCGGAAGAAAATAGACCACAAAATTAAAACGTGTGAAAAACAAGGCCCACCTAGCCTGTCTAGGATTCAAGCATTTGGCTGATTCAAGATAAATCAAATTCTTGTGGTCGGTGAGGACCACAACTTGATGTCTAGCTCCCTCCAACCAATGTCTCCACTCTTCAAATGCCCATTTCATGGCCAACAATGCCCGATTCCCCACGTCACAGTTACGTTCAGATGGGGAGAATTTTCGAGAAAAGAAGGCACAGGGATTCATTTTAAAAGTCACCAGATCTTTTTGGGACAAAACAGCTCCTGCACCAATCTCAGAAGCATCTACCTCCACCTGAAATGGAAGTGAAACATCAGGTTGCCGTAGAACCGGAGCAGAAGTGAATCTCCGCTTAAGCTCTGGAAATGCCGAGACAGCCTCTGGAAACCAATTCAGCACATCAGCGCCCTTCTTGGTCAGATCTGTCAGTGGTTTGACAATACCAGAAAAATTACCTATAAATTTACGATAGAAATTAGCAAAACCCAAAAACTTCTGGAGAGCCTTCAAAGAAGTGGGCTGAACCCAATCATAAATGGCCTGTACCTTGGCTGGGTCCATTTCAATAGCCGACGGAGACAAAATAAATCCCAAAAATGAAATCCTCTGTACACCAAAGAGGCATTTCGATCCCTTAACATACAGGGAATTTTCCCTCAAAATCCGAAACACAGTCCGGACATGTTCCACATGAGAATCCCAATCACTGGAAAAGATCAAAATATCATCCAGATAGATGATCAAAAACTTATCCACAAAGTCCCAGAAAATATCATTCATAAAGGATTGGAAGACAGAAGGGGCATTAGTGAGCCCAAATTCATCACCAGGTACTCAAAATGTCCCTCCGAAGTATTAAACGCCATCTTCCATTCATCCCTGTGCTTGATGCGAATAAGATTATACGCCCCCCTGAGGTCAAGATTGGTAAACCAGCAGGCACTTTTAACTCTGGAAAATAAATCAGAAATCAGGGGTAACGGTTACTGACATTTAAAAGTGATTTTGTTAAGGGAACGATAGTCAATACAAGGCCTTAATGAACCATCTTTCTTGGTCACAAAAAAAAAACAGCACCTAAGGGTGAAGAGGATGGTCTAATATGACCCTTCTCCAATGACTCCTTGATATAAGATCGCATAGCATCAAGTTCGAGTACCGATAAGTTGAAAAGCCGACCCTTGGGAAATTTACACCCGGGTATCAACTCAATTGCACAGTCATAACTCCTATGAGGAGGCAAAAACGCAGACTTACTCTCACTAAATACATCAGAAAAATCAGCCAAATAATCACGAATATCATGAGACTGGGGAGAGGTGGAGAAAACAGGAGTGTCACTAAGAACACACTGACAACCCCAACTCACCACAGACACAGATTTCCAATACAAAATAAGATTATGAGTTTGCAACCAGGGAAAACCCAGAACAATAGTATCATGCAAATTGTGCAGCACCAAAAATTTACAATTTTCTTGGTGGTCCGGGGAGACCCGCATTATCACCTGGGTCCAAAACTGGGGCTTATTCTCCGCCAAAGGAGTAACATCAATACCCCTCAAAGGAATAGGCGTCCGCAGGGGTATCATGGGAAAACCACAACGTTTAGCAAAGCCCAAATCCATCAGATTCAAAGCTGCTCCTGAATCCACAAAAGCCTTAGCAGAAACTGTGGATAAGGAGCAGATGAGAGTAATTGCCAAAAGGAACAAGACCAGAGGGAACAGGAAATCCCACCATAACATCTTTTACGGTTTCTGATAAACCCTTCCGAAAGAGAGCTGCTAAGGCACCATCATTCCATGTAGTAAGGACCACCCACTTTCGGAATTTTTGACAGTATAACTCTGCAGAATCCTGACCCTGGTTTAATGCCAATAGGGTTTTCTCAGCTTGATCAGTAGCATTAGGTTCATCATACAACAACCCCAAAGCTTGAAAAAATGCGTCCACATGAATTTTAATTTGCCTGCGAGTTCCCCGATGAGTTAGGCTTCAAGGCAAGAAATAATTTACAATTATTCTTAAAATTCAAAAATTTAGACCGATCCCAAGAAAACACATCAGGAGTAGGGATTTTTGGGCAACAGCAGGTGATTTCCACCTATCTCGCGCAATTCCCCGCACTTCAGCAGCGAGCTGCTCAACATGATCAGACAATTGCTTAATCTCCATTAAAGAAAAATCCCTACTACGGCCCCAGAGCAGACCCCAAAGGAATAGACAGCCCCCAAACATATATTGTCAGTGAGACAAGATGAAAACACAAACACAGGTAGGAAAATACAACCAGCTCCACTACCTTCACTAGCAACCAGAGGCAGGACAGAAAGTGAATTCACAACAAGATGTCACTGGTGAGTCAGTGTGTTGCCTGTCCTCCAACACTAAGCATTGTAGGCCCGGATTGGTAATATACCCAACGGGCATTTTCACCCTGGGCACCTGTCATGTGGGCCACGGGCGGCAGTGGCCGCATCAGCTGGCAAGCGGCCAGATGATCTGGCGCTGCCTCCCGATCATTCTCGCCCTAGCATGAGACTCCATTCTCGCCCTAGCATGAGACTTCACACCCCACCCCCACGCACTCCATCCTCGCCCCCCCATGCACTCCATCCATGCCCATATCCCCCCGCAGCCACTCACAGGGTTGCTTGCCTGCTCTCTTCTCTGTACACAGGACCTTTGATGAGGTTACAGGAGGGGAGGAGTCAGGGGTCACATGATCAGGAGGCTTTGTCCAGACCCCTGATCATGTGGCCCCTGACTCTGCCCCTCCTGTGACATCATCACAGGTCCTGTGCGCACAGCCCTGCCTCTTGGTGTCTGCAGGACTCGGCTGTGCTGTATGTCATGGTGCTCGATGAGGGAAGTATGTGTGGGGTCAGGAGGGGTTTACAGGATAGATGTAGCAGAGCTGTGTGTGTACGGAGAGGAGCCGCGTGTGTACGAGGTGTACGGAGCAGAGCCGTGTGTGTACGAGGTGTACGGAGCGGAACCGGATGTGTATGGAGTGGAGCCGCATGTGTGCACGAGGTGTACAAAGCGGAGCTGCGTGTATACAAGGTGTACAGAGCACAGCCATGTGTGTACGAGGTGTACATAGTGGAGATGTGTACGAGGTGTACGGAGCGGAGCCACGTGTGTGCGAGGTGTACGGAGAGGAGCCGCGTGTGTTCGAGGTGTGCGGAGCCATGTGTACGGGGTGTATGGAGAGGAGCCGTGTGTGTATGAGGTGTACAGAATGGAGCCGCGTGTATGAGGTGTACGGAGCGGAGCCGGATGTGTACGAGGTGTACGGAGAGGAGCCGCGTGTGTATGAGGTGTACAGAACGGAGCCGCGTGTGTATGAGGTGTACAGAGCGGAGCCAGATGTGTACAAGGTGTACGGAGCGGAGCCGCGTGTACGAGGTGTACGGAACGGAGCCGTGTGTGTACAAGGTGTACGGAGCGGAACCGGATGTGTACGGAGTGGAGCCGCATGTGTGTACGAGGTGTACAGAGCGGAGCCATGTGTATATGAGGTGTACATAGTGGAGATGTGTACGGGGTGTATGGAGTGGAGCCACGTGTGTACGAGGTGTACGGAGAGGAGCCGCGTGTGTTCGAGGTGTGCGGAGCCGTGTGTACGGGGTGTACGGAGAGGAGCCATGTGTGTATGAGGTGTATGAACGGAGCCGCGTGTACGAGGTGTACGGAACAGAGCCGTGTGTACGAGGTGTACGGAGTGGAGCCGGATGTGTACGAGGTGTACGGAGAGGAGCCGCGTGTGTATGAGGTGTACGGAACGGAGCCGCGTGTATGAGGTGTACAGAGCAGAGCCGGACGTATCCCAGCAGAGAGACGGGGTTAACTGCTGAGACACTCCCCGTGACCAAGGGGCATTCAGTAACGGGACAGTGACCTGTACAGAGGGACTGTGTTACGTACAGGGTTGCGGTGACTGGTGTGTGAAGGCAGAGCCCCTGACCTCGGTGGAAGAACACCGCTACCAAAGCAAGAGAAGGACTTGGAGCAAAGGGGAATATCGTCAGCCTCAGATCCCTTTGGCTCCTGCGTTAACCCCTCATACCCTAGCTGGACTACATTAAGGGCCCCGGAGACAGAGGACAGCAAGCACCGCTGGTGCTTCGGTGCCAACGCTGGACAAGAGTGATCCCTGCAATCAAGACCCCTGAGGACTGATAAGTTTGTCTTATAGGAGAATAACTTTTATACTGTTTGCATACCGTATATGCCTCTCTGTTGTTGATATAAGCTGTTCCCATCATATTCACTTCTATACTGTCTGTTTACCAGTATAATTCCCTGTAAATAGACCTCCCCTTTTACTGTTGGTCCGCCTGCTTCGTGGTGACATATACCTCTCCTGCACGTTATTACATTTGGCGTAGTCGGCAGGATGTCACACGAAGGAGTGGACGGAGCAGACCAAGCAGTCAGGGAAGGACCCAAGACTAGTATTTCCCTGGGAGCCATGTTGAATAATCTCCCGAGGTTTACGGGGAAGAATGTGATGTTATGGAACTGGACTGAGAGAATTCAGGGGTTACTGTGGATGCACCCCTTGGCACCAGCACTAGAGGCAGAAATAGCATTGATGGCCTTGGAGGGGGAGGCACGGGACTCTGTCATGCATAGACCCCCCCAGGAAAGAAATACTCTGGACAAGGTGCTGCGTATTCTAGAGGAGACACGTGGGGATCCCACTGACGTAGGGGAATTACGTATGCGACTGTTCCTTCGGGTACAAAGAGAAGGGGAGACCATGACCCAGTATATGAACGCCCTACAAGAGCTCCACACTGCTATTAAAAGAAAAGATGGGGTAGGCGTAGGGTCAGCAGATGTGGTACTCCGGGATCAGATGGTGACGGGGTTACGTGACGGAATGATGAAGCAGGCTATGCGAGAGCGCCTGCGGGTGAAGCCAGACATGACCTTCTCTGAAGTAGGTAGTGAGGCGCGCACGCGCAAGCAAGAACAGGATGTGACAGGCTCAGTGGGAAAGGAGCAGGGAGGCAACGACCACTGAAGACAAAGTCCCCCGATGGGTGGAAGACCTGAGAATGGAGATCAGTCAGTTCCGCAAAGAAATGGCGACTTCCAGAAGGACCCAGGCAGAGAGGCCCGGTCCACTGGTGCAAGGAAGAGGAGCTGTTCCCCGAAGAGAAGCTGCAGTTACCCCAAGAAGACGTCACCTCACATGCTATACTTGTGAAGAGCCCAGTCATATTGCCCGGTGGTGTCCCCAGCGGAGCCGACCATCCTCACGGCTCCCGTTAAACTAGGTGGCTCCGAGCTCGAGGGACACCGCCCGGAGCGTGAAGAGCAGAGGAGAAGTGAAAATAGTCCCACCAGCCTTGTTTCCATGTGCCCCATGGTCTGGGCTGAAATCAACGGGAGAGCTGTGCGATGACAGCGGTTCACAAGTGACCACCATGCCCGAAAAAATTTTTTGTAGACACTTCACAGAGGTGCTGCGGCCTGAATGGGGCCCAGTCATTAGACTTACGGCGGCCAATCACCTACACATCCCGGTCGCAGGAGTGGTGTGGTAGATGGAGAAGCCGCTAGGGATCATACCGTAACTCTGGGCATGAACGTGCTTAAAGACCTCAGAAGTATACTTCTCAACGAGACCCCAGACCAATTCCTACGACAGTGGAGTGACCAGACCCCACAGAAGAGGATTTTTCAACAACTGATTCGGGCAGCACAGGTCCGGGAAATATGCAGCAGCGGAAAAGAATTAGGCATAATCATCATCCCTGCTTCTGTGAATCGAGTGTTACCCCCTGGGCAGACCATGCTTCCCCTACCTGTGCGAGCAGGAGTCCCACTAGAAGGAGCGGAGGCACAGGTGGAGCCTAGCCTAGCTGATCAATTGCCGTCAGGGATACTAGTCGCACGGACCTTGGCCACTGTGCGGAAAGGCACCATACTCTTGCGCTGCGTGAACTTGGGAGAGACTGACGTGACCGAGAGCAGAATTGGCCCACATCCTAGGTGTACCAGACGAGCTGGTGCCCTCCGAAACATTACAGCTGACTGCAAAGCCAGAAGACCCATGGTTGGTGACTGTAAAGGCAGAGGTCACCCCAGATCCCAGGGTTCTATGAGAAGGCCGACGGATTCTAGAGCAAAAGCGGGCAGAACTCTCAGAACTGCCCTCTCATCAGGTCCCTCAGGTGGAGGCCTTGCTTGGGAAGTACCAGGAGGTGTTCGCAAAGGATGAAGATGATTTTGGGCGCACGACGGCCATCACGTGTGAGATAACCACTGGGGACGCGGCACCGATACGGGAGAGATAACACCAGATACCCCCTCAAATGTATCAGGAGGTAAAGGGAATGCTGGCACAGATGCTGAAGAAGGGAGTGATCCGTGAGAGCCAGAGCCTGTGGGCTGCCCCATCGTCATGGTGCGGAAAAAGGATGGAACTTTACGCTTCTGTGTGGATTACCGCCGGCTCAATGCTTGCACGGTTCAAGATTCATATCCACTACCACGGATAGAGGAGTCCCTGTCGGCATTGGGAAATGCCCGGTATTTTTCTACACTGGACCTGGCCAGCGGGTACTGGCAAGTACCCATGTCTGAAGAAGACCGAGCCAAGACAGCCTTCAATCTTCCGATGGACTGTTTGAGTTCGACTGCATGCCCTTTGGGCTAGCCAACGCCCTGGGAACATTTCAGCATCTCATGGAATGGTGTCTGGGAGACTTGAACTTCGAAGCCACCATGATTTACGTAGACGATATCATCATCTTTGCTCCCACCGTAGAAGAACATCTCCGGAGACAGGAGCAAGTTCTGAGTTGGCTACAAAAGTACGGGTTTAAGGTGAAACCCCAGAAGTGCCACCTCTTCCGAACACAAATCAATTATCTGGGGCATGTTGTCTCTGCCAAGGGAGTAAAGCCCTCATAGGAGAAAATCGCTGCGGTGCAGGAGTGGCGGACCCCAAAAACCGTGACAGATTTGCTGGCATTTCTGGGACTCACGGGATACGTCCGGCACTTTGTGAAGGATTTTACCCGCATCGCAAACTCCCTCCTGGAATTTTTGAAAGGTGTACCCTCATGTGCGAAGAACAGGAACATAAACTGGGGAGAGCAACAGGAGAAAACATTCCAGGCTCTGAAGAAGGCCCTGACTGAGGCCCCGGTGTTGGCCTATGCCGACTTCACCCAGCCATTTATCTTGCACACTGACAGAAGTCTACAAGGATTCGGGGCAGTACTCTCACAGATGCAGGATGGGAAAGAGCATGTCATCGCATACGCCAGTCGCTCCTTACATGACTCAGAAAGAAATCCGGATAATTACAGCTCATTCAAGCTGGAGTTGTTGGCGCTGGTGTGTGCAATGACTGAGAAGTTTGCAGAGTATTTGGCCGGCTCGGAAGTTCACGTGTGTACGGATAACAATCCGTTGGCTCACCTCGAAACAGCTAAGCTGGGGGCCTTAGAATAACGCTGGGTAGCACGAATGGCAAAATTTCGGTACAGGATCTCCTACAGGAGAGGAGAGGAGAATACCCATGCTGACGCCCTTTCCTGAGTGGATTATCGCCCGCCAGCGCCCGGTCGAGATGAAGAGTTGGAGGCTATAGAGGTTCCAGAGTTTGGAGGGACTGCCAGGACGGTGGCAGCGACGCGGGAAAGAGTTCAAGAAAGTACCCCCCGAGAATTTGTTGGAGCAACCCCGTGATGAGTGGGTCCGAATACAACAAGAAGATCGAGAGATAGCTCAGCTGAGACGGTGGCTCGTAGTCGAACAGGTGCCCGGCCAGAGTGAGAGGGCGGCCATGTCCCCTGAAATGTTACAAATGTTGCGCCAGTGGGAGTGGCTACAGTTACAGGATGGTATCTTGTACAGAAAAGTGTACCTACAATCCGAACTGAGTTTCCTTTGGCAAACAATCATCCCCTTGTCCCTGGTAGAACAGGTGGCTAAGGAAGCACATGAGAAGGGAGCACACTTCGGGACGGAAAAAACATTCCAATGGCTTCAACGGTTGTTCTATCATCCCCACATGAGAACTGTAGTGGAGAGAGTATGTCAGCAGTGCCGGAATTGTGAACTATTCAAGCCACCGGAACAGCGAGCCCCCACAGAAACAGTGAGGTCCTCTGCCCTCATGGAGCTACTAGCCATAGACTATTTGACGATTGGCCCAGCACATCAGGACTATGAGCATTGCCTTGTGATGATCGATCACTATTCCAAATTTGCTGTGGTCATCCCGACCCGGGACCAGACTGCCGAGTCTGCAGCCTATGCTATTTATAAACTTTTAATTCAAGTGTACGGGTGTCCCAAGCAAATCCATTCTGACCAAGGAACCTGCTTTCTAGGGAAGGTGATGGAAGAGTTACATCAGTTGTACAAAATTGATAAGTCTCGAACCACCCCTTACCATCCACAGGGGAACGGAGCTTGTGAGAGATTCAACCACACCCTAATCCAGATGCTGAGGACACTTGAAGATCAGAAAGCGTGCTGGACTGAGTCTGTCTCCGAATTAGTGTGGGCGTACAATAACCGTAAACACAGTACCACAGGATTCACGCCCTATTCACTGTTCTTCGGTCGACCCGGGACGGGACTGACTGAATTGGCGCTAGAGCCTGAGGAGGACTACCCGCGGACGGGGGTGTACTCCTGGGTTCGAGAACATCATTGCCGGCTATGGACCATTCAACGGCTGGTGCAGAACTGACTCCGTGGATTGGAACACTCTCAGGTCACCCCCCAGAAGGGGTACTAGTAGAGAACCGTGTGCACTACTAAGGAAGGTGCCGTTGTAGGATCCCACACCATAAAGTACTAAAAATAAACTAGGCACTCAACTTAAAGATGTATTTTTTTGTCTTTTAATATAGTCAGGGCAAAACATTTCGGCTGCATTTGGCCTTTATCAATTACAAGCAGCGGACGCTGTGTCTTTCTCCAGGCACGTGCACACATCCAGGTCCCCTGGCTTATTTACCATTGGGGATTTTCCTCTTTTAACGCCCCATACTCTTGTAAAAGTGACCATACTAAGACGTGCCTCACTAAATATCCACAGGATTCCCACGAATCCCTGACACGCCTGTATAGTTTGTAATTGATAAAGGCCAAAAGCAGCTGAAACATTTTGCCTTGACTACATTAAAAGACAAAAAAATACATCTTTAAGGTGAGTGCCTAGTTTATTTTTATTACTCCCCAGAAGGGGACAGCCCTATGACCAGGGGATCGAGTCTTAGTAATGGAAAAGTGTCCTGACAACAAATTAGAGTGTCGGTGGGAGAAGAGCCCGGGGACCCGTCTATGAAGTTCAACCTGAAACAGGTGAAGAACTCCCCACTCGTACACTACATTGGAATATGCAGCGTCCCTGTTTGTCTCGAGACCCTCCAGTGGTGCCATCTGCCCCGATGCCCCCGGTGGCTGAACCAGTGATCGATGGTGAAGACGAAGAAGAGGGAGACTCTCTACCCCTTCAGGGAAACCCGGAAATAGGGCTGGTGCCTGAAGCTATGGGAGCAACCAAGGAAACTCCAACTTCCACTTTTCTGGTGGCTGATTCCACAACCTCCACTGATCTGAGACGTTCTGAACGATCAACGGCAGGTGTGCTCCCCAGATGCTACAACCAGGATGAATTCATCTGGCAGCAAATTGTTCGAGGTCTGGACGATTGTCAGCAGGAACTCCAGAAACTCTCGCCCGTGGAATGGCGAGCTCACAGACAGGGGGAATGTAAGGGGGTGAAGCACCGAAGGAGCCGAGGGGGAGTTGCCTTCCCAGCTCCGTGCCCAGAACCATTGAGCAGGGCGTTAGGTTCCCCAGGGGGAACTGCACTGAAGCCAGGAACAGGAAGAGGAAGAGGGGAGGACTGGGAGTGGGAAATCTGCACGCGCTTTCCATAGAACAGCACAGAGACCTGAGAGGATGCTGATGCAGGAGGGGAGAGTACACGGGTACAGCCACTGGAGTCAGAGAGACCGCCGGCACAGGCAGTGGTCAGTGAGTACGTGAAGCCTGGTACTGCACTGTCAGGAAGGGTGCTGACTCCCCTTCTTGATAAGACGTCGCCCCACAGAGAGACGGTGTACCGCGACCAGACGTTTCCCTGCAGAGAGACCGGGTTAACTGCTGAGACACTCCCCTGTGACCAAGGGGCATTCAGTAACGGGACAGTGACCTGTACAGAGGGACTGTGTTACGTACAGGGTTGCAGTGACTGGTGTGTGAAGGCAGAGCCCCTGACCTCGGTGGGAGAACACCGCTGCCAAAGCAGAGAGAAGGACTTGGAGCAAAGGGGAATATCGTCAGCCTCAGACCCTTTTGGCTCCTGCGTTAACCCCTCATACCCCAGCTGCATTAAGGGCCCCAGAGACAGAGGACAGAAAGCACCACTGGTGCCTCGGTGCCAACATTGAACAAGAGTGATCCCTGCAATCAAGACCCCTGAGGACTGATAAGTTTGTCTTATAGGAGAATAACTTTTATACTGTTTGCATACCGTATATGCCTCTCTGTTGTTGATATAACCTGTTCCCATCATATTCACTTCTAAACTGTCTGCTTACCAGTATAATTCCCTGTAAATAAACCTCCCCTTTTACTGTTGGTCCGCCTGCTCCGTGGTGACATATACCTCTCCTGCACGTAATTACACTATGATAAGCAGCTCACTGGCTATGGATTTTGTACACAGAGAGCTTGGTGTGGGCGTGGATAGCTTTCTTAGTTCTGTTTCATTCTAAATCTAGAAACTCTGTGTCAGAACTGTAGCACCCAGTAACCTAAGTGAAACATCAGCTTCTCTTTACCTAATTAGATGAAGTAGCAAAAACTTGCTGACAGATTCGCTTTAACAGTAAAAGGTACCAAGAAAATGTAAATGAGGCTCTCCAGGAGATGGGAGCCAATGGTCAGTTGCCACAAAGGGCTAGGCATAAAGATTTATTGTGTTGTGGGGACAAAGTGAAGGGGAACAGGTAAAAGAGTGCCTCCTCAAGGCACAAGAGAAAAAATCCATCCAGAAACATTTGAAAACCAGACTGCAAGAACCAGAATAACAAATCATCTCCTACATTACAAAATTAAAGAAGAAAGCATCTGTGTGCCTCCAGTGGGCATAATCGGTCGGCTCGAGTGAGACAATTTAAGCCTGGGGATCGGATACCTGTGTTAATGAACACAGAAGAGAGCAAGTTCCTTACACAGTGGCAGGGGTCCTATAGGGTGGTGGAAAAAGTAGATTTCAATTACAAAGAATACCAACTAGAGAAGAGGGAAAGCGTTTCCCATATATTATGGCAACCTACTAAAACCCTGAAAACATAGGGACCTACTCGAAAACCCCTTGCTGGTTGGCTCGGTAAGTAGCCAACCTTGCGGGTGTCAAAATGGCAGGAACTCCACAAATCAGCACAGCCAAAAATCAGTAGACAAAATAGGGGTCGATTCTTAGAGTTACTAGGTCACCCTTGTGTTATCAAGCATGAGTTCAGGTCAATTTAAAGTCCTGTAGGCTATGTGTTTTGGCAGATGGTGGCCAGTCCTCAGCTTTTGGGCAGAGGCAGAGGGTATATAGCAATGCCACGTAGGCTAGGATTAAATCCTAGCTGTACGGACTTTGATTAGTACACCTAACTAGCTCTGTAAATAAACAGGCTAGGTGTTCAGCTAAGACAATCTGCTGGTGAGGCTGAGCAAACTGGATGTGTCTTGAAATTGAAGAGCGAAACAAGCCAGATCTAGTCGGGACATGACTGCATCTGTGCAAAGTGCATACTTGCAGTCACGCGACCGTCAGCTTCTGCCCCGACACTGGAGAATCCTGAAAGAGTAAACTATGCGCGATGTGAGGATTCACAAGTCTGCAGTCACAAAGAGTGACCGCATGTCATGATCCAGCGTGGATCTGACAGTTTAAAAGGATAAGTGAACTTTTTTCCTTTGGCTAGGTGCCAAAGTGATGTGATTGCCCCCGGTGGCCATTAGAATTATTACACGTGGTGTCGTTCATTCTAAGTTGCCGCGGTGGTGGTGAGTGGTAGTGCACTTTAGTTTCTTTGGTTTAGTGCACGTAATTATAATTCAGGTGTGAGGCTCTATAAAAGAGAGCCAGGTGTGTTCAATCACTGTTGGTGATATTGTGAGTTAGTCATTCTCAAGGAAGCCTGGGTGAAGGAAGGAGCTGAACATGAGTCCTGCGCAGCCCAGCCAGAGGGGACGAGTGGCAGCTATGTGGTCTGCAAGAAGGGCTGGCATGGCGTGGTGGAGTCACAGTTTATGGTGTCAGCAGGAAGTGCTTGCATGGCTGGGTTGAGTGACGACTATGGAGAGAGTTGCACTCAGCATGCGGGACTTGGTTGCTGAGAGCCGGACTCAAGCATGCTTGACTTTTTGGGCAGGAGCTGAACTCATCTTTGGGACTTTGTTACTGGACTTCTGCAATTGGTGGTGAACTCTGCTCCAAGGCTGCACTATGGTGAAGGATCCAGTTATGGTGATGGATCCGAGTGGAGGAGAAGATGCACACAGGTGGTGGGCTCTGTTGCTAGGAGCGTACGCAACAGAGCAAAGCTAAGTGGTGTTTCCCCTGTATTGTCATTTTTCGCTCATGTGTGTTTAGTGCAGTGGTGGGATTAGTTTCCGCACCGACCAATTCCCTAGTGAGGGTTTAGGTTCAGGGCGAGCTAGGGTTTTTAGGTTCCTGTGCATCGCCCGGTGCGGAACCGGCATAGGGAACGTTAGGAGTGCAGGGACACTGGCTCAGGGGAATTCAGGAGGTCTCCACTTCCCTATTCCCTATTGCAGGGCCCACCATTGTTAATGTTACCAGGTTCCCCTTTATTATTTAAATTTGCCTTACTGGAGGCGGGGTTTCCAGACTACTTTATATATACGTGTAATATCTAAATTCCCCAGTTGGAGGCGGTGTATCCAGCTGCACGTCCTATTATTTAAATTCGCCCAACTGGAGGCGGTGTATCCAGGGTCACGTGTGTCATATGGGTTCGCCTTGCAGTACTCGCTGCGTCCAGACACACGTGACCGTGACATTATCACCAACCCTACATTTTTTTTTTCCTCTGGTGAGCTTTGGCCATGTGGAGACCTGTGAGTAATTGCTGCCGGGCCTCACTGAGGTGAGTGGGGAGTGGCAAGGTGTTTAGAGCCGCTGCAGCAGCAGTTATCAGGGTCTGGGGCCTCTGCTCAGGCAACCAGGAAATCAAAATGGTGGCTTTGGCAAATTGCGGGTCTTGCAAAAGCCCCTTGAGTCGCTGCTGGGGAGCGGGACTTGTTCATACAGGTGGACATAACCAGACAGGTGGGTGGAGTTGGTGACCCCCATGGTGCTGTCTGGGGTTCCCAGAGGTGAAGGGGTACGTCCCTGTAGTGAGCAGACTGGTGTTATAGTCCGCGGGGCTGACGCCAAATCTTCTACACCACCGAAGAAGCTGCCCCCTCCAGGTCGTGTGGAGGAAGGCGACCAGCGAGTGTATTTTTCCTCCATGTCCCTGCGGCTTTGGTAAAAGCCCCCTAGAGTCGCTGCTGGGGAGCGGGACTTGTTCATACAGGCGGACATAACCAGACAGGTGGGTGGAGTTGGTGATCCCCATGGTGCTGTCTGGGGTTCCCCGAGGTGAAGGGGTATGTCCCTGTAGTGAGCAGACTGGTGATAGTCCGCGGGGCTCACGCCAAATCTTCAATACCACCGAAGAAGCCACCCCTCCTGGTCGTTTGGAGGAAGGCAACCAGCGAGTGTATATTTCCTCCATATCCCGGTCCCTTCACCTCCAGGTGTGAGCAGCAGGTGTACTGCGGGGGAGTAGAGACAAATCTCACCCCTCGCCATTAACCAACCCGTGGGAGGCGCAGACCTCATGGTGAAAGGGTTGGAGGGTGTGTCCCTTGGTGAATAGCGGGGGTGTGAGTGTTGTGACAGCCGAGGGATGCCTCTGTTGTCGAGTCCAGAATGAGTTCACCAAATTTATGACTAACGAATGTGTGCAATAAACGTTCAGGTCCGGACCTGTGTGTGAACGAGCATGTATGGGTGGCCACCAAAAAAAAAAAAATCATCAGTGGAAGTGTGTTGCGAAGTGTTACCTGCGCATACTAAACATACACATACATAAACTCGTTCCCGAGGTCTTCGCTGTGGAGATGAGTGCTTCCTCCATAACGAACATTATTGCCAATACCAGCGGCGCGTTTGTCATTAACCTGAAGTGTCAGGTAGTGGTGGGGTGAACTCAGGATCTGGGCGTTCCCCGCTGTAGGTGTTTCCCTAATGAGGAGTGGTCTTGAGGGTCCAGAGGCCCCTCATTAAGGAGGGGGTACTGTCATGATCCAGCGTGGATCTGACAGTTTAAATGGATAAGTGAACTTTTTTCCTTTGGCTAGGTACCAAAGTGATGTGATTGCCCCCAGTGGCCATTAGAATTATTACACGTGGTGTCGTTCATTCTAAGTTGCCGCGGTGGTGGTGAGTGGTAGTGCACTTTAGTTTCTTTGGTTTAGTGCACGTAATTACAATTCAGGTGTGAGGCTCTATAAAAGAGAGCCAGGTGTGTTCAATCACTGTTGGTGATATTGTGAGTTAGTCATTCTCAAGGAAGCCTGGGTGAAGGAAGGAGCTGAACATGAGTCCTGCGCAGCCCAGCCAGAGGGGACGAGTGGCAGCTATGTGGTCTGCAAGAAGGGCTGGCATGGCGTGGTGGAGTCACAGTTTATGGTGTCGGCAGGAAGTGCTTGCATGGCTTGGTGGAGTGACGACTATGGAGAGAGTTGCACTCAGCATGCGGGACTTGGCTGCTGAGAGCCGGACTCAAGCATGCTTGACTTTTTGGGCAGGAGCTGAACTCATCTTTGGGACTCTGTTACTGGACTTCTGCAATTCGTGGTGGACTCTGCTCCAAGGCTGCACTATGGTGAAGGATCCAGTTATGGTGATGGATCCGGGTGGAGGAGAAGATGCACACAGGTCGTGGGCTCTGTTGCTAGGAGCGTACGCAACAGAGCAAAGCTAAGTGGTGTTTCCCCTGTATTGTCATTTTCCCTCATGTGTGTTTAGTGCAGTGGTGGGATTAGTTTCCGCACCGACCAATTCCCTAGTGAGGGTTTAGGTTCAGGGCGAGCTAGGGTTTTTAGGTTCCTGTGCGTCGCCCGGTGCGGAACCGGCAAAGGGAACGTTAGGAGTGCAGGGACACTGGCTCAGGGGAGTTCAGGAAGTCTCCACTTCCCTATTCCCTATTGCAGGGCCCACCATTGTTAATGTTACCAAGTTCCCCTTTATTATTTAAATTCGCCTTACTGGAGGCGGGGTTTCCAGACTACTTTATATATACGTGTAATATTAAATTCACGTAATATACGTGAATCTAAATTCCCCAGTTGGAGGCGGTGTATCCAGCTGCACGTCCTATTATTTAAATTCGCCCAACTGGAGGCGGTGTATCCAGGGTCACGTGTGTCATATGGGTTCGCCTTGCGGTACTCGCTGTGTCCAGACACACGTGACCGTGACACCGCATACTTGAACCCCAAGCCTTGACCTCCCCTTTAATATCATGGTTTCTTCTCAAAGTATCAAAGAACAATTCTAACAGGAAATTTCCCAGGATTGAATATCTGTTTCATGTGTTACACCATATACTCATAACTAGCCTTCTAGCTTAAAAGTGTATCGGAGAAACCTTTGTTCAGTGATTTTGATATATTTTGCTTTGAATTTGTTTTCTACACCATCTGTCTCATTGAAACAAACCTTTAGGGACTGTCCACACGTTGCGGATTCTGGTGCAGATCCACAGCAGATTTGGCCCTGCGGATCCACAGCAGATTCTCCTGCGTTGTATAGTACCATTATATCCTATGTAAAATAAAAAACGCTGTGCACGTGCTGCGGAAAAAGAGAAAATGGAAGTAAACTTATAATTGTTTGAGGTATTTCTAACTGCTTGAAGAATAGGATAATCAGTGGAATCCTATAGGTTTTAAATAATTTGCAATCAAGTGACCGGATATCTATATAATTATGGGAAACTAGATGGTGGCCCGATTATAACACATCGGGAATTCTAGAATATGTACGTAGTTTATTTAAAGGGAATCTGTCGCCCCATTTTTGCTCTATGAGCTGCGGCCACCGCCATCAGGGGCTTATCTACAGCATTTTGTAATGCTGTAGATTAGCCCCCGATGAAACCTGAAAAATAAGAAAAACACGTTAGATTATACTCATCAGGGGCGGTGGGTGTCGCGGTCCGGTCCAGCGCCTCTCATCTCCATACGATGATGTCCTCCTCCTCGCTTCTCCCTCGGCTCCTGCGCACGCGTATTTTATCTGCCCTGTTGAGGGCAGAGTAAAGTACTGCAGTGCGCAGGCGCCAGGAAAGGTCAGAGAGGTCCGGCGCCTGCGCACTGCAGTACTCTGCTCTGCCCTCAACAGGGCCGATAAAATACGCGTGCGCAGGAGCCAAGGGAGAAGCAAGGAGGAGGACATCATCGTATGAAGATGGGAGGCACCGGATTGGACGGCGACACCCATCGGACCGGACCGAACGTCGGGTTGAGTATAATCTATCTACTATATAATCATTTAATTCTGTCTGTCTGTTTGTAACGGAAATCCCGCGACGCTGATTGGTCGTGCGCAGCCGGCCACGACCAATCAGCGATGCTGGGTTTCCGTTACAAACAGACAGACAGACAGAATTAGATGATTATATAGTAGATGTGACACAGGAACACCAATTAGTCAAAATAAGCATTGGCTTTGATCACAATGAATAGATAATAACTACCTCATTGCCCACTAAGCAATAATACTAGAGATTCTTCAGAGCTGCTGAATTTAATAGTCTTTTTCCCACACTAGTAAAGTTTTCAGTTTCCTGTTGACTTAAAGATTTAAAGGGATATTTCCATCTCCAAGATCATATGCCAATATGTAGTAGGTATAATAATATTGTCAAATACTTTTAGTTAGAAATGTAGTATCGTTTTTTTTTTAATTTGCTATGTCTCTTTGCTCATGTCCAGGCATTGAAGGACCTTGGGTATCTTGTCCCATCAGGCCTCTGGCCTATTACCGCTACATTGTCGATATTTTGATCATCTGGATGGAGTCTGAGCAACAACTGATGACTTTCCACAAACACTTTAATCAGTTTCATCCCACCATCAACTACTACTCCTGTACTGAAATTAACTTTTTGGACACCATTAGCAAGATACAGAACAATAAAATACAGATGTCCCTGTACCAGAAGCCAAATTACCATCCAACATACCTTAAATGGAACAGTTTTAATCCAAACAACATAAAAAACTAATTTGTCTACAGTCAGGTTATCAGATACAATTGGATATGTTCCAACCCTACAGATAGAGACAAACACATTGGTGGCCTCGGAAAGATCTTTTTGAATCAGGGCTACCACCCAAGAACATTTGAAAACCAGATTACAAGAACCAGAATAACAAATCATCTCCTACATTACAAAACTAAAGTAGAAAGCAACCGGGTGCCTCTAGTAGTCACCTACAATCCAAATCAGGAGGTGCTAAAGGGGTGCTGCACGGAAACTACAACCTTTACTATAAAAATATGGCTGATTAAAATCTATATTTCCAGACACTCCTTCCCCCCACTTTTGTGTTTCAGGTAGACCCCAAAATCTAAGAAACTCCTACAACAACAGGAACCTTTACCTGCAAACAGAAAAAATGTATAACCTGTCCATTTATAATGATAGTGGACAAGATAAAGATTCCCAGCTCACGTCAGGACGACAAGATCCCAGGTACTTTCAGAAGCAACGCGTTTAATATGGTGTACTTAATTACAGTATATACAACAAATGTCCAACTGGTGGGGGTCTGTATGAGGAGGAGACAGGGCAAAAACTTAGAACAAGGATGAATTCTTATCGCCACACAAAAAAAATAAAAAAAAGAATAGACCTACCTGAGGTCAAACATTTTTGTAACCCTGATCACAACATCATGGAATTGCTGGGGTTGAAATGTAATTTCACATCCCAGAGAGACAGAAGAGTCTGGGAGCACAAACTTATGATGACCTTTGACACATTTGGGGCAGGAATGTATGTGTAGCATGGATTTATGACTTTTTACATCAATTAAGGAATGTACCCCTCAGACCCCATGAGGGCATCACAACCCTGGACCAGACTTTACACAGCTGACATAAAGCTTTCACACTCCCCATGTATGAACTCCTCCAATATTTACTGCCACAACTGTTTTCTCCCCATCACACATTGATAGTTCTGTTTCGCGTCACATTTCTTATTTACTGCAGTTGCACCTAAAAGGCACCCTGTCGCCATTGGCAGCATGAATCAGAGCCAGCGGTCTCTCCCGACTCCAGGTGATGGACAAATCTCACACTATACACACACATGGGAAAGAATTGTCAATCACTTCAAGGGGCGGGGGAAACCTGAAGCGGACTCATCACTCCTGGCCGTCTTTTCAGTCTATATTAAAGGAAATCTGTCAGCAGGTCTTTGCTATGTAATCTGAGGACAGTATAATGTAGGGCTTAAAACAATGAATTCACTTTTTTGGCTGTGTGCTGTTGTTTACTTACAATGAAGGTTTTATCAATTGGAGATTATTACTGCTGGACTAGGTCTCACGTGATTACTAATCTGTCCAAACCCCCTCCTGTGATAAGCAGCTCACTGTCCATAGACAATATACATAGAGAGCCTAGTGTGAGCAGGGTTAGCTTTCTGAGCTCTGCTACATGTTACATCTAAACACTCTGATTGTGTCACAACTGCTGCTAAGTGATACATCGTTGGAATTAGGGTCTCTTTTCCTACATTATGCTGCTCTCAGAAGTAGCAGGAAAAACATGGTGACAGATTCCCTTTAAACGTACATTGCTGCAATCATGCAGCCAGGCTCAGATTCATGCTTCAAGCATTTACTAATTTTCTTTGCTACCTTTGTTAGCATGTTCTAGGAAAGGGCTTCCTACTCCTGTGCACATCAAGCCATCTGTCTGATACTATGACTCATGTAAGGAGACAATGCAAATAATCTAATAGAAATGGGAAAGTAGCGACCCAGCAGGGACCAACGCTGCCTACTAAGAGATGGCACAGAGGCGGCATGGTGATATTATTCCTGCAGCGTGGGCTACCCATTCAATAGTCTAGATCCTGTGACGGGAGCACAAATGGCCTAAAGGTGGCTGCAATGTTCTCCAGTATATTTTGTACCAGCCTCACTGTAAAGCTTATTCTTGTACTTCAGCTAAATAATTTTGATTGGGAAGCCTCTTTATAATTCTGCGCACATAGATATTGTTACACATGACAGAAGGTTTATTCCTTACCGCTAGCAGGAGATTTTGTTTCCTCCTGAGAATAAGCGGTTTCTTTGATGTTATCAATATCAGTAATGCTACAGTAAATTAAGTACATGGGCTTAACATCGTGCACAAATCAGAAGGCGCATTGGTGTAGTAATCTCAATTATTCACTACATACAGATTCCAGATAGGAATGTTTCACTGAAGAGACAACATCTTGTCTCAGACAACCAGAAGAAAGTCTCCATTTGTGTTCCTGGTCCCAAGACAGATCTCGGCATTAATAGTGCCACCACGAGATGCCAGCTGATAACGTCAGCTAATGATACCATTGTTATATTCAGAAAGTGACAATGGAAGGAGACAACCAACAGAAATCAAAGGAAATATGTTACCAGCATGAACTAAGGCCTGATCTGTGCCCCGAAGCTTGTTCTGTTCCATCCCGAAGAAAACACTGGACAATCAAGAATCTAATAAGTTATAGTTCAGATAAATCACGCCTGGTACAGCCTATCTAGAGATAGACATCTGGTTTCTAAAGACATTAGACTCCATTCTCAGTTCTGCTGATGTTTTTACAGATCAAGAGTGCAGTATTATTATTATTCATTTTTATAGCGCCATTTATTACATGACGCTTTACATGTGAAAAAGGGGCATACATAGACAAGTACAATAAACATGTGTAAGACAAGGGGCACAAAAGTACAGAAGGAGAGAGGACCCTGCCAGCAAGGGTTCACAGTCTACAGGGGATGGGTGAGGATACACTAGGAGAGGGTAGAGCTGGTGGTGTGGCCGTTCTGTAGACTGAGGATCACTGCAGGTTGTAGGCTTTTTGGAAGAGTGGGTCTTCAGGTTCCTTTTGAAGGTTTCCGTAGTAGGCGAAAGTGAGGGGAGTAGAGAAGGAGATCTTGTGAGGATCGGAGGTTGCGTGTAGGTAAATACCGGGAGACCATATCACAGATGTATGGAGGAGACAGGTTGTGGATGGCTTTTTATGTCATAGATAGGGTTTTGAACTGGAGCCTCTGGACAATAGGAAGCCAGAGAAGGGCTTAGCAGAGAGAAGAGGCTGGGGAATAATGGGGAGATGGGTGGATTAGTCGGGCAGCAGAGCTTAGGATAGATTGGAGTGGTTCAGAAGTGCTAGAGGGGAGGCCAAAGAGTAGGAGGTTGCAATAGTCGTGGTGGGAGATGATGAGGGCATACTGCATAATGAGACTTGGAATATGTGAGTTACTATAATGTCAGCTGGATGGATATGAATTCTGTATGGAGTTAGGACCAGACTGCTGTTCTCCCACTTCTATTACACAGGTCAACGAAAAAAATTTTTTTTTCTGGTGTCCAAAATATTTTAATGAATTTGGGGTATTTTTGGGGTGCTGATTCTGAATATGTCATCAGTTTTGCCAGATTGGCTCAAGTTTTTGAGATTTTTGGTATCTTATTTATAGCACTTGTTGGTAAATGCGACGCATCATCTCATTAATTTCTTTGGATTAGTACTTGAACTGAGCAGTTCTCAATATAGTTTTGTGTTAATTAGTGTTCTAAAAGTTTGTTCATAGCTTGATTTTTGCACTAACTTTATGTTGTTGTCTGTTTTCCAGTGAAAAGCATGAACTCATCATGAAGAAGTTGTCTTAACGATCCAGACTCATTCTGTTACATTTGTGGTGAATATACACTGCCAAAACATAGAAGAAACATAACACACTTCGTAAAAAAAGTGTATTTTGCCTATTTTGGGGTTATGCTTGGGGACCAAGACAAGTTTTGGGCACCACACATAGTGTGCAAAGCATGTATCGAATTATTACGAAAATGGAGCAAAGGACAAAGAAAAAGCTTCAAATTTGGTGTTCCAATGGTGTGGAGAGAGCCAAAAAATCATCATGATGACTGTTATTTCTGTGCAGTGCAAGTGCAAGGATTCAATAAGCATAAGAAACGAAAATGGGAGTAACATGGAATCTGCAAGAAGGCCTGTCCCTCATTGTGAAGATGTGCCTGTACCTGTGTTTACCATAAATAACAGTCATCATGATGATTTTTTGGCTCTCTCCACACCATTGGAACACCAAATTTGAAGCTTTTTCTTTGTCCTTTGCTCCATTTTCGTAATAATTCGATACATGCTTTGCACACTATGTGTGGTGCCCAAAACTTGTCTTGGTCCCCAAGCATAACCCCAAAATAGGCAAAATACACTTTTTTTACGAAGTCTGTTATGTTTCTTCTATGTTTTGGCAGTGTGTATTCACCACAAATGTAACAGAATGAGTCTGGATCGTTAAGACAACTTCTTCATGATGAGTTCATGCTTTTCACTGGAAAACAGACAACAACATAAAGTTAGTGCAAAAATCAAGCTATGAACAAACTTTTAGAACACTAATTAACACAAAACTATATTGAGAACTGCTCAGTTCAAGTACTAATCCAAAGAAATTAATGAGATGATGCGTCGCATTTACCAACAAGTGCTATAAATAAGATACCAAAAATCTCAAAAACTTGAGCCAATCTGGCAAAACTGATGACATATTCAGAATCAGCACCCCAAAAATACCCTAAATTCGATGAAATATCTTTGGCACCAAAAATGCTGTTGACCAGTGTTATCAATTCCGTTTTTCTTTTTCCATCATTAGAGAAAAAAACAACTGATACATTGCACGACAGACATAAGCGGGACTCAACAGACCCCAATGACTTAAAGAGGGGTCCATTCTGTTTCGCTGAGTTATCCAAAGCTTCAGCAACATTGCCCTTAAAACTATTTAATCTACAATGCCTCTGTTACAGTTGTAGCCACAATTTCTATTGCAGGAACACATTAATTCCTTAAATATCAGCAGATAGCCCAACTGACCCTTCTCATGTCGGTGCCAGTCCCAGCTCTGTGATCAAAGCTCTATACAATAACTACCATTTTTTACAAAATTTAGCAAATTGGTTTGTTTCCCCCTTTCTGGTAGGCAGAAGTTTGGGCTCCTGCTAGTCTCTAACTACAACACTTATGATGAATTAAGACAAATGACTAACCTATTTCTCAAGATTAAATTCATCTTCAATTGTCTTATCAGCGCAGTCACATTGAAATGATTTGTAAAAACACTGACCGTTCAGATCATGTTGTCACAATAATATATTTTTGCAAAGACATGTAACCTTATCCACAAGAAAAATATGTGATACTATTCTGTTTATAAAATTACTGGGGAGAGAGTAAACTGACCAAGTTTAAAGGGGATTTACCATCTCGTACCTTTATGGCGCAACGACAAGCTATGCCGTAAATGCAGGTTCCACATTGATCTCGGGAAAGGGCCGCATTGTGCACTGCTGTCAGTAGATAGATGGCTGGAATTCCCATATAAATTAATGGGATTTCTTACTATTTCTGTACTTACGGTGAAGTGCTTTGGGGTCCTGTTCTCGAAATTGAAGCAGGTCCCATAAGTGTGATTTCCATCTACTATGCATTTATGGCATATTCTGTAAATGTGACATATAAGTGCGAGATGGGAAAACTGCTTTGATATAGATAAACATTGCAGCAAGTTGTGATTTTTTTTTAAATGTCAAACTTAAAATATCCAGATTTTATGGCACAGCTTTAAAAATTTTTTTTTTTGTCAAGCAGTTATAACTAGTATAAATAATAAATCACAAATAACGTTTAAAGCGCAAACCTATTTACAGAGTTCATATGCAAAAAAAACTATATTGCACAAGCAAGTCAATTTCAGTGCTGTTGATACATGGTGACCTCTCATCTTTAGCCAGAGGAGCACTTACATGTGGAAGTATAAAAGCACAGCAAAAGCAAATATACAAGATATCATGAATAATATCTGGACAGTCATGTCAATTGATCTGTGTTTATGTATGCATCCATCACAGCGGATCTGTCGCTAAAATATCCATTCATGCAGCAACCTACTATACTATATTATACGAATACTATACAAGTAGCTATCTATGTGTATACGTGAGACCTATCATATCTATCTAATATCTATCTCTATGTCTATCGATCTATTATCTATCTCTGTTATCTATCACATATCTATCTATCTATCATCTATGTGTCTATCTATTACATATCTATCTATATATCTATATATCCCATATCTATCTAATTATCTATCTATCTCCATCATCTATCTATGTGTCTATCTATCACATATCTATCTATCTCAATATCTATCTATATATCTATCTATCCCATATCTATATATCTATCTATCTAATCATCTATATCCATCATATATCTATGTGTATACGTGAGTCCTATCATATCTAATATCTATCGATCTATTATCTATCTCTGTTATCTATCTATCACATATCTATCTATCATCTATGTGTCTATCTATTACATATCTATCCCATATCTATCTATCCCATATGTATCTCCATCATATATCTATGTGTCTGTCTGTATATCTAATATATACGTGTGCCCATTTTTGTCTTTCCATTTGTGACTATCTACCTATGGCCATTTCTCTCGGTTCCTGGACTTATCACCTGTTATCTATGTATATTTATCTGTGAATACCTTGGTATCTATATAACTGCAATCTCCCTCATACCTAGTCTATCATCGGTGTAGCTTTTATACTTGTATTCATCCATGTCTACATTTGTCTCCTGTATAGTAGAAACTTACTGGTAAACTTAATGTTAGTGTGGTTTGGTAAAGTTGACTAAGTTTGATAAGGAGCACAGGGAACTTACCAGGCAGTGTGAGGATGTCAGCCAGAGGCTTGCAGTGATACAGCCCTATAGAGATGACACAATCTGCCCACAGTCCCCTGGAGCCCAGCTCATCCAGTTTTCTGCAGGTGTTGATGCTGTAGTCACAGGTCAGCACCCAGTCATTGGTGGTGGTGGCAACTACGACCCCAATCCATCCTACGAAACTTGAGACAAACCCAAAAAACTGCAGGCATGTGCCAGCCATGACAGAGAGTGGCCAGGAGGAGAGGTGAAGAGCTCCTACTCCTTCTGCTGAGGATGTGTCCTACACAAGAGTGCTGGACTCCTAAGAATCCCCCAGCATCAGTCACCTCCTCTGACCACTCCACCTATTAGAAGACAGGGACCCCAAATCACTTCCAGCCAATCACAGAGGAACAATGGGGGAACTGTGGATGAGTGGCCTGGACACACCAATTACATGGAGGCAGGAGGAGGATCACACAGTGGGACTAAGTGGCATCCATCATGGCACAAACTCTATAGTGAGCCTGCTGCCTGAGAACTGACATATGATAAAGGTGGAAACACTGCGACAAATGTTGGAAGATGATCATAGTATTAACTATCTACCCACTGACTGATCATAGTATTAACTATCTACCCACTGACTGATCATAGTATTAACTATCTACCCATTGACTGATCATAGTATTAACTATCTACCCACTGACTTGTAGATGTTCCTTAAACTTCTTGAAGCATGATCTGTCAGAGTTTGCATGGACTTGTAATGACTTATAGTTGTTCTACTACTGAGCACAGCTGGATGAAATGAAGCGTCACTGAGGCTGGAAATGTCGCCCTCCTTCCCAACTAACGTTCATGCAGAGACCACTAGTGGACACAGTCGGTAATGCAGCTTTACACACAACTGAATATTGCAGGTTTAGAAAAAGAAATGGTGATAACATTAGAATAATAATACTGGCTGAGTGGAGGAAATGTTCTGTTTTGCTATTTATATATCAAGTGTGTTATATATTATCAGTTCTGATTACTTTCAGAAATATACACTTCATGTTCATCAGGTTTCTGTCCTATTTTTTTGCTTTGAAATTTAGTATTTTTGACTTAAAAGTTGTATATACAATAATGTAAATACAATAAGAATAAGAATTGTGCCAGCAGTAAATCATAACTGTTTTCCCATGAGGCAATTATAAGAAACATATAGGCCTTGATTCATCATTGGGGGTAACTCGCTTTTCTTTTTTGTCTTGTGGTATTTGGTGACGTTTTTTGCACCAAATTCATCAAAGTGGCCCACGTGGTTCTTGAATTTGGCGCAAAGGCAAAAATGGGCTTTTTTTTCCTGTCACTTGTCAGTTCGGTTACTTTTTTGAGTAAAACAATGCAAAAAAGATGCAACTTTTGTTTAAGTGTAGAAAATCACAGGGGGGCACCTGAGGGAATGGTAACAGAACACACAATCGTGGCTGCAGATGTGAGGCCGACACAGATTTTGGTTTTCATAATGTGTGCCTCTTCAGTATTTCTATATCCTTTAGTCGGATGCTTCTGTGGGTACTCAAGTACGATTATAAGCATTTTACAAGTTTTTAATCTTTCATAGATGAATACATTGTTTTGCAAAGACTCCACCCCTGTCCTCTGCAGTCCAATCCCTGTACCAGCAGTTATTTTCTCTGATGAAGCCCCCCTTAAATGGTTTGGGAGATCTAGATGAATGGTTTTCAGGAGATTCGGTGAGCCCTACCATTAACCCTGTGAGATGCCAACAGTACAGTATCCTGAGACCATTCATGTGTGGCCTCCCTGACAATTTTGACTAAGAGCACTTCAATAGATAAAGAATGGAACCTTCTCCAAGAATCCTGGTCAGGCAACGCCTGGTTCTGAGGTCCCGTTTTACAGAAATCTGAATTTGCCCTTAGTGTTTCCACCTTTCATACTGCAGATCCAGAGTTTAAATCCAGCAAAGACCTGCTATAACAAATTACAGAAAATAATTACATTTATATTTACTGAGCACAGTCAGAGTTGGGGACATTTAGGGGTCACTCACCTGTGATCTTGGAGGAGGGAAGAGGAGAAAACACTTTATGCACTACTAAAGCAGGTGCACAAGTAGGTCCCTACACCTTATATGAGTAAAAAGAAACTTGGCACTCAACTTCTAGATAGATTTTATGTACCGTATATACTCGTGTATAAGCCGACCCCCCTAATTTTGCCACAAAAAACTGGGAAAACTTATTGACTCATGTATAAGTCGAGGGTGGTGCTGCACAAGGGTTAATGGTGGCCCAAGAAGATGCTCCATAGATAAATACCCCGCATAAAATGCTACACAAGGGTTAATGTTGGCCCAAAAAGATGCTCCATAGATAAATACCCCCCATATATTGCTGCTGCAATTTAAAAAAAAATGACATACTCACCTCTCGTCGCAAGGGGCCAGGTGCCGGTGTCGCCGCTTGCTCAGGCCCTGGCACTGGCGATATTTACTGGTTCCCGCACCATCGCTGAGCGCCGCTCTGTCTTCCGGGTCCTCTGCAGTGACGTTCAGCAGAGGGTGCGCACTGACTACGTCATCGCTTCCTCTGACCTGAACATCACAGTCAGAGGATGCGGAGGACAGCACAACAGTGGAACGGGGACAGGTGAATATTGCTCTGCTCCCCGTCCTCCCCCATCATACTCACCCCCTCCTGGCGCACAGTCTCTGCAGCCCCTGCTTCTCCCAAGGTCTCCAGCGCCTGTGGTTAGGGTTACATTGTACCGCTTATTAAAGTCATGAATATGCGCATATTCATGACTTTAATGAGCGGTACCATGTAACCCTGAACACAGGCGCTGGAGACCTTGGGAGAAGCCGGGGGTGCAGAGACCGTGCCAGGAGGTGAGAATGATGAGGTGAGTATGATCTCTGCCACCCCCACTCCCCCTACGAACCCCCGGTATATGACTCGCATATAAGCCGAGAGGGGGACTTTCAGCCTTAAAAAATGGGTTGAAAATCTCGGCTTATACGCGAGTATATACGGTAGTTTAACACAGCCAAAATAACAGACGTTTTGGCCTGACTTGGCCTTGATCAGAAACAGACTGCAATAGAATGGTGGTATCAGGAGGAGGAGAGAAGAACCTGTGCGGGAAGTCGTCAGCTGAGTCTTGTGTCACAAACTACACAACGCACACAGAGACATCGCACATAGGAGCCTTCTCCACCAAATCCCATGCTGCTGAATTGGCGGCAGATACGGCATGTCTACCATTCGTTATAGCCTTAAAGGGACAGGTGCTCGGTGAACTCTTGGTGTGGCCAAACATTTAGGTGCACCTTCCCACTTACTGGTTTTCCATCCATCGCCGCACCCCTCATCTTTGATCGACAGCTCAGGATTTATAGAGCCAGAAAAGGAGGGAGAAAGATAGAAAACAAATAGGTGGGAAGGTGAAGTTAAATGTTTAGCCACATTAAGGGTGCACCAAGGCCGGATTTGGATTGCTATATTAACAATTGGTCCGGACACAACCTCAAATTGCAGGTGTAATTGGCTTTGCATGCTAGTTTGCATTGCATATGGGACAAGGATCTGCTTTCCATTGCAAGCACTATTATAATATGGGTACGTAAGATGGACCAGAATAGTGCATGCTGTAAATTTTTCCATATGGAAAATCACTTGTGTACATTGCCTACAATTGTTCCATAATAATCAATCCATTGCACACATGGACACCATAAGGACAAAAAATATAATCATCTGAATGAAGTATACGTCATTGGAAGAAAAGACCAAAACTGATAGTTAAACACCAGTTAAAAAAGTTGGAAGTTACATTTTAGTAATGGCTTGCAAGGCAAGGTTTAATGTGCATTTTCACCAAAATTCTATGTGCACAGTATATCATCGTTATTGGCAGCACATCTCCTGTTTACACAGGATTGTGCAATGGCTTTAACAATGATTTTAATGTTGGTATGACTGCTCCAATGAGAGTGTTGCTGACTTTCCAACCTGAACTTATAGCCTCAGAGACATATGGTTGTATGTTTGGGCTCAGAAACCCCTGGTCAGTTGGGGAATTGCAGCCTATATGAGGACCAAGAAATCTCTGAACGTGGTCTTCCGTAATCTGCAAGTGAGAGTCCTAAGGAACGCCCATTCCTGATTATTGTCTTGACTACATGGACCTTTAGATTAAAAAGAATAAATCCAATCACAGGCTCAATGCAGACAGACACACCTAACATACACATTTTTTCGCATTACTTGAAAAAAATTTATTGAGATTTTATGTTATATACCATCACAAAGTAACAAGTGTTTGTGAATTATAAAGGAAATGATGCATGGTTTGTAATTATTTAAAAAATATAAATCTGAAAATTGTGACGTGCATTTCTAATCATTCCCCGAGTCAATACTTTGTAGGACCACCTTTCACTGTAATTACTGCTTCAAGTAATTTGGGTATGTCACTACCAACTTTACACATTTAGAGGTTGAATTTTTTTTCCCATTCTTCTTTGCAAGCTAGCTCCAGGGAGATTGGTGGAGATTATCTGTGAACAGTAATTTTCAAGCCTTGTCACAGATTTTCAATAGGATTTAGGGCTAGAATTTGAGTGGGCCATTCAAACACATTAATATGCTTTGATCAAAACCATGTCTTGGTAAGTTTTCAGTTGTGCCACATTCCTTCCATTTTTGGATGGTGGACTGAACAGTGCTCCGTGAGATATCCAGAGCTTGGGCTATATTGTTTTATAACCTAACTCAGCTTTACTCTTTTCCTCAACTTTATCCCTGACCTGTCTTGTGTGTTCCTTGGTTTTCATAATGCGGCTTGATCTCTCATGTTCTCAAACAAACCACTGAGGCCTTCACAGAACAGCTATAGTTATACTGATACAGAGTAAATTACACACAGATGGACTCAATTTACCAATTATGTGACTTCTGGAGGCAATTAGTCACTCAGGATTTAATTTAGGGTATCAGACTACAGGGGCTGAATACAAATGCACGTCAGAATTTTCAGATTTATATTTTTCAAATATTTATAAAACCATGTATCAATTCCTTTACACTTCACAAATGCTTGCTACTTGGTGTTGGTACATCACATAAAATCCCAATATATTACATTTAACTGTGAGTAAACCAAAAAACAAATTTTCTAAAATAAAAAAGTAAAAAATAAATTGCAAAAATTGCATGAAGGTAGTAATAATAAAAAGGGTATTTGGTAAACTCGGCTCTCGTTCACATTTACGTCACTTGACAAGTGGAAAGGGTTTAAAATACAAGAGTTAGGACTGTCCCACAAGGGTTGCCTTGACGTGGCGGGATGGTACATTCTTTTGATCAAAATTAAGCTTACTAAATACCCTTATTATTACTACCTTCATGCAATTTTTGCAATTTAGTTTTTCCTTTTTTATTTTAGGATATTTTTTTTTTTTTTGGGTTTTCTCTGTGTAATGGTCATATGTTTATATGCATTTACATTTTGCATACACATTAATTTACTTTTTCAGCTCAGACCTAGTTTCTCATTTAACTGAGTGTAACGTGAAAAATGTGGAAAAGGTTACAGGGTATGTATTCTTTTTTAAGGCAATGTAAATGATGACAGTGTAAGAGATACTAAAAAGAAATAGATGTGCTACGACAAGCGACCCCTCTTATGTAGGCAGCCACCAAGTTTATAACTTCAACTGGGGATGGTTTACCGTGCAACACACCTACCTTCTCATTTCGAATACTGAAGTTGAATCCAAGATTTGACTCATCTAAAAGTAGATCCATGTTTTCCAAACCATTTTCATTTTATGTGGGCATTTTTCCTTACTTTTCTGACACCCAGGAAAATTAGGTCCACCTGCAGCCACCCCTATGGAAAAGTCACTGCATAAGGATTTATACAACGGCCATTGATCACAAATATACATCCCTATGTAGTGTGATCTCTTGAGTTGGGGACAGAAACAATGCTTTAATTTAATAAAGCATTATAAAAGGCTATCAGAAATGAAGAGACTTCATAATTAACTTGCTGTTAAAATTATTTTCTGTGCCGGAGATGCCACATCGGATTATGTGACTTCCAGCTGCTTACTTCCTGCTAGTCTGATCAAAGTACAGAGCAGAGAACAGGCAGCTGCCAGTGAGCTCTGAACTGTGGTGTTTGGGGATGTGGCCTGTGATCCTTGCAAGTTGTGAGTGACTGGGGATGTGCACAGGCAGGGAGAGCCCATTTCAAGCTCCACACAGAACAAGTAATCTTAACAGCATCTTTCTTTGGCCAGTGGGGATCGAGATGGGTTTTCAGAGTGCTAGATAAGATTAGAATAAATGTCTATATTATAGGATTCATTGCTCCCCTACAGTAAAATGAGTAAGCCAGGTCAGCACATGTAACATTACTGACTGCAGGATAGCACATAGTAGATTAAGTAGGAGAAATGTTAGGAAGGAGAAACTGGGTGCATGAATGTATCCCTCTTGAGACTGTGTAGGAAGTATCTCGATGGTGCTTTGTAGGTGGAAACAGCAGCCTGCAAGGATTAAGCTTTGGTTAGACATCCGTATATTCGCTCATGTGAGAGAATTGGGCCGAGTATGCTGACATTTGGCTGAGACTCGGTCAGCGTTTGGGCAGAATGTCATCTTAGTGTGATCAGATTCTGTAGCAAGAAAATTGCAGCACAAGTGTGGAGAAGGAGAACTTAATTTCTCCATCTTCTTCATTGCGTGAATCAGACTGCACTCGGATGAAATCACATGGTTTATTTATACACTTATAAGGGTGCGCATGGTCCGATTATCAGATGCACTCGCAGCAAGCTGCAATTTTTTTTCTCATGGCACTGCCCCATAGTGTAACATTGGGCCAAGTGCTAGTTGATAAAACATCGCATAGCACTCATCTGAGTTACACGCTCGTATGAGCGAGCCCTGAGAGTGACAGACACAGCTCCTACAGCTGTTCGGTCACCCTCCACAGGTCCAGCACTGCCTCTCATCACCACTGTGCTCAGCCGACGTAAAAGGAACAACCGCACTGAGCCTAGTGATTGGCTGTAGCGGTGATGTCCACTGTAGTCATCTGTTTACCACTGCAGCCTGTCACTGGGTGAGTGACAGCACTGGACTATGGGAGAGAAAGCAACCAGTCTAACATATTACACAATCTCCAGTTGATAAGCAGGTTTTCCTGGAATGGCAGTCTTCAGTCTAGTGATGGCATATTCTATAACTTATGGAAATGGTAAAACCCATGTTAAAGAAATAATCACTAAATAGCAATATATGCAATATATTAGTGGAGTCAGAATAAAATAGACCGACTCCTAAAATATATAATAAATTGGGTACAGTAGTTCAGTGCAGGAAGTGCTGTGAAAGTTTTCATAATAATTAGGTAAGGTTATGAAATGTCCTATAAATGTCTGTTCCTGATCTAAGGGTCTGGGCTTTTAGAGGAGATGAATCTGTGCTGCACTTTATGTACATGCTCAGTACTGACCAGTGCTGTGGAGATGAATCTGTGCTGCACTTTATGTACATGCTCAGTAGTGACCAGTACTGTGGAGATGAATCTGTGCTGCACTTTATGCACATGCTCAGTAGTGACCAGTGCTGTGGAGATGAATCTGTGCTGCACTTTATGCACATGCTCAGTAGTGACCAGTGCTGTGGAGATGAATCTGTGCTGCACTTTATGCACATGCTCAGTAGTGACCAGTGCTGTGGAGATGAATCTGTGCTGCACTTTATGCACATGCTCAGTAGTCACCAGTGCTGTGGAGATGAATCTGTGCTGCACTTTATGTACATGCTCAGTTGTGACCAGTCCTGTGGAGATGATTCTGCTCTGCACTTTATGCACAGGCTCAGTAGTGACCAGTGCTGTGGAGATGAATCTGTGCTGCACTTTATGCACATGCTCAGTAGTGACCAGTGCTGTGGAGATGAATCTGTGCTGCACTTTATGTACGTGCTCAGTAGTGGCCAGTGCTGTGGAGATGAATCTGTGCTGCACTTTATGCACATGCTCAGTAGTGACCAGTGCTGTGGAGATGAATCTGTGCTGCACTTTATGCACATGCTCAGTAGTGACCAGTGCTGTGGAGATGAATCTGTGCTGCACTATATGCACATGCTCAGTAGTGACCAGTGCTGTGGAGATGAATCTGTGCTGCACTTTATGCACATGCTCAGTAGTGACCAATGCTGTGGAGATGAATCTGTGCTGCACTTTATGCACATGCTCAGTAGTGACCAGTGCTGTGGAGATGAATCTGTGCTGCACTATATGCACATGCTCAGTAGTGACCAGTGCTGTGGAGATGAATCTGTGCTGCACTTTATGCACATGCTCAGTAGTGACCAATGCTGTGGAGATGAATCTGTGCTGCACTTTATGCACATGCTCAGTAGTGACCAGTGCTGTGGAGATGAATCTGTGCTGCATTTATGCACATGCTCAGTAGTGACCAGTGCTGTGGAGATGAATCTGTGCTGCATTTATGCACATGCTCAGTAGTGACCAGTGCTGTGGGGTCGCAGTCAGGGAAATTGAGGAGTCAGTCAGAGTCGGAGGTTCGGTTTACCGACTCCACAGCCCTGAGAAAAGCGCATATTTAACAGTAAAACAAGTACAACAATAGAAAGTCACCACATCATGTTTTATTAAGATCTGAATCCAACAGTGGCATTTCATATTTACAAGGAATGACGATGGAGAACAGCACAAAAATACATTTTGAGGTAAAAGCAGAAAGCACAGTATGCAGTGTTGCAATATAGATTTTCCCACATTTTGTAAACTGATTGACCAGATAAATGCATTTTGTATTGTTTCGAACCATATAAAACACCTGTTAGATTTTTGTGAGGTAGAGGACAGTTTTGATTCATGTAATTCACAATCACAGTTACTTAAAGCATGATCTGTATATACATCATTGGCAAATATCCCAAAGCGGAGAGCTGCGCTGTCTGACAGCCACTTTCTTCGCTTCAGACATTTTTACAGGTATCACTTGTAACAAAGCAATGATACATGCTCTTTATTCAATAATTCACATTTTACATAGGTTATCATGCAACATAAACAGCTTCTGAAGAATATGCATGAGAACGAAATATAGCTTTACTGAAAAATAACATCTTTCTTCATCCTCAAATAGATCTCTTTTCCTAAAAGGCATACACAATAAAGTAATACATGATGAGTTCCCGTGTGTGCGGTATCTAATGCAGTAGTGCGGACTTGTGCAAATGTGCATTAAATTGCAAGTTCAGTGGGACGTACAATGCGAGGAAGCAGCAGCAGAATTTCTACTTCAATTCAAAAACTACCAGGCCAAGGAGAAGATCATGGTCTTGTATGCATATTTCCGTCAATGCACAGGAAATTCCTATCTCTACAATACTATCTGATAAATCTGAACTATGCATTTCTCTTGTTAAAAAGCAGTCATTTAGCAAATCACATAAATACAAGAACTTGGAAGTAGATTACAAAACATGGGTTAAAGAGTCAAAATGGTTCATGCTTTGTTTTGCATTATGGCTTTAACTTTAGGACACTTTGCATCTCATAAGGGCCAATAAAAAACACATTCTCTACAGTCTTTCGAATGGGGAACATTGCCAAAATTTAAATGACATTGGTATCCTTAATATGTCCCAATCCACAGTGCACCGCGTCATAGTAGTGCCATTAGTGAGGAATATTCCAAAGGATCCGGCCTCCGCACCAACACCGCTGCTCCACAAGGCAAAACCTTGGTAACTAGCGATATCAGTGATGTAAAAGGGGTCTCTCTGTGGATTTTATATCCAGAGAGTCATGCTTAAACCTTTTTTTTTTTTTTGCAGAAATGGCCCATATACATTTAGATTTAACTGTTAGTACAGGACATAGGCAAAACTTTTGTGCCGACCTCTTATCGCAACATTCCTCATTTGATAATGTGTTGAATGACTCCAAAAGTGACAGACGTAATGTGTCTCTCTTTAGTCTAAATTGATGATTATCAATTGTTGTCAAGTGTCTATTAGACACAATAAAATGGATTATAGGAAGTGAGGGGCGGGTTTGGTCTCTGCTACTATTCCGCTCTCTGTCACACTGCATACAGGAATAACAGAGGCAGGCTTTCAGTTTACGGCAGGCAAGGTGTTAGACAATGACAATGGAAGTGAAGGGTAAGGAAGTTCTAGCATCTATAGTGCTGGCAGAGTGCACAAACCTCTGCCCGACCAATGCATAAGAGTGGATGGTAAGTTACACAGGGTTCATTCCTGGACATAATAGTCTGGTATGTGCACCACGAGCAGTTTTAATTAGTTGTGGGGGGTGGAAATCAGCAAGACCAGACTTTGACAGATTTTCCAAGTTTTATTTGCAACCCCCACAAATTCTTAGAACTCTGCTTTGTGCCTTTATTCAATTATTCCTTTGGAAAATGACTGAATAAATTGACAATTGTTGCCAATGTCCTTGTCAATGAGGTTGAACGCTACAGAGTGGCAGTCGGATCAGTGCTAAGTCACATTGTGAAAGGGCACACTATTTCCATAAGCTGTACAGAAACGTCCCAGAGGAATAACAGAACAGCACATTGCAGGGAATACATACCGTATATTTTCTAACCAAGTCATATGAGCAGACAGGCCAGGCGGAAAATAAAGCAATATCTCTTTAATCATCATAAAAGGAAATAATGTTTACTGAAATCTTTTATTGTCTCTATAGTAATGCCGATTACTGCAAACATGGTGTACATGCAGAAAAGCCCATCTTCCTACATACAGACTGGGGCTCTTATTGCATGGAATAGCCATGTGCAACCAATTACATGACTGGATGAACATTTTAAGTAAGAAAGAAAATGACAAGGAAAAGGATAAATAATTTTCTTAATATTAAACATAACAAAGCACAATAGTATTTCCATAGATAGGTAATAAATGGAAAATCTATGCAAGCTACATATACTCTTGTCTACTCTGTTAGCAGCATGGAAATCTCCATATGTTTTCCCTACAATACCTCTTGGAAAATGTAAGAAACTGATAAATGATTGGTAAATATTCCTAATTATATAATTTCAACTTTCCTGAAAAGAATTAAAAAAAAAAAAACTAAAAATGTGTAAGAATGCAACATATTCTGTGGTTATAGCCACACAGACCCTTATATCAGAATGACCCCCTACCTCGTGAGAACCGCTAGCTGGAATAATGTGCCATACGTAGCTTACGTATGCCTTTGGAGGGTGAGAGGAAACCCACGCAGAAGCAGGGAGAAGACACACACTCCTGGCAGATGTTGCCCTGGGTGGGGTTCGAACCAGGGATGCAAAGCAACAGTGCTAACTAGTGAGCCACCGTGCTGTCCATCCGAGATCCTGGCCGGCTTTTGAAAGTATGTCTTCTCAGAAACATCGCGGCGTTTCAGAGTAAATCTGACAGATTCACTTTACTACTGCATTGCATGTGACCTGATAGTTACTAACAAATCATGTCCGTTACCGGGCATCAACATTGAAACTAGTGATCAGTACTAGCTTCATATTTATGAAGTTCACTTATCATGACCAAATTTTATACATGTGCAGTAAGAGGTACGCTTGTTGGGCAGCTGCTGCATCACAGCTTTTTCTCCACATTTGTTATCTGACAGGTGGTAGTGAACAGGGCCAGGCTGAACCTGGTGCATCATGTCATCCACTATCTAGATCAGCAACCTGCAGCAAAATCCATTATCTATTTCAGTGGTCAGCAACCTGCAGCAAATCAATTATCTAGATCAAGGGTGGGGAATATTTTTTCTGCCAAGGGCCATTTCAATATTTAGACTATCCTTCGGGGGCCGTACAAACTCCGTCCACAAAGTACATCCTGACTCGGGCTCCTTGCCCAAGAATGCAATCCGTGAGAATCTGCCTGAGGGCCTGATAAAAGGTCATCGAGGGCCGAAAATGGCCCTCGGGCCTAAGGTTCCCCACCCCTGATCGAGATCATCAGTCAGCAACCTGCAGCAAACCAATGATCTAGATCATCGGTCAACAACCTGCAGAAAATTCATTAATCTAGATCAATTGTCAGAAACCTGCAGCAAATCCATTATCTAGATCAGTGGTCTGCAACCTGCAGCAAATCCATTATCTAGATCAGAAGTCAGCAACCTGCAGCAAATCAATTATCTAGATCAGAAGTCAACAACCTGCAGCAAATCAATTATCTAGATCATCAGTCAGCAACCTGCAGCAAATCAATTATCTAGATCAGTGGTCACAAACCTGCAGCAAATCCATTATCTAGATCAGTGGTCAGCAACCCGCAGCAAACCAATTATCTAGATCAGTGGTCGGCAACCTGCAGCAAACCAATTACGGTATCTAGATCAGCTGTCAGCAAACCAGCTATTACAGAACTTCAACTTCACGCATACATGTCACATAGCTGTCTGAACATGCTGGGAATTGTAGTTTCACAACAGGTGGAGTGCTGCAGGATGCTTACATTTGATATAAGAATGATTCAATATGGCAAAACCATATAGTGGAGATAACCAAAAGGGGGAGATGAAAGCCTAAACCATGATTTACATGTATGCTATTCATCATTATGAAAGGTCATAATAAATATTAAAGTAAACGGCTATTAGGGTCTCTCATGGGCAATTTAATAACCTAAACTATTAATACAAAGCTTTCTTCTATATCAATATACAGCAGTAGCCTATACTTCATTTTAAAGTAAATTGTTTGCTCTAAAGGGGGAACATGGTCCATACAAAAATATTTCGCTCTCGTCCCCCATTCCTTACAGTGTGCATAGATTCAATTTTGTGACATTTGTTGTTAAACACCTATCAAGTCAGCCACTTTGCTTCTCTATGGGTATCGGCTGAGGCAATGGCATTGACTATCTAACACAGTCACATACATCGAGTCATTTCCTTTTTAATATGATTACCGTAGATTTTGTTGCATTGCTTTAAGGAAATCGCTTTGTTTTCCAACAAGGTGGAAATAGGCATTAATGTATCTCTATTCCCCTGACATATCCCTGTATGATAAAAATGCAAGTGTGTCAAGAACGGTAAGATGCCCAGCCTTTTAACGTCAATGGGCACAACGAGGAGGATACCTGCCCTGTATGAATCCTTAGCGTTTACAGGTCCTGATAATCTGACATTCTTTTCATAAGTAAAAGCTACCTGTGTCTTACACCCATCTACTCAGAGGCCGCCGCATGCGCACACTGTGCAGTTCTTTATATGACCAGCAGAAACCCGCATTTTATGCACAGCGGATGAAAAAAGACAAGCATTTACAGAACTAATCTACATGCAGCGAAGCATAATGCCATATAAGATACGTGTAAGTGATGCTAACAACTTACACCAAGATCATTTTTCTATCCCATGACCGGCACGTGCCCTCATCTCTAAGATACTTCTTCTCTAAACCTATTCAATCAATCCAAAAACAAAAAAAAGACAGCCACAGGGAAATCCAATCCCCCATGCTTATCCCTTAGGCAGACCATTGATTGCCATAACTGGAAGAGTTACCAACTTTTCTGGAGATATTTAGGCCCTGCATCCCGGTAATGACCCTAATCTGCCTTGGAAAACACAGGTCAAATTAAGACGTTGCGTTTTTGATGCAACAAAAACACGCAGCATCAAAAACTCATCGTGGGCACACAGCCTTTTATATAAAAATGAAGGTTATAAAAAAAAAAGTACGGTATTTTGATGGAAAGCTGCGGGAACGTCCTGCTTAAGGATTAAGGTCTGGGGTGCACAGGGACTTCGCGAAACATCATGGATTGATTTTAACCATCGAGCTACAGCTGCAGTCCAAAGCAATACTTTGAGCTGAATGCAATCGGTGGACTGTAGCTGCCACTTAGGCTTCTTTTACACTTCCCGTTTTTTTTGTGGCCTGTTATTGCGGGCCGTATCGCCACAATTTTCAAGGTCTGCCGCAATAATGGACCGCAAAAAAACCTGCAGATCGCCGTTTCCAATACTATAGAACAAGTATTGTAAAGAAAAAAACGGCGTTCCGCAAAACCGGAAGTTACGGAACACCGTAACTTCCGGTTTTGCGGAAGTCATTAATTTTCTATGGGCCGTGTCCGTAAGCCGTGAAAAATATCCAGCAAGCTCGATATTTTTTCACGGCCGTATATACGGCCCTAACGGTCATACGGAACACAGCCCTCAGTAGAATTTTGCAGGCCCACAGAAATGCATTGGGGCCGCAAAAATACGGAAAGTGTAAAAGGAGCCTTAATGGTTTAAATCAATCAGCTGCGCTACAAAAAGTCACAGTGTAGCCCAGGCCTTACTCACTTGCACAACTTCCATCCTAGCAAAAAAAAAAAAAAATCTTCATGGTTAGTTTCCGTACTAGTGTTGTTTCAGGCTACAAAATGGATAACCCTACTCTCAGCCTATTGATTGCGGGGTGTTTTTTTTTTCTTTACTAGAAAGAATAAAATGGCTACGATATATGTGAACCACTTTTAATGGACTGATGGTAAAACTTGTTTAGGGACCAAAAATGTCAAAATGTGCAGCAGACAACAACCTTTCAAGTCTTAAGTAGACATTTAGTAGGACACCCTAAAACATGTAACTACTGCTTCCCTGAGTAATAAGTCTTCATGTACTGCACTCCTTGCAGTGTTTTATTGCCCCGTCACTAGTGGAGATATATTACATATTCTATGTGCCTTAATAGCAAAGCTTAAACATATAGTTGAGGGCTTTTGGACACTTATTTTATTCTTACTCCAATAGGATTAATTATGCCAATGCTGCAAATATGTAATATCTATTGCTATGAGGTTTTAAATTAAAGCTCACATAACTAATAAACATGGCGACCTAGACCCCAAAAAAGGTCTAATATATTAATGATTGCTATATTTTTTTTTTTTTTTAAACACAAAATCCCAATTATTCACAAAACTCGGCATGGTTGCAGAATTTAGCGCATATTTTACAATTCTATAATTCTTACAGGAATTACCAGTATCAAAATTAATGACGTTTCCTTTTCCAGCCTAAACACCCACTTAAAAATTAAGAAAAAAAAAAAAAAAAGATATTTTAAGCCTCTTTATAAGCTGGGCTTGACAAGTCAATGTTTTATATCAATTTTTAAGTCTTATTTAAAGAAAAATTCAACGTATTAAGAATTGTGCATCAGTATCAAAAGCGAAACACTTTACACGAGTATACAAAAAAGCATGCTGTATCAAATACACCACGTGACAATACAGAATATATCGTCTTTACAGGTGGCTTTAGAGGACTACATACATAAAGCAATCAATGTATGTTCTGTGACACTTTCAGAGCAAGGTGAGGTTGATTCAGCAAAATCTTTACAATATATACAGATAAAGAAGAAAATTCACTAACACAAAATAAAATGGCACCGCTATCACTCAGAATCGGTAGAAAAGAAGATCATGAATTTTTATCATTTCATATGCCCAAAATTATTCTACATTAAATAATTGTGTATTTACACAATCATACAAT
Source organism: Dendrobates tinctorius (assembly GCF_039654945.1). Lineage (NCBI taxonomy): Eukaryota > Metazoa > Chordata > Amphibia > Anura > Dendrobatidae > Dendrobates > Dendrobates tinctorius. The sequence continues at coordinate 39,015,107 of NW_027361728.1, forward strand.
AATAAATAGAAAAACACAAAATAATAATGCTATTTGCAATAAAAAAAATTACATAATGGAATATATAGAGCATTATTACAGCGTAGCAATAAATGAGTATGGACGGGACATTTAAAAAAAAAAGTGAAGTGTGACCTAGCTAGTTTAAAAATTCGTTTTAGAGATCAAATAGGGTTTGGCGCTTCAAGGATTTTTCATTCGGGACTATTGAACAGTGAGTTAGAGTATTGGCCCATGGACATGTGTCAGCACTAGGTCCGCTCCAAACCATAACAATACCATGTGCATGGGCGCTTAGGCTGTGTATCATTACCAACCATTCTGTCTTACAAGACTGTTTTGCAGCAGTCAGACCATGCACCATTAGGGTATGTTCACATGTACAGAATATGCCGACGATTTCCACAGCCCATTACAGTACCATCTATATAAAGGGTGAAGAATGATGAAAAGCCACAGCATTTCCACAATGAAATCCACAACGAGAAAATGCCTGATTTGTGGCAGTTTTTGCCGCCGCGGATTTCGTTGTGGATTTGTGCAGCAGTCCAATGTGGATGAACGATTAGGAGCAAGTCTGAATAGCAAAATTTAAATCTAAAGTAGTGATGTGACACTTTGGCATGTCAATGAGGTCCCAGACGTTGGAAAACCTGCCTGCTGTCCGTAAAGTGATCCAGCCACAATGGACTGTAAGTCAGTGGGTGGTTGACCACGATGTCTGGGTTACAAACCATCAAGGTATCCGATGATGTTTAGGTGTCACTAGATAGAATTCTGAATAGAAATGTAATAAAAAAACAGTATAACCAACTGCATCAACAGATTTCTATCCAGTAAAAGATATACCTATTTTTGTACATGTGAAGTATTCTTTCATTTTGCCTATAGAAATCAGTCATTGCCAGATCATTCATTAAAGGGAACCTGTCATGTAAAAAAACAAAAACGCTACTAACCTACAGATATAGGGTCAGTCTGTAGGTTAATAGCGTTTTGAAGATGCCTGGTGCCCGAACAGAGCCCCACTGCCAGGAAGAAATTAACTTTATTCCTACAGTCATCTTCTGGCTTTCAGTCATAGAGGGATGGACGGCGTGGCTTCAGTCACCACTCAATGTATAGTGAGCTGCGATTGTAATCACCCCTCTGACTGACAGCCGGCTCAGCAGTACATCAGTATACAGCCGGCTGTCAGTCAGTGCCAGGGTGTGATTACAGCTGCTGCTCACTATGCACTGTGAGGTCACTGAAGCCACGCCGTCCATCTCTTTATGACTGAAAGCCCGAGGCTGACTGTAAGTTCGTTTCCTCCCGGCAGCTTCAGAACTCTTTTGACCTACAGATTAATCCCATATCTTCAGGTTAATGGCATTTTTTTTTTTTTTACGACAGGTTTCCTTTAACATTCATGAGACCTTAAAGCAACAAGTCACCTGACAATCCACTTTCTGACACACAAGCTCAGATTTAGCAATGTCTTATACGAGAAAAAAGTACAGATAAGAGGTTCACTGGTGACGTGCACCAACTTTTTTTCAAGAATGGAAAACATTTTTTGAGTCTGCCCATGACACCCAAGACCCCATTCAATCTTGCCTTTATACATGGTATCATGAGGGCATAAGTGTGGCTGGATATGGCCATCTGATGTGTATGGGGTCTAGTGACATCCCCCTGACACATGAGGTTGAGGGAAGGCTTTGAGCCTTTTCTCAGCAGCGAAGACATGTTGCTACCAGAGGAATCTGACAGCAGCTTTCTCTTCTCTCTACATTGAAAACAAGTGGATGCTTTGCCGAGTGCTCAGCGCTCATGTGTATGGCCGGCTCGTGTCTCAGCTATGCAACATATAGCTTACAAAACAGGAGCCAATATGAGCAGACTGATGTAGTTCTGACATTTGCTCAGTCCTGTCAAGTGCTGATGTTGGCACTGAATAAGTGTAGGACAGGTCTGAGCTGGTAAAGATCTTGTGCCCATTTTAGAAAAAAACATTCGCACTAGAAATTACTATAGTGAACCGTGTGCCCTTTTTTTTTTTTTAAAAAAACAAACAAAAATATGAGCTACTACATTGAGAAATTTGCCTAGGAGCTTAAGACCTAAAGACTCTGCCTTAAAGGGAATCTCTCAGCAGGTATTTACTACGTAATCTGAAGACAGCAGGAAATATAGGCTGAAACACAGAGTTCAGGGATGTGTCACTTATTAGGCTCTGGGCTATTGTTGACTAGCTGGCAAGGATTTATCATCAAGAGATTAACATTACCAGATTAGTCTGGCAATGCGCCCTCCTGTGATAAGCAGCTCACTGTCTATGGATACAGAAAGCCTGTGTGGACGGGGTTAGCTTTCTCAGCTCTGTGTCACTCTACATCTAAAATCTCTAATTGGGTCACAACTACTGCACCCAGTAATCTAAGTGATACATCGTTGGATTCAGCATCTCTTTACCTACATTGTTTATTTTTTATTTTTTTTTACTCACTTATATAGCGCCATTAATTCCACAACGCTTTACAGACATTATTGGCACTGTGCCCGATGAGGCTCACAATCTAAATTCACTAACAGTATGTCTTTGGAATTTGGGAGGAAACCGGAGAACGTGAAGGAAACCCACGCAAACACGGGGACAGCATACAAACTCCTTGTAGATGTTGTCCTTGGTTGGATTTGAACCCAGCACCGCAGCGCTGCAATGCTAACCACTGAGCCACCGTGCCTGCCACCCATTATGCTGTTCTCAGATGAGGAAGCAAAAACCTTCTGGCGGATGCCCTTTACTGCATATATAAAAGTGAATGAAAATGGGCAATTTAGAGATATCAAGCCCCTTTGCATGAATATTAATTTTGGGATATTGGTCAAAAATAAGTCATTGAAAGTCGTGCATGACAAAAGTTAGACCTAAGTAATTAGGGGTCCCATACAGAATAGACAGCTGTTGGCTGAAAGATAGCTCAGCTGGCGGCTACCCTTCCCAACTCAACCATACACAGGAACGCTCCCCACTCACTCTTCCAATCACTTCTGTGTGCTCTGCGAGAAAGGCGCTGTCAGACTCCATTGACAGCAGCTTATCTCCAAGGGAACAAAAGGAATGCTAGTCTGAAATAGGACATACCAGATCCATATCCCCTTCAACCACCTGTTGGCGGAAAAGTCAAGACACTCCCATACACATGAGACTCTTGCGGCCGAGCCCACCAATATCGGTGGGTGTGCACGACATTAATGTGAATGGGGCTCTTAAAACTTTAGAAATGTATCTAGACATAATACTTAGAAATGGATCCAGACTTGACCTTCCTGCCATTATACCATACTATTATACCACCATAACAGCCACAGTACATTGTCAATACCACATTGTCTATACCAGTGAATTGAGAAGAAAGAAGCCTCAACATATCAAGATAGTGTCAACAGAAAAAAAGGGTCATTTTTTTAGCCAGAGAAACAAATCTGTACCTGGAACATGAACTTACGTTGTATTGCTGTAAGCCCTCTTCTGCGCTGACCATGATTTGATACCCAAGGCCAACTATCTTCAGTATATAGACATGTCACTAACTCATTTTTCTTGTTCAGCTCATTATTATTTATGATATAAAAAGGGTCATAATAATATTGCTTATTCTAGAGGAGAATTAATAATGAGCTAATAAGTTTCCTTTACACTTTATGGATGTAAAAAGTACAGAAGAGAACCTAGCAGGTTACACACTCCATAATCCTCAAAATAAAGGACGGAGAAAGTCATACAGAAATAAAATCCAGTTTAAAAGGATTAAAAACAACATGAAGAAAGTCTAATCTATTGCATGGGTGCAGCAGCCTTTGTCACATTTGGGTGCTGAAATCTCAGGAAGTAAATGTGTAGGTGATAGAAGTTGTAGCTTATCAAGGATTCAAGAGCGCAACATGTAAGAGTATGACTGCTGGAAAATGATCAATTAATGTCAATGAATGCATAGAAGAATTTTACTGATGGTGAAATAGAATGACTTCTTAGGTTACCATCAATGTACCCCCAGAGGGCTGGACGTGGTTATGACAAGACTCAATAATGGGAGAACATTTCTGATAACACCTAGAAACACGGTCCAAGAAAAAACAAGTAGCAGCATTTTGTACGAATAACCTAGTAGACGGAGTGGATGGCCAGCAGCTGCCACACATATGAAGACAAAGTGCAGTTATGATGCAATGCTGGAGAATTTGGAGATCAGAAATCTCTCAAAAAACACCAAAGAGCCGTCGCCACAATTGGGCTCTGAAGAGTCTTACCCAGGGACTTCTGGGACTCAACTTGATGTAAAGTTTACTGCATTTTACAGAGGTCCAAACTGGTGGGAAAACCTTCTTAGCTGGACAAGTACTTGTTAGGCTGGTGATATTCCAGCAGTGACGTTGTCTCCAAGTTACGCATGTTTAATCCAGCTCTTCATACTTCCCGGCAGATCCTATTCCTCCCCATGTCTGCAGCACATTAGTCTACTCACAATTCAGTCCAAGCCACCATAGAAACCCTGTTTTGTGTATAATGGCTTGACCATGGCTGCATCTTCTTAGTCCCCATTAACGTTCTTAGCTGACTTCAGTATCTGAAGCTTCAGCTCCTTTATCATCAACTCCAACTTCTCCCTGGCTTCCCGCTCTCTCTTCAGCTCATCCTGTAGTTCTCTGCGGTCAGCTTCGGCCTGATCCAACCTTTGTCGTAGTTCTGTCAACTGCAGGAAAATAGAAACATAACACCCCAATAATTAGATATTATTTATGCAAGGAAACAATAGCAGCCATTCTTTTCAATTCTTCAATGTCAATCAAACCAACTATTTTAGCAGGATTAGCTGGCGTTCTAATAGGTACAGTCACCTGGCATGTCGCTGTCACTACAGGTCACAAGAACACAATGTTAACCATCAGTGATGAGCGAGTGGGCTTGGATATAGAGTTATCCGACTATCATGGGAGCTCGAGTAAAATGTTCGAGTATTACTGCATAATTCGCGGCTGTTACACAGCCACAACATGTGTAGGGATTGTTGCCTGTTTGTTATGCAACCGCGAATCATGCAGCCGCGGGGACTCGAACATATTACTAGACTACCCACGATACTCGGACAACTTGCTCATCACTATTAACCATGTTTAATTTCAGTGTATCCAGATCGTTATTCCAAAAAAAGACACAAGCTATTGTCCTTTAGATGAACCAATACAGGCAGCTAAAGGGAATCTGTCTGCAGGTTTTTGCTACCTAATCTGAGAGCAGCCTGATGTAGGCAAAGAGAAGCTGAGTCCAACGATGTATCACTCAGATTACTGGGTGCAGCCGTTCTCACAGAGTTTTTAGATTTAGCAATGAAGCAAAGATGAAAAGTTTTCCCCGCTCATACCAGGCTCAGTATATAGAAAGTCCATAGACAATGAGGTGCCTGTCACAGGAGGGGGCGTATCACCCCAGGAGGCACTGGACCAGCAAGTCACAGTAATGATAAGTCCCTGGTGCTAAAACAATCACTGTAAGCAAACAAAAGAACCGATAGATTTATCAGAAGGCAGGGACAGTGACGCCAGCGCTGATTGGGTGCTGGCATCACGTGTCATAACTGCACGGGAGCCCCGGGACCGCGAGTGCCCGACACCGCTGGAACAGCACCAGCACGGGAGGGCAGTGAAAGCTTTTTGATTTTATTGCGGTCAAGCGTGGGGTATGACAAGGAGTTGTCCAAGTAGTGGATAACTTGTTCAAAATATTTTTGTTTTGCTAAACAATAAAAACAATTTTGAAAAAAAAAAATGTTTGTGAATCGCTATATTCTGAGAGCTATAACTTTTTTACTTCTCCTCGGACAGAGCCATTTGGCGGCTTGGACAAGATGGCATTTTCAGCTATACCATTTTTATTTACATTTGACTTTTTGATCTCGTTTTATTCCACTTTTTTTCAGTGGTATGATAAAAAAATGTTTTTACAATTGTTTTACACTTTTTTTTTTACTTTGACCCTCTATATGACTAACTTATTACTCTGATCGCTGGTATAATGGATTTCAGTGCACTACAGCACTGCAATGCATTGTGCATGTCAGCATTATATTGACAGAACATGTTACACCATGCTCCTGGTCTAAAGCCCCCGTTACACACTGCAATATCGCTGTAAAGTCACTGATTTTGTGACGTTGCAGCGATACTGCTAGCGATATCGCTGCATGTGATACTTACCTCCGTCCGGCTCCCCCCGCTGCTCATCATTGGTCGCGCGAGAAGCTCCTGGATCATTTCTCGTCGGACGCTTCCTGTGGCGCCGACGAGCGACGCATGGAGGCAGGCGGGAGGACGTCAGGATCGCCGCGTCTGACAGGTAAGTAGCGACCCCCGAACCCTGCGATGTCGCTGGTGAGATCTGCCTGTGTGGCAGCTCACTAGCAACCACTTAGCGATGCACCAGCGATCCATATCGTTGTCGGGATCGCTGGTGCATCGCTATGTGTAACGTTACCCTAACAAGCCACCATAGCTGACAGATCAGGAGTCATTTGACCTCCTGCTGTAATGGCAACCATTGGGCCCCCCGCTATTATGCCGACTGGAAGGGAGAGGGAGCCCCCTCCCTCTTCTAGCCTTCTAAATGTTGTGGTTGCTATTGATTACAGCATTTAGGCATTTAGAGGGTTAAATACCCTGCCCTGGCTGTGACAGCCGAGTCTCAGCCATCAGTTAAGCGGAGCTCCCGACAGTGATGGTGCGGGCACCGCTCTTGTACACGCACAAATGCTGTAATGTCTGTATCCTCTTTTTCTTCCTCCCCTGCCCAGTAGATGTGGTATGATCAGACCATGTCCCTGCACGGTCAGACACAGCCATTACACAGCACACAGCAGGGGTACATTTATAAGATTATCTCAGCACAGCAACATTTAAAATAAACAAAAACATCCAGTTGTGGAATTTATTTTTATTCCAAGATCTATTAATAAATAAATGTATTTTGTCCTGGGGAAAACCCCTTAAACCCCTTCATGCACCGGCCATTTTCCATTTTTCATCCCCTCCTTCTGTTTTTCCGACAATATAGCGAAACGAAGGCTTGCTTTTCGCATGACAAGTTGTACTTTTGAATGACAATTCATTTTGTCATGTGATGCACTGGAAAGCAGGAAAAAAAAATTCCAAGTGTGTTGAAAGTGCAAAAACGGGTAATTTCACAGTTATGTTTTTCGTTTTATTTAGGTCAATACAAGTATGCAGAAACCAAACCGGTAGTTTTTTTTTTTGTTTTTTTTCTTAAGTAGTGAAAATATTGGAAATTTGTTTTAAAAAAAAACAAACTTATTTTGTCACCGTTTTTTGGGATATGGTGCTATGTGATGACTTCTTTTTTGTGCCCAGAGCAGATATTTTACGGATACCGTTTTGGGGTAGATATGATGTTTTGTTTGCCTCTTATAGCATTTTATTGCAATGTTGCGGCCAAAAAAAAAAAGTAAGGCCAAAAAAAAGTATTTCCCGTGTTTAAATCTTTTTCTTATTACACCGCTTACCAATTAGATTAATTTTTTTTCTTCTTTGAAAGATCAGACTTTTACGAACGCAGAAATACAAAATATGAGATTTTTGAATGTCTCAAAATGGGGGTAAAGTGAAATTGTTTTTTGTTTTTTTGCATTTTTTTCATATTTTTAAAAACTTCTTTACTTTTTTACTGTATTTAATAGTCCCCTTAGGGGACTTGAAGCTTGCGATGGTTTGATTCCTTGCGCTATACATAGCAGTGCCTCAGCAGGGCTATGTACAGTGATAATCACGCTGTTAGAGGTACATGATAGCTCAATAAATAGCGATCTAGTGCAAGGAAAGATGTGGGCTTGGAGTGCAAGCCCACATCAAAGCCAGGGAACCGGCACATGATGTACCAGTACGTCATATGTTGGTAAGGGGTTAAGCGGAGTTAAAATTATTATTGGCAGCACGTTATTTTGTGAAAACATGAGATGTGCTGCTAATAACATGATATTCTAGGAGTATAGAAGTAGAGCCCATTAAACATTTGCAGGTCATCTTTTAAATGGCCAACTGTAGGTTGTTTAATGCAATCATCGATATCTCCTGAGTTAGGAATGCAGCACTTGACTTCAATACAGGCTGCAGAGCAGAAATCACCAAGCATTTCCTGTTGACCCAATGGGCTTGATCCATCGAAGCTTTTACGACAGAAAAACTCGCTTAAAAGCTTTGAAAAGTTGCACTTGTTCATGCATTAGGAGCATCGGGCTCCTCCATGACGCCTCATCAAGAGCAGCAAGATACATTGCCAGTCTTGATGAATCAGGGCCGTAGACTTAACAGGACTTGCAGCAAAGGACCAGTGCTGAAATCATTGTCTGAACAGCAAACTGGTACACGAATATACCTAAACACATACCTAGTACTAAGGGAACAATCTTGGTATAACATATCACTAGTACTCAATGACTGCATAAAGAAACTTATATCGGTAAAATATTTCCCCATCTGCATTATGGCAAAGTCATCACCACAAATAAAAAGTGCACCCCAGCTGTTGCTTTCACTCACGCTGAGTATTAATACTTCATGGATAACATTTTCACACATCATCAGTTGCTTGCAAAGTGTCTGATTTACCAAGATACTAAATTATGTAATCAGTAGGAAAATATTGATGTTTTACTCAAACCATACACCTAAAATTCAACTTTTAAAAGGATATTTCCATTCTTGTGTCATAGCCTAGCAATATGCCATCACTTTATGACTTGGTGGGCTTCACCCAACTTCTTGAGAATGATGGAGGCACAGTACTGACTTGAATACTGCACCTACTTTATAGTTTTGCCAAAGTCCAGTGCCACCCTGGCCACCCACCATGTGGGGAACTGCAGTAAGTATAAGTGGATGTGGCCAGATAAGCTTTCCAAAACATCTTGGTGGCCAGCAGGATCACTGTACAGGAAAAAGGCAGACGTCGGACCCCAGTGATCATAAAGTGATTCTTTCCCAAGTTTTCAAAAAAAAGTTTGTGCAGGATTAGAAAAAACTGCTTTCTACCAGAAAATGTGCCCCTCCTGTCCATGGGTTATGTCTGGTATTTCAGCTCTGCGTCATTGAAGCGAAGAGACCAGAGGCCTGCAATACCCCACAAACAAGCCAACAACATGTATTCTCAATCTTACAACTACCAACCGCCAAATGAAAAGTCTATGCGATGTCTGCCCACCTGGTTTGCATACTGTGTCTCCTTGTCCCGCTCTGTATTGGAATCACAGGAACATTTCTGCTTCTTTACTTGTTTGAGCTTCTCCTCCAGGTCTCGCTGCTCGTCATACAACTCTTCCATCTTCTGCATGTGCTCTGTCTGCAAACATTCAAACTCTTTCTGCAAGTTCTGCTGCTCTAACGTTAGTTCTTTCATAGCTTTCGAGCTACTCAGCATCTCAACTTCCTATCAAAGAAAAATCTTCATTTAAGACCGAAGAAAAACACAAGCTGTAGTCTTCCATTAAAAGTGTACATCTACGTTTTGGAAGCCTTCTCTATGACAAAGAATTATTTAAGCAAAAAAGCAGACAGATTTAGCGAATATAGGCCATATGTACTGTATCATATCACAGATATATTCATGATTCTGCGGCTTGTTGCCGAAAAACAGCCAACAGTGGGACAGTTTTCCCTGCATCAGAGTACCGTACAGTGCTTGTGTAATTCCTACCATTCCCAAAATTCCAATTGCCAGAACAAGTCCTACAAAGACATTGAGCCAACAGGAAATACTTTAACATTTCTGATTTGATTGTAACTGCAGGTCCATAGATGATACCAGCTGTAAGGGTACCGTTACACCTAGCGATGCACCAGCGATCCCGAACAGCGATATGACGCGGTCAGGATCGCTGGTGGGTCGCTAGTGAGCTGCCACACAGGCAGATCTCACTAGCGACATCGCTGGGGACGGGGATCGCTACTTACCTGTCGCACTAGGCGATCCTGCGTCCTCCCGCCCGGCTCCACGGGTCGCTCGTCGTCACAGCAGGAAGCGCAGCAGGAAGTGACCGACGAGGAATGATCCAGGAGCTTCTCGCGCGATCAGCGATAACCAGCGGGGGAGCGGGTCGGAGGTAAGTATCAGACACAGCGATATCGCTAGCAATATCGCTGCAACGTCACAAAATCGGTGATTTTACAGCGATATTGCTAGCAATATCGCTGTGTGTAACGGGGGCTTAACTCGGGATCAATACAAGATAAGCAATGCATTCACAACGTTTCACATTTAGGTAGATTATCTAAATAAGTAAACTGTAATATAGGAACATACTCGCTATTTTGGAGGGAGAGGACAAATATTAGACAAATACATCCAGCTATTTTAGACTTAAGTTCCCGTTACACACTGCGATATCGTTAACAATATCGCTGTAAAGTCACCGATTTTGTGACGTTGCAGCGATATTGCTACATGTGATATTTACCTCCGACCGGCTCCCCCGCTGGTTATCGCTGGTCGCGCGAGAAGGTCCTGGATCATTTCTCGTCGTCAGCTTCCTGCTGTGACGACGAGCGACGTGTGGACGCGGGCAGGAGGACGTCAGGATCGCCGCGTCTGACAGGTAAGTAGCGACCCCCAACCCCTGCGATGTCGCTGGTGAGATCTGCCTGTGTGGCAGCTCACTAGCGACCACTTAGCGATGCAACAGCGATCCATATCGTTGTCGGGATCGCTGGTGCATCGCTATGTGTAACGGTACCCTTAGAAGTAAAAAGAGAATGCTGCTGAACTATAAGACAAAGCTCGTCTTCCCATCACTCAGCATTATGCGGACATGTACCTGTAATGCTCTGCAGTTATAGTAATACGAAGTATGCAAGCATAATGTGGACTAGTACAGTTGTGGTCAAAAGTATTGACACCCCTGCAATTCTGTCAGATAATACTCAGTTTCTTTCTGAAAATGATTGCAAACACAAATTCTTTGGTATTATTATCTTCATTTAATTTGTCTTAAATAAAAAAACACAAAAGAGAATGAAGCAAAAAGCAAAACATTGATCATTTCACACGAAACTCCAAAAATGGGCCAGACAAAAGTAATGGCACCCTCAGCCTAATACTTGGTTGCACAACCTTTAGCCAAAATAACTGCGACCAACCGCTTCCGGTAACCATCAATGAGTTTCTTACAATGCTCTGCTGGAATTTTAGACCATTCTTCTTTGGCAAACTGCTCCAGGTCCAGATATTTGAAGGGTGCCTACTCCAAACTGCCATTTTTAGATCTCTCCACAGGTGTTCTATGGGATTCAGGTCTGGACTCATTGCTGGCCACCTTAGAAGTCTCCAGTGCTTTCTCTCAAACCATTTTCTAGTGCGTTTTGAAGTGTGTTTTGGGTCATTGTCCTGCTGGAAGACCCATGACCTCTGAGGGAGACCCAGCTTTCTCAAACTGGGCCCTACATTATGCTGCAAAATTTGTTGGTAGTCTTCTGACTTCATAATGCCATGCACACAGTCAAGCAGTCCAGTGCCAGAGGCAGCAAAGCAACCCCAAAACATCAGGGAACCTCCGCCATGTTTGACTGTATGGACCGTGTTCTTTTCTTTGAATGCCTCTTTTTTCTCCTGTAAACTCTATGTTGATGCCTTTGCCCAAAAAGCTCTACTTTTGTCTCATCTGACCAGAGAACATTCTTTTAAAATGTTTTAAGCTTTTTCAGGTAAGTTTTGGCAAACTTCAGCCTGGCTTTTTTAGGTCTCGGGGTATAAAGTGGGGTCTTCCTGGGTCTCCTACCATACAGTCCCTTTTCATTCAGACGCCGACGGATAGTACAGGTTGACTCTGTTTTACCCTCAGACTGTAGGGCAGCTTGAACTTGTTTGGATGTTAGTCGAGGTTCTTTATCCAACATCCGCACAATCTTGCGTTGAAATCTCGTCAATTTTTCTTTTCCGTCCACATCTAGGGAGGTTAGCCACAGTGCCATGGGCTTTAAACTTCTTGTTAACACTGCGCACGGTAGACACAGGAACATTCAGGTCTTTGGAGATGGACTTGTAGCTTTGAGATTGCTCATGCTTCCTCACAATTTGGTTTCTCAAGTCCTCAGACAGTTCTTTGGTCTTCTTTCTTTTCTCCATACTCAAGGTGGTACACATAAGGACACAGGACAGAGGTTGAGTCAACTTTAATCCATGTCAACTGGCTACAAGTGTGATTTAGTTATTGCCAACACCTGTTAGGTGTCACAGGTAAGTTACAGGTGCTGTTAATTACATAAATTAGAGAAGCATCACATGATTTTTCGAACACTGCCAATACTTTTGTCCACCCTCTTTTTTATGTTTGGTGTGGAATTATATCCAATTTGGCTTTAGGACAATTCTTTTTGTGTTTTTTCATTTAAGACAAATTAAATGAAGATAATAATACCAAAGAATTTGTGTTTGCAATCATTTTCAGGAAGAAACTGAGTATTATCTGACAGAATTGCAGGGGTGTCAATACTTTTGGCCACAACTGTATATGCACTGTTCAACATTGGCAGTTTGCATAATGTCCTGATTTCCTTGAAATAAACAGTCTAGGAGAAATCCTGCAGAGAAGTTCCAGGTAATTTCCTGTTGAGCTGCTTGCTCAGGTGAAAGGTTTTAACCAAGAAGGTATGTCACAATCTGTGTCCTAGTGCAGTCAGAAAAGGAAAAAGGCTCCTGCTGCAGCCAGTTGTTTTACAGCCAGACACCGGATTGTAATGAGGAGGTATGGGAAAACGGCATAAGTAGTAGATTTGGAGAAAATACTTCAGCACTCAACTTTGAGAAACATGCAGTAAATTTATTAACCCCTTTACTCCCGATGGTGGTTTGCGTGTTAATGACCGGGCCAATTTTTACAATTCTGACCACTGTCCTTTTATGAGGCAAAAACTCTGGAATGCTTCAATGGATCCCGGTGATTCTGAGATTGTTTTTTTTTTTTCATGGCATATTGTACTTCATGATAGTGGTAACATTTCTTTGATATGGCTTGCATTTATTGTGAAAAAAAAAAGGAAATTTGGCGAAAATTTTGCAATTTTCATGCCCTTAAATCCCGGAGATATGTCACACAAAATACTTAATAAGTAACATTTCCTACATGTCTATATGGGTCTATATGATAGAAAATACCCAAAAGTGACACCATTCGAAAAACTGCACTCCTCAAGGTGCTCAAAACCACATTCAAAATGTTTATTAACCCTTCAGCTACTTCACAGGAATTTTTGGAATGTTTAAAAAAAGTGAACATTTAACTTTGCTTCACAAAAATTTACTTCAGATCCAATTTTTTTTTTTTTTTTTTTAATTTTACCAAGGGTAACAGGAGAAATTGGACCCCAAAAGTTGTTGTGAAATTTGTTCTGTGTAAGCTGATACCTCATATGTGCAGCTAAACCACTGTTTGGGCGCATGGCAGAGCTCGGAAGGGAGGGAGCGCCGTTTGACTTTTTCAACGCAAAATTTGCTGGAATTGATATTTTATGCCATGCTGCGTTTGGAGAGCACATGATGTGCCTAAACAGTGGCAACCTCCCACAAGTGACACCATTTTGGAAACTAGACCCCCCCAAGGAACTTATCTAGATGTGTGATGAGCACTTTGAACTCCCAAGTGCTTCACAGAAGTAACATAGAGCCGTGAAAATAAAAAATCATTTTTTTTTTCCACAAAAATAATCTTTTCGCCTCCAATTTTGTATTTTACCAAGGGTAACAGGAGAAATTGGACCCCGAAAGTTGTTGTGCAATTTCTCTTGAATATGCCGGTACCCCATATGATGCGGAATACTACTTTTGAGGCACAGGGCAACGCTCCGAAGGGAAAAGGCGCCATATTGTAGTTCAGATTTTGCTGGAATGGTTTGAGGGTGCCTTGTCACTTTGGCAGAGCCCCTGAGGTGTCAGAACAACAGAAACGCCCTATACAATCTACACTCCCCAATGAATTCATCTAGGGGTGCAGTGATCATATTAACACCACATGTGCCTCACAGAATACTATACCACTGAGCGGTGAAGAAAGAATAAATTACCGGTACATTTTTACCACTGAAAGGCTGTTCTAATTTTTCTAAGGGCTAATAGGAATTTTTTTTTTTTTTTTTTAACAACAAACTGAGGTCCATTTTTTCCTGAGTATGCCAATACCATACATGTAATTGGGAAATATTTTTTAGTCACAGTGCAAAGCTCAGAAGGTAAGGAGTGCCAGATTTTACTGTTATGGTTTGCAAGTACCATGACCCACTGGGAGAGCCCATGAGGTGCCAGAACAGCAGAACCCGAATAAGTGACCCCATTTTACAAACTACACCTCTCAATGAATTCATCTAGGGATGCAGTGATCATATTGACACCATGGGTGAGTCACAGAATTTTATACCATTGGGCAGTGAAGACAAAATAACTACATTTTTACCACCAAAATTTGGTTTTAGCCAAAGATTTTACATTTTCACACAAGAAGTGGGTAAAAATGGCACCAAAATTTGTCCCACAATTTTTACTGAACGTGGCAATACCCCATATGTGGCTGTACAGTACTACTTAGCCATACGGAGAGAGACTCGGGAGGAACGGAGCGCTATTTGACTATTCAAGTGAATGGGTCTCAGAACATGTCAGTGTGTTTCCATGGATAGTGTGTCCATGGGCAAAACAACCTGACATATCCTTTTTTTTAATGTCAGCACGGGCCATTAAACGTCCCGCACATGTGCATACGCAAAACACAAATGGATGTCATCTGTGTGACACTCATTGGCGCCGGGGAAGAAGCGTTCTAGTAAGCGCTGTACCCGAACCCAGGTGCTGAACACGGCTCTCATCATTGTCCCCTGCTCTGCCGTCGATCGGCGCGAGCAAGGAGGAATGATGAGAGTTAGGGCCCCGTTACATTTAGCGATGCACCAGCGATCCTGACAACGATACGACCCGGTCAGGATCGCTGGTGCATCGCCAAATGGTCGCTAGTGAGCTGCCAAAAAGGCAGATCTCACCAGCGACATAGCAGCGGTCGGCTGTCGTTACTTACCTATCAGACGCGGTGATGAAGACGTCCTCGCGCCCGCATCGCTTGTCGGCGCCAGCAGGAAGTCGCCGACGAGAAACGGCTCAAGACGTTTTCGCTCGATCAGCGATAGCCAGCGGGGGAGCCAGTCGGAGGTAAGTGTCACATATAGCGATATCGCCAGCAATATCACTGCTGCGTCACAAAATCGGTGACGCTTTAGCGATATTGATAGCGATATCGCTATGTGTGAAGCCCCCTTTACATTTAAGTGATAAAAGACAGTAGGCGGCGGCTGATGGGACTATTACTCCCATCAGCCTACCCCTGCTGCTGCTAATAACAGTGAAAGCAGGAGAGGCTGATGGGGTTATTCATCAGCTGCCACCTGCGCTATAAATAAATCAATTTTTTTTTTAAATTATTTAAATAAATTTAAAACAGCTTGGGGACCCCTCTATTCTTGATAACCAGCCAGGCAAAACTCACAGCTGAGGGCTGCAACCCTTAGCTGTCAGCTTCAGCAAGGCTGGTTATCAAGAATAGAGTGGTCCCCAAGCAATACTGCAATATAGCTTTTTTATATGTACGTGTCAGCAGTGGGGTCCAATAGTGTTTAATTTCATTAAGTGTAGACATATAGGGTGCACTGACACGCCCTTAGCCTGCAGTATGAAGTTCTTTGTATCTTGATCGGGGCTGCTTATCCACCATTCGGACTATCCTGCATTGAAACCTTTCATCAATTTTTGTTTGCCATCTACATCCAGGGAGATTAGCTACAGTATAATGGGTTATAAACTTCTTGATTATGCTGTGCACAGTGCACAAAGGAACAACAAGATCTCTGAATATGGACTTGTAACCTTGAGATTGTTGATATTTTTCAGCCATTTTGGTTCTCACGTCCTCAGACATTTCTCTTTTCCTCTTTCAGTTCTCCATGCTTAGTGTGGCACACACAGACATAATGCAAAGACTGAGTTAACTTCTCCCCTTTTATCTGGTTTCAGGTACGATTTTGGTATAGCCCACACCTGTTACTTGCCACAGGTGAGTTTGAAAGAGCATCACAAGCTTGAAACAAAGTTGTTTACCCACAGTTTTAGAAAGGTGCCAAAAATTTGCCCTACTCATTTTTGGGGTTTTGTGTGAAATAATGTCCAATTTGCCCTTTTTCCTCAGTTTGTGTTGTTACAATACACACAAAGGAAATAAACATGTGTATAACAAAACTTGTGTAATTGGAATAATTTTCTGGAAAAATTTCAAAGGTGCCAACACTTTTGTCAAGGACTGTAAGCCTCTGGCATGTATGGAAACTTGGGCCCAAGTGCAGCTGCACTCACAGCATGCTTGCCTCTGCATGAGGATGAATAAGACATCTCTCTGCTCACAAAGCTTTGATGTAGTTTCACCAATATGTCGGAGGTGTGTTTATTTTTAAATGAAATAATGGAATATTAGCATATTAACCCCTTAACGACCGCCGATACGCCTTTTAACGGCGGTAATTTAGGGTACTAAAACCACAGCGCCGTTAATTCGCGGCGCTGTGATTTAAGTGAATAGCGCCCCCCAGTGTCGGATTTTCTCCGGGGTCTCGGCTGCCAGGGGTAGCCGAGACCCCAGAGAACATGAATCGGTCGGTTTTTACCGACCCCCGCTTTTGCGATCGCCGTTATTAACCCGATAACGGCGACCGCAAAAAAAAAAAAAAAAAAAGCCGATATTTCACTTATAATTTCTCTCTCCTTTGATGTGATCGCACATCAGAGGAGAGAGAAATAGGGTCCCCGATCCCCCCCGGTACCTCTCCGTGGCCCTCCGTCCCCTCCCGGTGGTCCCACGTCCCGCCGGCATCCTCCGATGGGCGCCGCCATCTTGAAAATGGCGGGCGCATGCGCAGTGCGCCCGCCGGGAATCTGCCGGCTCCGGCTGGCAGATTCCATTCATTATTTTGATCACTATGATAAACGATCATAGTGATCAAAATAAAAAAAATAGTGCGTAACCCCCCCGTTTATCACTCCCTTATATAGGCCAATCTAATGAAATAAAGAAAATATTTTTTTTTTCAGTTTTCCATTAGGGTTAGGGTTGGGCTAGGGTTAGGGCTAGGGTTAGGGTTGTGCTAGGGTTAGGGTTGTGCTAGGGCTAGGGTTGGGCTAGGGCTAGGGTTGGGCTAGGGTTAGGGCTCGGGTCACGGCTACGGTTAGAATTAGGGTTAGGGCGAACTAGAATTAGGGTTAGAATTAGGATTAGGGTTGGGATTAGGGTTGGGATTAGGGTTAGGGGTGTGTTGGGGTTAGGGTTGGAGCAAGAATTGAGGGCTTTCCACTATTTGCCAACTTTGGGGGTCTAAAAATTGGGGTCTAAAAAAATCACTTTTGTGGAAAAAAGACTTTTTATTTTCACGGCTCTGCGTTTATAAACTTTTGTGAAGCGCTTGGGGGTTAAAAGTGCTCACCACACATCTAGATAAGTTCCTTAGGGGGTCTAATTTCCAAAATGGGGTCACTTGTGGGGGGTTTCCACTGTTTAGGCCCATCAGGGGCTCTGCAAGCGCAACATGATGCCCGCAGACCATTCCATCAAAGTCTGCATTCCAAAATGGCACTCCTTCCCTTCCGAGCTCTCCCATGCGCCCAAACAGTGGTTCCCCCCCACATATGGGGTATCGGCGTACTCAGGACAAATCGTATAACAACTGTGCAGGTATGATTTCTCCTGTTACCCTTGTAAAAATAAAAATTTGGGGGCGAAAAGATCATTTTTGTTGAAAAAAATAGATTTCTTATTTTCACGGCTCTACGTTATAAACTTCTGTGAAGCCCTTGGGGGTTCAAAGTGCTCACCACACATCTAGATAAGTTCCTTAATGGGTCTAGTTTCCAAAATGGGGTCACTTGTTGGATGTTTCCACTGTTTAGGCACATTAAGGGCTCTCCGAACGCAACATGGCATCCGATCTCAATTCCAGCCAATTCTGCGTTGAAAAAGTCAAACGGCGCTCCATCCCTTGCGAGCTCTGCCGTGTGCTGAAAAAGTGGTTTACCCCCACATATATGGTATCGGCGTATTCAGGAGAAATTGTACAACAAATTTTGTGGTTGATTTTCTCTTTTAACACTTGTGAAAATAAAAAAAATTGGTTCTGAAGTAAGTTTTTTGCAAAAAAAAAGTTAAATGTTAATTTTTTCCTTCCACATTGCTTTAGTTCCTGTGAAGCACTTAAAGGGTTAATAAACTTCTTGAATGTGGTTTTGAGCACCTTGAGGGGTCTAGTGTTTAGAATGGTGCCATTTTTGGGTATTTTCTGTCATGTACACCCCTCAAAATGACTTTAAATATGATGTGGTCCCTAAAAAAAATGGTTTTGTATATTTTGTTGTAAAAATGAGAAATCGCTGATCAACTTTTAACCCTTATAACTTCCTGACAAAAAAAAATTTTGCTTCCAAATTTGTGCTGATGTAAAGTAGACATGTGGGAAATGTTATTTATTAAGAAATTTGTGTGACACATCTCTCTGATTTGAGGGCATAAAAATTTAAAGTTTTAAAATTGCAAAATTTTCAAAATTTTCGCCATATTTCCGTTTTTTTCATAAATAAACACAAGACTTATCGAAGAAATTTTACCACTAACATGAAGTACAATATGTCACGAAAAAACAATCTTAGAATCAGCGGGATCCATTAAAGCGTTCCAGAGTTATAACCTCATAAAGGGACAGTGGTCAGAATTGTAAAAATTGGCCTGGTCATTAAGCTGCAAACTGGCTCTGTCGCTAAGGGGTTAAAGGGGTTTTCCCACAAACAAAAGTTCATTTTAATCAATAGATCTTGGAAGAAAAAAAATTTCCACAATCAGTTGTGCTTAAATAAAATGTTCCTGTACTGAGGTAATCTTATAAACGTGCCCCTGCTGTGTACTGTGTAATAGCGGTGTCTGACCATGCTGGAACATGGTCTGATCATACCACAGCTCCTGGGCAGTGGAGGAAGCAAAAGAGAGTACAGACATTAAAATATGGGATCGCAGCTGATTCTTTTTGTGAGGTAAAACATTTCCCAGTTTTTTTTAAACGATGTTCTACTTCAAAGAAAGAACAATTTGTCATCTAATGCTGTCTGTATACTTTTTCTTTTCTCCCCACCTGCCCAGAAGCTGTGGTATGATCAGATCATGTTCCTGCACAGCCAGACACAGCCATCACACAGTACACAGCAGGGGCACATTTATAAGATTATCTCAACACAGGAACATTTTATTTAATCACATCCAGTTGTGGAAGTTATTATTATTCCAAGATCTATTGTTAAAGAGAACTTTAAAAGGAAGGTGCCATCCAAAAAAATTTTTTTCAGCAATTGAAAAAATGTAAAGAATTAATGTTTACATTTTCTTAAAAAATATTATCATTTGTTTTTAATTTTGCAAAATATGAAAAATAATTTTAAAAAGTTTGGCATTTCCACTTGTTAACACTAGGGGGAGCAGCTACTGAAATCTGGCACAAAAACCTATGACATCTAGGAACACAGTGAGCAGCCATTTTGATGGGGCCTGCAAAGTTACTGACTGTCTTTGCATGTAAAGTCTGGATCAGAACAGGTCATCAATCAGCATTTCTGTGGAGCAGACAAGAAGACGGTCCATCCATGTGTATAAAACACAGCGCTCTATGTACAATCCCTGGCACCGAACAGGGTGCCCCCCACAGACCAGCACACTGCTCTCCTGAAATACTCTGTGCTGCTGTCTCCCTGCTCCTTCCACCATATATCAGGCCCCGGTCACCTCGCTTTCACACATCGCCAGGACAGGATCTGAGGAGAGGAATGGGGTCTTCGGTCACTGAGGATGGCAGGCAGCAAGGATTCTGGGAGCAGGGTGACAGCAGCACAGAGTATTTCAGGAGAGCAGTGTGCTGGTCTATGGGGGGCACAGAGGGAGATATATGGGGGAGGAGCAGGGTGACAGCAGCACAGAGTATTTCAGGAGAGCAGTGTGCTGGTCTATGGGGGGCACAGAGGGAGATATATGGGGGAGGAGCAGGGTGACAGCAGCACAGAGTATTTCAGGAGAGCAGCGTGCTGGTCTATGGGGGGGTCACAGAGGAGATATATGGGGGAGGAGCAGGGTGACAGCACCACAGAAATCCAGGAAACATTTCTGCTGATTGATGGCCTGTTCTGATCCAGACTTTGCATGCAAAGACCCCATTCCCCTCCTCAGATCCTGTCCTGGCGATGTGTGAAAGCGAGGCGACAGGCGCAGTCCGGGGTGACGCTGGGAAGCAGGCTGGGGGGAAATGTAGCCATACAGTAACAATAAAAATGAGACCCCTCTCTTCAGCTGCCTCACCAGCCCACCCCTGACTGCACCTATTACCCCTGACCCGTGTGCAGGTGCTGAGCCAGAACCACCCTAGAATGCTTTTAGCAGATAATACTGCCATAGTATTCTCACATAATACCGCCATATACTTCACACATAATACCGCCATATAGATCATACCACCATGTAGATCACACATAAAACCAGCAGGGTGACAGCAGCACAGAGTATTTCAGGAGAGCAGTATCACACGGGATAGGATTAGATACACGGCTCAGCAGACAGTATCACACAAGAGAGGATTAGATACACAGCTCTATAGACAGTATCACATGGGATAGGATTAGATACACGGCTCAGCAGACAGTATCACACAAGAGAGGATTAGATACACAGCTCTGCAGTCAGTATCACACAGGAGAGGATTAGATACACGGCTCAGCAGACAGTATCACACAAGAGAGGATTAGATACACAGCTCTGTAGACAGTATCACATGGGATAGGATTAGATACACGGCTCAGCAGACAGTATCACACAAGAGAGGATTAGATACACAGCTCTGCAGTCAGTATCACACAGGATAGGATTAGATACGGCTCAGCAGTCAGTATCACACAGGAGAGGATTAGATACACAGCTCAGCAGTCAGTATCACACAGGAGAGGATTAGATACACAGCTCAGCAGTCAGTATCACACAGGGGAGGATTAGATACACTGCTCTGCAGACAGTATCACACAAGAAAGTATTAGATACATGGCTCAGCAGTCAGTATCACACAGGGGAGGATTAGATACATGGCTCAGCAGTCAGCATCACACAGGATAGGATTAGATACATGGCTCAGCAGACAGTATCACACAGGATAGGATTAGACACACAGCTCAGCAGTCAGTATCACACACGGTAGGATTAGACACACGGCTCAGCAGTCAGTATCACACAGGATAGGACTAGATACACGGCTCAGCAGTCAGTATCACACAGGAGAGGATTAGATACACGGCTCAGCAGTCAGTATCACACAGGGGAGGATTAGATACACGGCTCAGCAGTCAGTATCACACAGGAGAGGATTAGATACACGGCTCAGCAGACAGTATCACAGGAGAGGATTAGATACACAGCTCAGCAGTCAGCATCACACAGGAGAGGATTTGATACACGGCTCAGCAGTCAGTATCACACGGTAGGATTAGATACACGGCTCAGCAGTCAGTATCACACAGGAGAGGATTAGATACACGGCTCAGCAGGCAGTATCACACAGGGGAGGAATAGATACACGGCTCAGCAGGCAGCATCACACAGGAGAGGAATAAATACACGGTTCAGCAGGCAGCATCACACAGGAGAGGATTAGCTACACGGCTCAGCAGTCAGTATCACACAGGAGAGGATTAGATACACGGCTCAGCAGTCAGTATAACACAGGGGAGGATTAGATACACGGCTCAGCAGTCAGTATCACACAGGAGAGGATTAGATACACGGCTCAGCAGACAGTATCACAGGAGAGGATTAGATACACAGCTCAGCAGTCAGCATCACACAGGAGAGGATTTGATACACGGCTCAGCAGTCAGTATCACACGGTAGGATTAGATACACGGCTCAGCAGTCAGTATCACACAGGAGAGGATTAGATACACGGCTCAGCAGGCAGCATCACACAGGGGAGGAATAGATACACGGCTCAGCAGGCAGCATCACACAGGAGAGGAATAAATACACGGTTCAGCAGGCAGCATCACACAGGAGAGGATTAGCTACACGGCTCAGCAGGCAGTATCACACGAGACAGTATTACAGATATGCCCACACTGGTGTAACTGCCCCCGCCCCAATTATACACTAGACTATGGGCTGTATATGTCACTGTCCTCCTCAGACAGCCATAAAAGCTGTCATAAAAAGGAAGGTGTCAGATTACCAGAGATCACTGGGGCTGTGAGTGAGGAGGCGGAGACAGAGGAGGACAGTGGAGCTGGAGCAGGAAGCACAGTGCAGAAAGTCGAGCTCAGCAGATAGCACTGGGCTACAGTAAAATGGCGCCCAGCCACACCTACAGCAGTGAATGGTGCAGCCAAGAGGGGCGTGCCCAGTTCACTGCTAATGAGGCTGCAATGTGGGGTCGGGAACCGACCACAGTCTCCTATGTCCAGGGACGGCCATATTTGCAGACTGTATGAGTCCTCCACAGACCTGCAAATCAAGATGGCAGCGCCCAGTGGCTACATTAAAACATTATTACAAACAAACCATAAATCCAAGTTAGTACAACATTTGCTGAAACAACATGTTTTGTTACTTACTCTTTTTTTGCAAATTATATAAAATTGCGGCACCTTCCCTTTAATTTGTGGGAAAACCCCTCAAAGTCCTCTTTCAGATGTCCGTGAATCATGATTTGAGCACAGGTTGGGTACAGTTATGGTTCCCATAACCAGAGCTTGACAGCCTCATAAAACATACACGGGGCTGTTGAGTTTGGGTTCGGAGAGTCGCGGGCAATCCGCACACTGACTAATACACAGATGTCTGAATTCACCCATATAAAGAGATTATCTAACATGAAGATTACTGAATAGTTTGACGTACAGAAATGAATGTGCGGCCCTATTGCATCTTACGCTAATTATGCCCTTACATTTGATAAATGTGACAGTGACGTGTATTGCAGGTTTTCTTTATGCGTCTCAGCTTTGCACATCACGATTCAACAATCTTTATCTTGTAGAAGCATATATTTTTATGATTTGCACATAAAGAAATTTTTTTTCAGGACATGAAGATATAAACTATCAATAAAAGGCTTGTATGTACAGACCTACAGTATCAGCGATCACAAGCGTTGAAGTCACAATAGTCCTGTACTTACCATCTGGATTTGGTGCTTTTTCTGTAAAATGTAATTTAATTTTTCTTGCTGTTTAAGAAAGGTCTTCACAACTTCTTCCATAATGTGACCCTTGTCATCCTCACATACATCATCTTTATTACAGACTGGAATGTCTTTCTCCTCATTGCTGGCTTCTACGGACAGAAGCATACATGATTAATATGTCATAAAATTGGAGAAAAAAAGAATAGCTATGGAAACACCAGGGCATGTGCATGACTGATCTTATCCTCATTGAAAAGATGCCACTTGAAAATGTGATTTGGTTAGGCCTGGCGAGTCTCATTACAATACGGCCAAATCATTGACTTCAACTTGTTCATTATATAATAGTGAGTTTCATGAAAATGGGGAAAAATGCAAAGAAAATACAAACAACCATAGTTCACCATTTAAATCTCCTGGCGTTTCAGTGCAAAGCACTTCTCATAAGGCATACACAATGTCTGCGCAGTCTGCACGGTGTACCATTAAAGAGTACCACATATATTTCAGTCATTGCAACATGAGGTACGGGTGTAGCCATGCAGAGTGCCTTAAAAAAGTATTCATACTCTCAACTTTTCCACATTTTTCACTTTACATTCAAAAACTTAAATGTATTTTTTGGAATTTTAAATGATATCAACACAAAGTAGCAAGCATGTGTGAAGTGTAAAGAAAAATGACAGTTTTTCTAATTATTTTAAAAATATAAATCTGAAAATTATGACATGCATTTGTATTCAACCCCCTGTAGTCAGATACCAATAAATAAAATCCTGAGTGCCCAATTGCCTCCAAAAGTCACATACGTTAATTAGTAAACTGAGTGCACCTGTTCAATTTATTCTTTGTATTACTACAGCTGTTCTTTGAAGGGTCAATTGAGATTTTTTTTTTAAAACATTAGGCATCAAACAACATTATGGAAATCAAAAGGAACACACTAGACATGTCAAGGATAAAGTTGTGAAAACAGCCCAAGCTCTAAACATCTCACGGCGCACTGTTCAATCAATCATCAAAAAAAATGGAAGGAGTGGTACAACTGGAAACCTACCAAGACATGGCCGCCCACCTAAACTGATATCCCAAACAAGGCAAGCACTAATTGCAGAAGCAGCCAAGAGGCCTATGGTACCTGTGGAGGAGATGCAGAGATCCACAGCTCAGGTGGGAGAATCTGTCCACAGGATAACTGTAAGTTGTATGTTAAAAGCAAGCCATAAGAAGTCCAGTTTGCAGTTTGGAAATAGCAAATCTAGCACCCTGGTCCAAGAGCATCATTGGTAGTGCGTGACCACTAACCAGAAAACTACAAACATCCTCCTACCTGCAGGAAACCCTGGTACTTTTTTTTTTTTAAATTTGTAGACCTGGCTCGAAATAATTGTTGCGGTGCAATGGCCATGTCTATTAATCCAGAAGGTTCAAAGGGCTTTGGTAGGAGACAATGACCAACTGATGCGGTAGCTGGATCAGGGTCCTGCAAATATTTTTGCTCAATTTTAGTAACAGACCATGAATAGAGAGATCGCTCTTATAGGAGTCTGAGTCATTTACCGAGACCAGTTTCCTATGGTGCATGTAGACGTTGGAACATAAGCAGCTATGGCAAGATGGCTGCCCCAACAATCAAGTACAGTAAACAAAATTTAAAAAAAAAAATCAAATAAAAAGGTTTTATTTTCTATTGCAACTGCAACAAAATTCCAACAATGGCAGATAAAAAAAAAAAACCTCCTATAAGTACATCCTAATTAATTCTAGAATATAAAATTGATCACAATTTTCAGCTCTGATTCTTTTCAGTAACATCCTTACAGCTCTACCGATGACCACGAGGACAGAAGTTATGCAATGGACAACTGTACTCTCTACTCCCCTCTTATCTCCTCTTCCCACAATCGCATGCAAGATTTCTCCCGCGCATCCCCTCTACTCTGGAACTCTCTACCACAACAATATATCAGACGCTCGCCTACCATCGAAACCTTCAAAAAGAATCTGAAGACCTACCTCTTCCGACAAGCCTACAACCTGCAGTAACCACCGATCAACCAAACCAATGCCCGACCAGCTCCACCCTCACCCTTCCCTTGTAGATTGTGAGCCTCCTGTACCAGTTGTGACTTGTACTGTTTAAGAATAATGTATTTGTTTTTAATATGTATACCGCTCCTCACATGTAAAGTGCCATGGAATAAATGGCACAATAATAATAATAATAATAATAATAATAATAATAATAATAATAATAATAATAATAATAATAATAATAATAATAAAACTGTATGGACTGAAGGACTTTTTTATAATGTAAGAAGCTTTACTACAAGTGCTACAGTAAAGAACATAACTGGACAGAGTCTCCTCTGCCTCCTCCTTTCCACCTCCTGCTCCATAGCCCCCAGCAGCAGCAATATTTTGCACTTAGAGATTGTCTTACAAGACTTCGGTATTTGTATGGTTATTTGTTGTATAGTCAAAAAAATGATACTTTGGATTGGGAAAAGAGCACTAAATAAAATGCATATTGATTTTGTGAACAAAGATTAAATGGTGGCCCGCCTGGCACAGATATCGGGAAGGCAGTAAAGGGAGAACGGTGGGAACATTAGGCTCTCTGCATCTTTTATAGCCTGTGATGGTTTAATAAATCTTTTTCAGCTATATGCCACTGTCCATAAAGAGGAGCGTAAAGCAGCACATCGTACGATTCATGTGGCTTAGCCTTCACCTTAGCCGAGTACATAACAGGCAGAGATAATGTGAGCAGTGCCATGAGATTCATAAGGCGAGCCTATAGAGCTCCTCCACACAGCCATCTCAAATAATCTCGGCAAACTACTCAAACAGGATTAATGTTTGAAAACAAGAAACGCCATGTGTTTGGCATCCACTACCCTGTGGTCTCCTCCTCTTCAGGTGAACTGGATTCCGATCTGTTAGGGCGAGTTTACACTAGACGATTATCGGGAACGTTATGTTCATAGGAAACCTTGTTTCCGATAATGGGAAGGTGTAAACAGGCTAAAGACAACCCAATGAATGAGAAAAGGCTTGTTTGTCAGGTGACAGGATTTTAATTCTGGCGTAAAAATAATTGTTCTCCGCAGCACATGATCCTGTGTAAACCTGAGATGTGTTGCTGCTGGAAACAATGACAGTGTATATGCTATGCGCATTAGAGTTGGGCTCAGCCTGTCTAAATGGCTGACGATCGGCATACGTGTAGATGGCTTCTTGTCAGCTAGCATAGCCACCTTTAGACTGATACATTAAAACTAAACACCCCAGGATCAGACTAATCCCACCGAATACAATTTGTGGAGTAGAAGTTAGGCTATGTGCCCACGTTGCGTGTTAAAACGCACACTGAAAACCGGACTCCTTCTCAGAAATCGCGCATTTTTCTCCACACAATTTCACCGCGATTCTGTTCGCGATTTTGCCGCGATTTTCTCAAGCACTTTCCAAGCGATTTGAAGCATCGCTTGGAAAGTGATTGACAGGTTGGTCACACTCGTCAAACAGTGTTTGACAAGTGTGAGCAGCTTTTTACTATTGAGGCCGCCTATGCGGCGTCAATAGTAAAAGATAGAATGTTAAAAATGATAAAAAATAAAAAAATCGGGGTATATTTACCTTCCGACGTCCCGTGCTGCCATCCCGGGCCTCAGCGTTCCCAGTAATGCCTTGCGAGACCTGTGATGACGTAGTCTCGCGTTGCTATAGCGATCTCGCGAGACCACGTCATCACTGGACCATACCGCAAGGCATTACTGGGAACGCTTAGGCCGGAAATGCAGCGCGGGACGCCGGAAGGTAAATATACCCCGATTTTTTATTTTTTATTCTTTTTTTTACAGGGGTATGGTACCCAGGGCCTGGAGGACAGTCTCCTCTCCTCCACACCGTGGGTACCATCCGCACATGAGACGCTTAACTTCCCGCATGGTGGGCATAGCCACATGCGGGAAGTAAGCGATTCTCATGCATTCCTATGGGTGCGGAATCGCGGCAATTCTTTGCGATTCCGCACAAAAGAATGAGCATGCTGCGATTTTTTCCGCGATGCGATTCCGCCGCGGAAAAAAGCGCAGCATTAGCACAGCATGTGCGGAATGCCATAGGAATGTATGGGGGGCGTTCTGTACACGATTTTTAAACGTTTTTGCTCCGAAAATCGCGGCAAAAACGCTTAAAAATCGCATCGTGGGCACAGCCTCAAAATATGCAGGGAAAGGGACGAAAGCTAAGGCTGTGTGCACACGCTGCGGAAAAGGTGCGGATTCATCCGCGCGGATTTTGTACAATCCGCAGGTGAAACCGCAGGTCAAAAGACCTGCGGTTTTACCTGCGGATTGCTCTGCGGTTTTGCCCTGCGGTTTTTCATCTCCTCAATGGAGGAGATGGCAAACCGCAGGAGAATCCGCAGAAAGAATTGACATAGGGAATCATTGTACTGTACACCGCAGCAAAAACTGCTGCGGGTCCGCAGCGGCCAAAACCGCTGCGGAACCGCAGCAAAATCCGCAGCGTGTGCACACAGCCTTATAGAGCATGACAGAGTGGCCTGATGTTTGTTTATTTATTTATCTTTTAACTCCTATGGACAAGATTTAGGCTATGTACTCACGTATGCAGAAAGTTCCTGACTAAAAACCGGACTCCTTCCCAGGAAAAACGCGTTTTTTATGCGTTTTTTTTCCAGAGCATCTACATTCTCATAGAATATAGCTGGAAATGCGTTTTTTACTGCAAAATTAATGAACATGCTGCGTTTTTTACCGCAATGCGGGTTTTTTGCAGAACAAAACACATGTGCACAAAAATTGCAGAATGCATAATAAGAATGGGATGCTTAATGTATGCATTTTTTAAGCGTTTTTGCATGGAAAAAAATGCAAAAAAAAACGCTTATGTGGGCACACAGCCTTAAAATACTGTACCAAAGGGAGGCATAATAACCTCCTCTCAAGCTCGTGGATCCAATGCAGGCCACTTTGCTGACCAGAACAAGTGTGGTGTCTAGGTGTCACAGGACCACTGATGCCTCTGATTGCCTGCAGTGGTTAAGTGATGTAGAAGAGTAAATCATCGGATGCTTCTCTGATGATGCGCTGCTAACTACATACATAATATGTCTACAAAAGTATAGCGTTATGTGCCACACGTGCAAGAAGTGTCTGAGACAAATCCCCCTGTAGGGTGTTAAATTTTGACCCTCTGCAGTCACCACTAGGGGGAGCTTATGACATAAGGTTGGCATATTGATTGCATTAATAACAATATAGACTATAGGGGTCCTCCACTACTGGACCACCCTAACTTAAACAATTTAGAACCCCAATTGAAATAAAAACAGTGCTCATTTGACTCCCGCTTCGGTGCGTTCCAGCGATGCCGGCACTGCTGTCCCCAGATAGCGATGTGACTTGGTTTATGGGCAGGCAGTAGCCAATGGGCAGCTCCTCGCCAGCTGCAGCCTTCACCATTTCATCAGAGTGGATGTCTGCTCTGACAGAATATTGGTGAGTAGTCGCAGTCGACGAGTGGATGGAACGGCGCTGCTGCAGGAGCTACAGTAAGTGTATATGGTTTTATTTTAAAGAATCATCCTGAATTAAGCTGGAGTTGCCCAGCAGTGGACAATCCCCAAGTTTGGAAGTTCTCCTCTATCCATCTTCCTGATCGCTGGAAGTCCGACTGGAACCCCAAAAGATCCCCGAGAACAGAGCTGTGAGATACCCTGTCTGAATAGAAAGGAGTATGAGTATGCACCCCAAGGTCCAATCATTTTCTGTGGGACTCCCAGAGATAAGAGAGCACAGTGGTTGGCCATCTGCGACAGTCCCATGTAGAATTAATGGAGCAGAAGTACGCAGCTCAACCTCCTCTCCATTCAGACAGGGCTTTTCAGAGCTCTATCCCCTTACAAAGAGCAGCATGGTCTGATGACAGGTCACTTTCAGATCCCCCTAATGAATTTATATCTATGCAGAGGATAAGTCTGAGCTGGAAGCATGTGCTCAGAGATATGGTGCTTGCTGTGAAAGTCATGTTATTTGGCAACTAAACAATATTTTCTTAAGTGTGGCAGAATACTTATGGGCTTCATTGTGCAAAAAAGCTCTTTCAGCAAAAAAGGATATATTTCAATATCGTAAATCATTTTCAGTGTATTATGTACTGACTGATGAACATCATTCAACATCTCCCTGCTATCGTGTCTTCAGTACAGCTGAACAGCAGTTTCCATGTCTTATCACATTATGTCACATCCTTGGGGACAGCAAAACAATCAGGAAGATAATTCCAGGTATCAGAGAAGTAAGCTGTTAATCAGGGCATCTTGCAATATTCCTTGGAGGATCATGGCTTCTGCTGTTCACATGCGTTACTTACGTTGTCTATTACTGGACTCGCTATCTGGTTTCAGATCTACGCTCTGCTGTTCCTCCATGGAGAGGTCAGGGTATGAGGTAGCAGATTTATGCTTTGTGCTCTGGGCCTGGTTTTCAGACTGCGCCACTGACTGCTTGTTCGTCTCTGCTTCTCTTCTTATGGGTTTGGAGTCCTTACATTGCGATACAGCAGCGGAAAGGGACACATTTGGCGCCACAACTTTATCGTACATATAGAGATAGTAACTGAAAAAATAAACAAAAAACAAAATATTAAAGAAAAATCTGATGTATACACACTGTAAATATAGCTTATATTATAAGGGAATCTGTCAGCAGGGTTTTGCTATGTAATCGGAGAGCAGCATAATATAGATCAAGACTGCCTGAATACAGTGATGTATCAGTTACTTGGCTAATTGGTGCAGAGTTGATAGCATCCCTGTTTTACTGCTGTCGCTGTGGCAGTGCTCAGAATGCTAAGCCCTGTATAAGCCCACCCACACCTCTGATTTGCAGCTTCCTGTGTGCACTGTGCTTTGCCAGAAACCTGCCAATCAGTGGTGGAGGTGGGTTACACAGATTAGCCTGACTGGAATGCATGTGAAACCTAGTCAGGCAGTGACAATCTCCTGCTGATAAAACACTGGATTGTATTGAAACTATAACACACAGCCTATTAAGTGATACATCACTACAATCAGGCTCTCTTCCTCTATATGATGCTGCTCTCAGATTACATGTTAAAAACCTGCTGACAGATAACCTTTAAAATCTTGGCTGGCCATTAATAGAAATGGGCTTAAAGAGGACCTGTCACTAGGTGAAAAGTGACCCAGTATTTAGTACGCTGAAATGCTAATTTTTATCATCTTTACCGAGGTGTGTTGTTCACAGTATTCTCTGGGGGAATATCTTCAGGCTGCTCAGCACTATTACCTTTTGAGCCATGCCCCCATGGTTAAGACCATAGAAATTAGCACAAACTAAAAATGACCACATCATGAATAGTATGGTGGATTTCAATTAAAGAATATAAAACTCAGGGGAGCAGGGGAACTAAAACTGGAGACCGGTCTTTTTTTTTTTTTTTTTTTTTAAACGATTTTGTCAGCACATCAGAAATGGCCAGATTTTGCACTTACGGTACTTTAATCCCACTGCTCCCGAGTGTTACTTTTTTCCTTTTTTTTTTTTTAAATCCATGATACTATTCCTTTTTTAGTTTAATTTTTTTATTTTAAATAAAAGACATGTGTTTCTAAATATGTTGGAAGTTACTGTACCTTTTCTTTTTTTATTTAGCGCACCGAAATGATAATTTTTATAGTTTGTGTTGAGGGGTGTTGCTCACAGGATTCCGTAGAAACTTGTATTTAGCATTGATCTCTTGTAAAAAAAACTATCCAAAATTAGCATACTGGGCAAATCTAAATAAAAATTCATATTTCTGGATCCACATATTTTTCTTTATAAGAAAAGTTTAGGAAGCAGCAGGAATAAACTAAGTGCAAAGCACTGTCCATTTTTAACTGGTGACAGCGCTTCTGAAAATGCCACTCTTGACCCAACCAGTGGCTTTTTACAATGAAACATAAAGTAGGCTATGTCTGCGTGTTGCGTTTTTGCGGGATTTTTTTTCTGCAGGGAAAACCTGCTCTCTCGGCAGTAAAGAAGCTGCTCACAAAAAGCAGGTTTTGCTGCGTATTTGCTGAGGGTTTTTGTGTCATGTGCGTGATAGAGTGTAGTGCCCAAGAAAATCATGATGCAACTTCCTTAAGGTTTTTGTGCCAAAAATGCAGCAAAACGGGATACCTACATCTTTGCGGTGTTTTTGCAGTTACTCATTGCTTTCTAGGAGTGAAAAAACACTGCAAAAACACTGAAAGAAGGGATATGCTGCAATTTTAAAAAACGCAGCAGTTTTCCAAATTCGTCAGGAGAAAAAAAAAACCAATGTATGTGGATGAGATTTCTGAAATCTCATAGCTTTGCTGGTACTGTAAAACCCAGCTTAATTTGCATTAAAAAAAGGTTTTTAATATTAGACAGTGTAGGACTATCCCAAACAGAGTTACCGTGTCGTGGTGGGATGGCTTTCATGCTACTTTTGATCAAAAACAGTATTACTGAAAACTCTGTATTATTTAGATGCACTTTTGCTTTTACTTATTTAGTTACAGCAGGGTTTTTGCTCATTTTGTCTTTTGCGGGTTTTATGTTTTATGGCCAATGTCAACATGCAATTATATGCTGTGTGTGTATCAACTCAAACCAAGCTCAATTTTTGTGTTTTTTAATAAAAAAAAAAAATGCCGCAAGAAGCGTAATGTGTGAACAAAGATTTATGCTATTGTAGTTTTGTTTTTGAAATTCACAAGATTGCTTGAAGTAATCCACTGTAACAAAACCTCAACTGCAAAAAAATATTTCTCCCCAATAACAGCAAGCAAAGACCTGAACACCTGAAGAATTGCAACGCTGAGTAGAAAGTTGTGTGCAATAGGTAAAACTTTATTTCCCCCAATAAACTCCTTTTAGGCCGGGGTCAGACGTGCGAGAAACTCGGACGAGTCTTGCAAGTCAATACCTGGCACTGCCGCCGGCACTCGGATCGGAGCGTTCAGCTCCATGTATTTCTATGCAGCTGAACGCTCCGATCCGAATGCCGGGTATTGACTGCAAGACTCGTCCGAGTTTCTAGCACATCTGACCCCGGCCTTAGAGGAAATATTGCTCACAATTAGCATGACAGTATTCCCAGTGTGTTCACAAGGAAATAAATTAAATAACATCTTTATTTTCCCTTCACTAAAGATGAAGAATATCTGTTCAATCATCGGTATTCACTGCCTTTCAAAATGTAATTCAATTCAGACTTCATTTAATCCATTAATATTTATACAATGCATTTGTCTCACTGCAGGTAGCCAGCGTGGAAAATGAACCCGTACAGGCGGGGTGGGATGATGCAGGCCTAAGGCCTGTTTCACACATACGTTTTTTTCCATCAGTTGCAATCCGCGAAAATGGCGGGACACAGATCCGCAAGTGCTTTGAAAGGAACGTGTGCTACCGGACCGTTGCTTTGACGGATCCGTGGAAGGTAGAAATTTAAAGGAACCCGTGCCCGGGGAGGAGAGAGTGAGTGAGAGTGTGAGTGAGTGAGTGAGAGAGTGTGAGTGAGAGAGTGTGAGTGAGAGAGTATGAGTGAGAGAGTATGAGTGAGTGTGAGTGAGAGAGTGTGAGTGAGAGAGTGTGAGTGAGAGAGTGTGAGTGAGAGAGTATTTTTGTCAGACGCCAGACCTTGAATTTAGGGTTAAATTTCCAGCAGAGGCAATCCTTCCGGGCATGCGCAGTGTACAATTGCGGATCCGGCAGCACAAAAACGTTGCAGTGTCCGTCCTGTCATGTCGGTGAACGCCAAAATTTTGGTGGATCCATAAAAAAACGGATCCAACGGATGACCATCCGTCAAGATCCGCCGATAATGCAAGTCAAGGGGAAAAAACGGATCCGCCAAGAAAAATGGCGGATCCGGTTTTTTCAAAATGGCGGATTTTGACTGATGGTGACAGACGGATTTGTGAAACAGGCCTAAGGTCTGTTTCACACATCCGTTTTTTGGCGTTAGTCAAAATCCGCCAATTTCTGAAAAAAACGGATCCACCAAAAAAGGGGCTGATCCGTTTTTTTCCCCCCATAGACTTACATTAGTAGACTTACATTTTTCGGTCTCTCGGGCGGATGGGACGGACACTGCAACGATTTTTGGACTTGATGGTCCGCTATTTTTAACTGCGCGGAAGCTTTGCTCTAGGAACACAACAAAAAATCTCTCTCTTTTTCCGGGCACGGGTTCCTTTAAAATTCAGCCGTCGGTGGATCCGTCTCAACAACGGCCCGCCGCCACATGTTCCTCTCAGTCCGCCGACGGATCCGTTTTCCGCCATTTGGGCGGATAGCAACTGATCTGAAGGACGGTTGTGTGAAACAGGCCTAAGATTCATGGAAAACTGCCTTCATTTCTTCCTCCTTGTATCTATGATTATGATCAGTCTCACTGTAACAAAATAGCAACTTGCCACCTGATCTTACAGCTTGTACTAAAACAGTATTCTTTCAACTTTCAAATCATTGATTATGAAGACTGCAAACTATCTAAATAAGCATATATAAAAAAATGCTAACGCAAAAGGGAACAAGAAGCGGCAAAAAGGAGGCAACAAAAGAGCGAATTAAAGATAAAGAAAAAGTAAGAAAAAGAAAAAGATACAGAAAGCAAAAGAAAAGAAAGCCATTGAAAAAAAGTGGAAAAAACAAAGCAGAAGGGAGAAAGTGAGCAAAAGCAAAAAATATGAAAGAAAAAAAGAAAATATAGTAAAACGAAATGCAAAAGAAAAAAAAAAAAAGTTTAAGTAGGAGGGAGAGCACAAGATGGAAGCCTACATGTATAATAAGTGGTATCCCTGACTACTCTGGTACATAGATCGCTTCCATCAGCCACTCCTGATACATCCGCGATATACTGTTACAGGCAGATGAAAAGCTTGGAACTGCATTGATCCGTTAAATAAAGGGGCCATGACTCTTTTATAGAAAGTGAAGCACTTTGGAGCATAACTTTGTCCAGACAAATCTTTGTCAAAATTCTCCCACTAACACATGCATCAACCAGAGACTATACTGTGACTTTAGATTTTAGACAAGGCAACCAATTTTTACACGCACTTCATTACATTAATAAAAATAACTCGGCATGGGGTATTGCCCTGAGTGGTACGTCTACTCAGTCATATCTCATTGCGAGATGGAAATCTTTGGGAGCCATGAAGAAAATCCTAACAGTATGATTTCCACTGAAGAAAACAGCTTTCCTCGTGGGCTGCATTGCTCTCCTGTCCATACAGTCCTCATGGGCTGCTTGTGGAGAAGCATGTGACCACACATGTCCATCAGCCTCCGCCAATTGTAAAACTCCCTCACATATGAAAGCTGCTTTTCTATTGGAGGAGGCTCATGGGCTATCTGGTCACATGCTCCTCCACAAGCAGCCATGTTGTAGGTAAGAACAGTCCAGTCCATGAGGAAAGCTGTAATAAGAAGAAGTGAAGGAGACAAGCCTGTATTAGTTACACATTAGTAGTGAAAAACTCCTTTAAGCCCATGGATTCCATGTAATTCTACAAATATGCAAGACTGAATACGGCTCCAAAACTTTATTGGTTTCTTTGAATACGATAGGCATGGGATGGCGCTGGAGACAGTGATGGAACAGCAGCTTCTCTGTCTATCAGCTCTGACAGGGTTCAGCTTAGTTCCCTAATGAATTTTAATGCTTGATCTAAATCTTGTAGAAAGAGGAGAGATAAACTGAGAGCAAGCACAGCAGTTACAAAACTAAAGGTGTTATGTCAACGTATTAATGAAGTACAGACACTTGTCACATCCATTACTATTTTAAATTAATGTTGTGCAACCCCTTCAAGTTATTTTGCACAAAAGCCACAGAGCTGAAAGTGCCTGCATGACATTACCGGGAACCAAAGACCAAGGTGTCAGCTGGACAACCAGAACCCATAAGGGGGCACATTTACTACGGTTACTGCACCTTGACTTTGTGCATACTTGGTCTTAAACTAAATGGTACAATTAGCACTAACCTGCAGTCAGCGACACTATTCTGTGCAGCTCTCAGCTATCTGGATAAAGAAATTATTTATGTGAGCATGTAGTTACCATGTTAAGAGGAAGAGTAGCCCTTACCTCAAGAACATGTACGGTATGTATAATTATTAGTTTTCAACGGCACCCATGTTAGCATCATTAGTGTAGTCTATAGAAGCTGCGATATGCTAGGCTGTTGACACACTAGTCTACAATGTAGAGGGCCACATATACAGTGGGTATGGAAAGTATTCAGACCCCTTCATTCCCCAAATGTTTCACTCTTTGTTTCATTGCATCCAATTTGGTAAACACAAAAAAGTTCATTTTTTTCTCATTAATGTACACTCTGCTCCCAATCCTGACTGGAAAAAAAACAAAACAGAAATGTTGAAATTTTTGCAAATTTATTAACCCCTTCACTACCAAGGGTGGTTTGCACGTTAACTACCGGGCCAATTTTTACAATTCTGACCACTGTACCTTTATGAGGTCATAACTCTGGAACGCTTTCATGGATCCTGGTGATTCTGACATTGTTTTCTCGTGACATATTGTACTTCATGTTCGTGGTAAAATTGCATTCAAATAACTTGCGTTTATTTGTGAAAAAAACGGAAATTTGGCGAAAATTTTGAAAATTTCGCAATTTTCCAACTTTGAATTTTTATGCCCTTAAATCACAGCGATACGGCACACAAAAAACTTAATACATAACATTTCCCACATGTTTACTTTACATCAGCACAATTTTGCAACCAAAATTTTTTTTTGCTAGGAAGTTATAAGGGTTAAAATTTGACCAGCGATTTCTCATTTTTGCAACACCATTTTATTTTTAGGGACCACTTCACATTTGAAGCCACTTTGAGGGGTCTATATGATAGAAAATACCCAAAAGTGACACCATTCTAAAAACTGCACCCCTCAAGGTGCTTAAAACCACATTCAAGAAGTTTATTAACCCTTTAGGTGCGTCACAGGAATTTTTTGAATATTAAAAAAAAATGAACATTTAACTTTTTTTCACAAAAAAAATACTTCAGGTTCAATTTTCTTTATTTTACCAAGGGTAACAGGAGAAATTGGACTGCAAAAGTTATTGTGCAATTTGTCCTGACTACGCTGATACCTGATATGTGGGGGGGAACCACTGTTTCGGCGCATGGCAGAGCTCAGAATGGAAGGAGCGCCGTTTGACTTTTTCAATGCAAAATTGGCTGGAATTCAGATCGGACGCCATGTCACGTTTGGCGAGCCCCTGATGTACCTAAACAGTGGAAACCCCCCCAAGTGACCCCATTTTGGAAACTAGACCCCCCAAGGAACTTATCTAGATATGTGGTGAGAACTTTGAACCCACAAGGGCTTCACAGAAGTTTATAACGTACAGCGGTACAATTAAAAAATCATATTTTTTCCACAAAAATGATCTTTTCACCCACAATTTTTATTTTTCCAAGGGTAACAGGACCCTAAAAGTTTTTGTGCAATTTGTCCTGAGTACGCTGATACCCCATATGTGGGTGTAAATGACTATTTGGGCGCATAGCAGAGCTCGGAAGGGAAGCAGCGCCATTTGACGTTTTTGGCTAGAATTGAGATCGGACACCATGTCGCGATTGGAAAACCCCTGATGTACCAAAACAGTGGAAACCCCCCACAAATGACACCATTTTGGAATCTAGACCCCCCAAGGAACTTATCTAGATGTGTGGTGAGAACTTTGAACCCCCAAGGGCTTCACAGAAGTTTATAACGTACAGCAGTACAATTAAAAAATCATATTTTTTCCACAAAAATGATCTTTTCACCCTCAATTCTTATTTTTCCAAAAGTAACAGGACCCTAAAAGATATTGTGCAATTTATCCTGAGTACGCTGATACCCCACATGTGGGTGTAAACCACTATTTGGGCGTATGGCAGAGCTCGGAAGGGAAGCAGCGCCATTTGACGTTTTTGGCTGGAATTGAGATCGGACACCATGTCGCATTAGGAAAGCCCCTGATGTACCAAAACAGTAGAAACCCCCCACAAATGACACCATTTTGGAAACTAGACCCCCCAAGGAACTTATCTAGATGTGTGGTGAGCACTTTGAACCCCCCAGTGCTTCACTGAAGTTTATAACGTCCGGGCGTGAAAATAAAAAAATCGTATTTTTTCCACAAACATGATCTTTTAGTCCCCATTTTTTTATTTTCCCAAGGGTAACAGGAGAAATTGGACCCCAAAAGTTGTTGTCCAATTTGTCCTGAGTACGCTGATACCTCATATGTGGGAGAAAACTACTGTATGGGCACACGTCGGGGCTCGGAAGGGAAGTAGTGACGTTTTGGAATGCAGACTTTGATGGAATGGTCTGCGGGTGTCATGTTGCGTTTGGAGAGCCCCTGATGTACCTAAACAGTGGAAACCCCCCACAAGTGACCCCATTTTGGAAACTAGACCCCCTAATGAACTTATCTAGATGTGTGGTGAGCACTTTGAACCCCCCCAGTGCTTCACAGAAGTTTATAACGACCGGGCGTGAAAATAAAAAAATCGTATTTTTTCCACAAACATGATCTTTTAGTCCCCATTTTTTTATTTTCCCAAGGGTAACAGGAGAAATTGGACCCCAAAAGTTGTTGTCCAATTTGTCCTGAGTACGCTGATACCTCATATGTGGGAGAAAACTACTGTATGGGCACACGTCGGGGCTCGGAAGGGAAGTAGTGACGTTTTGGAATGCAGACTTTGATGGAATGGTCTGCGGGTGTCATGTTGCGTTTGGAGAGCCCCTGATGTACCTAAACAGTGGAAACCCCCCACAAGTGACCCCATTTTGGAAACTAGACCCCCTAATGAACTTATCTAGATGTGTGGTGAGCACTTTGAACCCCCCAGTGCTTCACAGAAGTTTATAACGACCGGGCGTGAAAATAAAAATATCGTATTTTTTCAACAAACATCATCTTTTAGTCCCCATTTTTT
Organism: Dendrobates tinctorius; assembly: GCF_039654945.1. Lineage (NCBI taxonomy): Eukaryota > Metazoa > Chordata > Amphibia > Anura > Dendrobatidae > Dendrobates > Dendrobates tinctorius. The sequence continues at coordinate 39,053,475 of NW_027361728.1, forward strand.
TTATTTTCCCAAGGGTAACAGGAGAAATTGGACCCCAAAAGTTGTTGTCCAATTTGTCCTGAGTATGCTGATATCTCATATGTGGGAGAAAACTACTGTATGGGCACACGTCGGGGCTCGGAAGGGAAGTAGTGACGTTTTGGAATGCAGACTTTGATGGATTGGTATGCGGGTGTCATGTGTGTTTGGAGAGCCCCTGATGTACCTAAACTATTGAAACTCCCCACAAGTGACCCCATTTTGGAAACTAGACCCCCCACGGAGCTTATCTAGATGTGTGGAGAGCACTTTGAACCCCCAAGTGCTTCACAGAAGTTTATAACGCCTGGGCGTGAAAATAAAAAAAACATTTTTTTCCGCAAAATTATATTTTTGCCCCCAGTTTTTTATTTTCCTAAGGGTAACAGGAGAAATTGGACCCCAAAAGTTGTTTTGTAATTTGTCCTGAGTAGGCTGATACCCTACATGTGGGGGTAAAACACTGTTTGGGCACATGGCAGAGCTTGGAAGGGAAGGAGCACCATTTGACTTTTTCAACGCAGAATTGGCTGGAATTGAGATCAGACGCCATGTTGCCTTTGGAGAGCACCTGATGTGCCCAAACAGTGGAAACCCCCAATTATAACTCCAACCCTAACCTCAACACACCCCTAACCCTAATCTGAGCCCTAGCCCTAACCCTATCCCTAACCCTAACCCTAGCCCTAACCCTAGCCCTAACCCTAACCCTAGCCCTAACCCTAACCCTAGCCTTAACCCTAGCCCTAGCCCTAACCCTAGCCCTAACCCTAACCCTAGCGGGAAAATGGAAATAAATACATTTTCTTTTAGTTTTATTATTTTTCTCTAACTAAGGGGGTGATAACGGGGGGTTTGATTTACGATTTATGGTGGTTTTTATGTTTGGCGGCTGTCGCACGCTAAAAGACGCTTTTTATTGTAAAAATAGTTTTTGCATCACCACATATTGTGAGCTATAATTTTTCCATATTTTGACCCACCGAGTCATGTGAGGTCTTATTTTTTGCGGGACGAGTTGACGTTTTTATTGGTACCATTTTCGGGCACGTGACATTTTTTGATCGCTTTTTATTCCGATTTTTGGGATGCAGAATGAACAAAAACCAGCTTTTCATGAATTTCTTTTGGGGGGTGCGTTTACACCGTTCCGCGTGCGGTAAAATTGATAACGCGTTTTTATTCTTCGGGTCAGTACGGTTACAGCGATACCTCATTTAGGTCGTTTTTTTATGTTTTGTCGGTTTTTTGCAATGAAAACAATTTTATATAAAAAATAATTATTTTTGTATCGCTTTATTCTGCGAGCTATAACTTTTTTATTTTTTTGCGGATGATGCTGTATGGTGGCTCATTTTTTGCGGGACAAGATGACGTTTTCAGCGGTACCATGGATATTTATATGCGTCTTTTTGATCGCGCGTTATTGCACTTTTTGTTCGGTGGTATGATAATAAATCATTATTTTTTGCTTCGTTTTTTATTTTTATTTTTTAAGGGGTTCGCTAAAGGGGTTAACTAATGGGACAGTTTTATAGGGCAGGTCATTACGGACGCGGCGATACCAAATATGTGTACTTTTATTGTTTTGGTTTTTTTTTATTTTCAAAAAATGGATTTATTGGGGAATATTTTTTTTTTTTTAACTAATTTATTTAGCGATTTTTTTTAAATTATTTTTAACACTTTTTTTTTTTTTTTTTTTACTTTATTACCTTGTCCCAGGTGGGACATCACTGTCCTGTGACAGATCGCTGATCTGTCACATCACAGATCACTGTGACAGATCAGCGATCTGTCACAGGCACTGCTGCAGACTTCCTCATGCCTGCGCTTTGCAGGCACTGAGGAAGCCAGCTTCCTCAGGCCCCCGAAGGCCCCCGTCGCCATCTTGGATTCGGGGGCCTGGAGGAAGGGAGTCCCCCGCAGCAGCGCTGCACATTGCGCTGCCGTGGGGGGCTCAGGGAAGCACGGAGGGAGCCCCCTCCCTGCCGATGCTTCCCTTTAACCCCCGGTACACCGCGATCGCGTTTGATCGCGGTGTGCAAGGGGTTAACGTGTCGGGGGCGGTCCGTGACCGCCCCTGACACATTGTGCCGGGTGTCAGCTATGATAATTAGCTGACACTCGGCCGCGATCAGCGGCGCTCACCACGTGGGCGCCGCTGATCGCGATGACGTAATATTCCGTCCATGGTAATTAGGTCCATGGTCACATGGACGGAATATTACGTCAATTGTAGGTAAGGGGTTAAAAAAGAAAAACTGAAATAGAGACCCCTTGCTCAGACACTCATATTTAAATCACATGCTGTCCATTTCCTTGTGATCCTCCTTAAGATGGTTCTACTCCTTCATTGGAGCCCAGCTGTGTTTAATTAAACTGATACTACTTGATTTGGAAAGGCACACACCTGTCTATATAAGACCTTAGAGCTCACAATGCATGTCAGACCAAATGAGAATCATGAGGTCAAAAGAACTGGCCAAGGAGATCAGAGACAGAACTGTGGCAAGGCACACATCTGGCCAAGGTTACAAAAGAATTTCTGCAGTACTCAAGATTCCTAAGAGCACAGTGGCCTCCATAATCCTTAAATGGAAGAAGTTTGGGACCACCAGAAGTCTTCCTAGAGCTGGCTGTCCAGCCAAACTGAGCTATCGTGGGAGAAGAGCCTTAGTGAGAGAGGTGAAGAAGAACCCCAAGATCACTGTGGCTGAGCTCCACAGATGCAGTAGGGAGATGGGAGAAAGTTCCACAAAGTCAACTATCACTGCATTTCTGGGTTATTTTTCAGTCAACATGGGGTGCAGAGTGCAAATGAACTTATTTGTATTTACTCAATGGCTGCAATGAAACAAAGAGTGAAAAATGTAAAGGGGTCTGAATACATTCCGTACCCAATGTATATGGTTGCCTTCTCTCTGGGCTGCTGACTGCACTAACAATGGGATCACTTTTCCCTAAAGGGTCCAGACTCCATAGGTTTGATGGGTGGGGGTCTTGGAACCTAATCCATAAGTTTGATGGGTGGGTGTCTTAGAACTTATCAGATAATCATGGCAGATACTTTCCTAGATGGAAAATACCACTTTAAGTTATATTTTGACCCTCAGGAGTGGTACAATGTGTCAATTTAGTCCTCAAGCCAAAAAATGGTTGTACATACCGATTTTAGACCGATTAGGTGTGTAGAACAATGTTTACAAATTGCTCAAAAAAGGGCCATTGTGTCAACGGGAGAGATGAGTATAGGAGTAACCCCGGCACACTAATAACATGAAAGTAAAGTCTTCTCAACGACAGTCTTTAATTGTTGTGATTTTATTGATTGTGAAAAAAAAGGGTGGTGTTACAAGATTTAGGACACAAGGACGGGAGTCACGTGCTGACCCTACACATCGTGGTTACTATAGGTACCGTTCCAGCAGCTGGATTACAAAGGCAAACCTATACCACTTATTCACACACCTCAAAACCAAGGATCTAGTCATATCCCTGATGAAAGCTCGAGATGTAGAGCTGAAACGTTGGATTGTAACACCACCCTTTTTTGGATTGTAACACCACCCCTTTTTTTTCACAATCAATAAAATCACAACAATTAAAGACTGTCGTTGAGAAGACTTTACTTTCATGTTATTAGTGTGCCGGGGTTACTCCTATACTTTAGTCTTGTTTTTTCCCAGAGCACCTAAGTTGGGTTTTGAGCCTGTCATATCTACTTTATAAACGGGAGAGATGAGGCTCGGTTTCAAAAGATATAACGTACCAAAGATCGAGAGAATTTAGGAGCAAAAAAAGTAAGCGCACCAAGAGATCTTTGCAAGGTAGATACTGCACAGGATTAGTAAATCTACCCAAAAGATTGCCAGGGCAATCTAATATTACACAAGGAGGGCTACATAGAAGAAGGTATTTGCCCATTGTCCTGTACATGCACTATATTAGGAGCAGTCTGCCTTCTGTTAAGAGGTCTGCAGACAAAACATCTACTGTGAAAGTCCATACAAATAAGTAGATATTACATTTGGTCAAGGAAGAGTTTTGAAAATCAAAATTAGTTTTGAAAATTGTTATTCTGCTATGTCGCAGTATGTTTAAGGGTTTTCAAAAGAGAATCTAATGAGGCATCACAAATATACCTTTTTTGGATATAACTACTCAAGATTTCTTTAGGTCTGATATGAAGATTACCCTCACACACACCGCAAGATCCCCTGTAATTTCCGCAATATAATGTACAGGTGTAGAATAGTAGTAAAAAAGCTACTTTTCTTGGACATAAAATCAGATCATCTGTCCTTGCAGATCCGGCCTTGCAAGAGCAGAGATGTTATGTGTATCTGAGAAGGAATGTTGAAGGCAGAATCTCCCAGGACCATGCGCTTCAGCCGTGCTGATGTGGGACTCCCAAGTGTGATATCACCATGGACCGGCCAGGCAATGCACTGCCTGCTGAGAATCGTAGCTGCAGGATAAAAGGTAATGAGCTGAGAGCAGGTGAGCTGGAATACCGAGGCTGATCTCTAACAACGCTCATCTGATGGTCAGGACAGAAACTTATGATCATTCATTCATCGCTCTTGTTAACTCAGCCTTTATACTTTACCTTGGATGCAGCAAATGTGGGCGGCTGGTGCCATCATCTTCCTGCTTGATGACTGGGTACCAAGAAGGCAATTCCAAGGTCTGTATATGTTCAGTCTAAGAAAAGACACAGGAAACGATAAGTCTATGTTCAGCTACTAGACAACAGACAAGTATAAACTCACGAGGTTTTACCAAGACTCACATCATTATTAACCTCAGCTCCCAAGTCACATGATTACCATATATATACTGGTCAAACTTTTGGTAAGGGGGGGGATAATTGGCTGTCATGTGTCTCATGCTAATCTGTTCTGTGAGTGACAGCAGCCACATAAAAGAATGACATTTTGGCTATATACTGCAATACTATATTATTTCAGTGTATAGAACTACTTTTCACCGACTGAAAACTAAAAAAAAGTCACAGATATCAGAAAATGGCTTTTAAAAAAAAAATGTTTGCTTTTTTGTTCCCATCACTGGCACATGCACTCTACAATTGGGACAACGCTAAAATCATACTAACCTAAAGAATACACTGATCAAACTCATACACTCTGTTAATCAGACTTGTCACAAATCAGTATTTTAGGACTGACTGTTAAAAAGATTATGGATAAGGTCGTTTCACATTTGCGTTTCAGGGCGCAGCGACGGCCTGCGCACGGCCGCCGCTAAGCCCCACCCCTGCCGCGCCTCCGCCAGTAGTTCCGCCTCCGGGCGCATGACGCTGCATGCGTCATGCGTCCCCTATCTTTATCACTGAGGACGCAGGCCGTGCGCAGTATGCGTTTGGCGGCTCCTGCGTCCTTTTGACGGTGCGCCGAGCGCAACCAAATTGCAACAGGTTGCGTTTGGCACTGGTCGGCGCACCGTCAAAAGGACGCAGGCGCCGACAAAACGCATACTGCGCACAGCCTGCGTCCACAGTGATAAAGATAGGGGACGCATGACGCATACAGCGTCATGCGCCCGTAGGCGCAGCTACCGGCGGAGGCGCAGCAGGGGGCGGGGCTTAGCAGCAGCCGTGCGCAGGCCGTCGCTGCGCCCTGAAACGCAGATGTGAAACCGGCCTAAGAATTGTTATTTTCTGTATTCACGTCTGGGCTCTGTTCACATCTTCATAGTTATTTTTGTGATAAACCACAATGCGGTGCTGTGCACGACATGGCCATAGTCTGCAGCAAATATTTATGCAGTGTTGTCCATGCTTTTGTCATGTTTAGCTAAGAGGAAACTCAATTCATTATCGTATACAAGAGAAAAAGCCTTGAAAATAAATCAATATGACACTGCTTTCATCTCAAAGACATTGTGACCTTTCGTAGGTACGTCTGGGTTTCCAGCCATTCGGTTCACACACAATGGTTCTCTATAAGGGCACGGCAGACAGGTGCTACGTCCTGCTGCTTCAGCCTAATGATAGCAAGCAGGTGACCACAAGACCAGCACAATTGAGTGTTGATCAGGTATATGGCCACATTCACATGTTCAGTATTTTACATCAGTATTTGTACGCCAAACCAGGAATGGAACAACCAGAGGAAAAGTATAATAGAAACATGTCACCACTTCTACATTTTTGACCTACTGATGTAAAATACAAAATACTGAATGTGAATATGGCCTAAAGAAGAAAATCAGAGTACTCACCAATGCTAAGGTTCATTCAACTTATCAATGAAGGAACACAGTAACAGGGCAAAATAGTGGTTACCATTAGTCCACGTTCCTATGTTCCTGCATTAGTATACGAAGCTACGTTTAGCAGTCATGAGTGTCCTGGTTTTTGTCTTTGCTCCTGTGTTGTCTTCAGTGAGCACCACTTCTGCTACGAGCCCTATGCCCAAGAGATGCATCTTCTGGCGAATATCATCCTTGTGTGTTACTAGCAGTGCCAGTGCCAAGAAAGGTCAGAGCCTGCGCACTGCAGTACTTTCCTCTGCCCTCAACAGGACAGATAAGTAAACCTGCGCAGGAGCGCGATGCCAGGGAGCCATGAAACAAGCAGGAGGGCGGCATCACAAGAAGATGGGAAGCGCCGGCCCGGACATGCGACACCCATCGGACTGGACCACCCTGCAGGTGAGTATAATAAAACGTATGTTTCTTCTCTTGCAGGTCGGATCAGGGGCTTATCTGCAGCATTATAGAATACTGTGTATAAGTCCTGAAAGGTGGTGACCGGAACTCGTATCGGCCAAACCTGGTGACAGGTTTCATTTACTATTGAAAACATTATCTATGAGCTCAAAAACCTTTCAGGTGATGCGGTTTTTTAAAAAGATGATCAGCTTTTGCAGCTGAAAACCGTATCCTCAAAAAACACAGGAAAAACGCTGTGTGTGAATGTAGCCTTAGATCAGGAATAGAACAGCCATTTATAGGACATTTCATAACTTTCCCAAACTCCTATGAAAAAATATTCAGGACATCCTGCATTGAATTACTGTACCCAATTTATTATATATTTTAGGAGTCGGAGTCGGTCCATTTTATACCGACTCCAACTCCGACTCCACCAAAATGAGCACCGACTCCGACTCCACGACTCCGACTCCACAGCCCTGCATCTCACTCTACCTCAAGTTAGACTTCTTTCCAAGAATAGCACTTGCATTTTTGCATATTAAAGATGGTGAAGGGAAACGCGCTCAACAGCAATGCAAGTTTCTCAACTATTAGGTAAAGATGTGAACAAAACCTTTCATAATTGAATCTCCTTGTAAATCATTTACTAAAGGGGTCTTCCCACAAAATAAAGGCATGACATATCTAGGATATATAATGACAAAAATGGGGAAAGCAAACCTAGCCGTCAGGAAACCAGTAAAATAGCTATATATAAAACTGAGGCTCAAAATTTTATTTTGGACTTGCAAAATTTTTTTATTAGAACAATTTGTTACACAGAATCCCAACGTATCGGCCTAATCTGGCCTTTATCAAGGGTTTTTATCTGTATGATCAAATGTTCCAATCTCAAAATTCTGTACTGATAAAGACACTGAGTACTGGGGATCACGCCGCCGTCTGTTTGCCAAACAGACGGTGGCGTGGTCCCCAGTACTCAGTGTCTTTATCAGTACAGAATTTTGAGAATTTTGAGATTGGAACATTTGATCACACAGATAAAAACCCTTGATAAAGGCCAGATTAGGCTGAAACATTGGGATTCTGTGTAACAAATAGTTCTAATAAAAAATTTTTGCAAGTCCAAAATAACAATTTGAGCCTCAGGTTTATATGTAGCTATATATCTAGGATATGCCATCACTTTACGATTGGTGGAGGTCCAACATCTGGAACTGCTCAGACTTTGAAGAATAAAGGAGCTGCAGCAAAGCTTTATTCCAGTGAAGAATGAAGGCGAAACTGCGCTATGTAGGGAAAAAAGTGGCACCTTGATTCTCAGGATAGGTGGGGTTCCTTGAAATTCGACCACCACTAATCAGAAAGTAATAGGCCATCCCTTCATAAAATGGGAATTCCTCTTTCTAAAACTTGTAGCTCCTGTACTCAGCTTTTGCAACAAATCCAAGCGAATCCAAAACATATTTTGAAAGGGCAAAACAATCTATGAAAAATCACATCCACAACACAACAGGTATGCCGCAGAGTGACCAGATCCTAGAGTGAAAAGTGAAACAAAGCCCGGGGAAATCAGGATTTAACATGGAAGATTGTTAGCACACTGGTCTGATAAAGTACACTGCACACTAAAACTCCTATGAATAAATATTTCTTTCATAATTTGCCCAAATGCTAGGTAGATTTAATTTCTGTATCAAACAAAAATCTAATGCAAAAATAGAGCTTAAATATCAATGCAAATGACAGTAACCGCTTAGGGGGAGACTAGTCTGTATCATTACGAGAGCTCAGGGCTGAATATTACCAAGGACACTTCATACCCGATTTTATCTGCCTAGTTCAAACAATGAATAAAACATGTAAGAAATCTCATGTAGAGCATAATTACTATCAAACCCAAGAGGGTTAGGAATTTTCGAACATTACTCATACAAATACCATATTTTGTGTGCATTACAACAATAGTCAGGTTAGTCACTCAATAGCTCTACACTGGAAGCATTTATATTCCAGCCATTGATGCCATGACGGTGCACTTTAGAGACCCTCAATTACTGAAATAATGTTTTTTTAAGTTTTTGGCAAATTAATTTATATAATAGTGTAAAACATTCTGTGCAGGTTATTTTCTGTAGAAAATTGAACTTCAGTCGCTTTTTGTCAAAGTGCAAGCTATTTGCTATAAAATCAGTTGTATGATGACCAGTAGGTGTTCGATGGCCAGTTTTTACAGTCTCTCGTACTCCTCTGTGCAAGGACTTGTTCTGTAAATGAAGTCTGTCTGCAATGCTTATTTCTACCCAACCAACTGTCTTCAAGTTGAAATCCAATAAACCGGGTTGTCCACTACTAGAATGTCCTTCAGAAGGGTCATCAGTATCATACCAATAAAGGTGAGTTTATAGTAGCTGCAGGGTTATTGTAGGTTCTGGGCTTCTGTGAACAGATGGGATTTCAGGGGGAGGGGGGGGGGGAGACATTGACTAATTGGTTGCGATTTCAAGTTTAAGGGCTATGGACAGGAGAGTTGTGTGAAGTACAGGCAAGACCCAAGATGGAGGTTAATTAGGACTGAGATATGGAATAAATTCTCTGGGCAAGGACGAGATTTGTAGAGGGGGAACAAGGATTAATTATGCAGAATTGATGGTTCGGAGGGGTACAAGAGTGTTATTTGTGAGGCCACAGATAAGGATGTTGCAGTAGTCCAGGCAGGATATAAGAACATACACCAACATATTTGCACACTGGGGATAGTGCAAAGCTTGTCCCACCGGAATGGTTTCACACATCCATGAAACATGGACCGGCTCATATCACAATACCCGGCTCGACCGCTTGTCTCCTAACATCAGTTTATTGCCTCATATGAGACCTGGCCAGGTATTGCAATCCGAGCACGGCCTTTATCGATAGGTATGATTGGGGGTGGGGTTGGTGAAAACATCATAAATTCAGTTTTCTGCAAGGTGAAGACCAGAAGATATCACAAGGATCAGTGGTAAATTTACTTAGATTTAGTGGTAAGTTTCATATGTTACTTATTTTCTTGTTTGTTTCCTTTTCCTTTCTATCCCTTAGCACTGATTAACATACCTGTTAAGGACTAAGTTACCAAGTGTGAATATTTGTTTTTTACACTTGCATTTGTAAGACTATATTGAAGCTATTTACTCCTTTCATTGCATGAAGTAACACCGGGTTAAACAATGTACAGTCATGGCCAAAAGTTTTGAGAATGACACAAACATCAATCCCCACAAAGTCTACTGCTTCATTTTTTTCTAATGGCAATTTGCATATACTCCAGAATGTTATAAAGAGTGATCAGCTTAACAGCAATTACTTGCAAAGTCAATATTTGCCTAGAAAATTAACTTTATCCCCCAAAACACATTTCATCATAATTGCAGTTCTGCCTTAAAAGGACCAGCTAACATTGTTTCAGTGATTGCTCCATTAACACAGGTGTGGGTGTTGATGAGGACAGGGCTGGAGATCAATCTGTCATGGATTAAGTAAGAATGACACCACTGGACACTTTAAAAGGAGGCTGGTGCTTGGCATCATTGTTTCTCTTCTGTTAACCATGGTTATCTCTAAAGAAACACGTGCAGTCATCATTGCACTGCACAAAAATGGCCTAACAGGGAAGAGTATCGCAGCTAGAAAGATTGCACCTCAGTCAACAATCTATCGCATCATCAAGAACTTCAAGGAGAGAGGTTCCCTTGTTGCCAAAAAGGCTCCAGGGCACCCAAGAAAGACCAGCAAGCGCCAGGACCGTCTCTTAAAAGTGTTTCAGCTGCGGGATCGGGCTACCAGCAGTGCAAAGCTTGCTCAGGAATGGCAGCAGGCAGGTGTGAGTACATCTGCACGCACTGTGAGGCGGAGACTCTTGGAGCAAGGCCTGGTCTCAAGGAGGGCAGCAAAGAAGCCACTTCTCTCCAGGAAAAACATCATGGACAGACTGATATTCTGCAAGAGGGAGTGGACTGCTGAGGACTGGAGTAAAGTCATTTTCTCTGATGAATCCCCTTTTCGATTATTTGGGACATCTGGAAAACGGCTTATTCGGAGAAGACCAGGTGAGCGCTACCACCAGTCTTGTCTCATGCCAACTGTCAAGCATCCTGAAACCATTCATGTGTGGGGTTGCTTCTCAGCCAAGGGAATGGGCTCTTTCTCAGTCTTGCCTAAAAACACAGCCATGAATAAAGAATGGTACCAGAATGTCCTCCAAGAGCAACTTCTCCCAAACGTCCAAGAGCAGGTTGGCGATCAACAATGCCTTTTTCAACATGATGGAGCACCTTGCCATAAAGCAAAGGTGATAACTAAATGGCTCAGGGAACAAAACATAGAGATTTTGGGACCATGGCCTGGAAACTCCCCAGATCTTAATCCCATTGAGAACTTGTGGTCAATCATCAAGAGACGGGTGGACAAACAAAAACCTTCAAATTCAGACAAAATAAAAGCATTGATTTTGCAAGAATGGACTGCTATCAGTCAGGATTTGATCCAGAAGTTGATTGAGAGCATGCCAGGGAGAATTGCTGAGGTCCTGAAGAAGAAGGGTCAACACTGCAAATATTGACTTGCTGCATTAACTCATTCTAACTGTCAATATAACCTTTTGTTACTCATAATATGATTGCAATTACATTTCTGTATGTGATAAAAACATCTGACAAACACACATAAAAACCAGAGGCCAGCAGATCATGCGAAAATATAATATTTGTGTCATTCTCAAAACCTTTGGCCATGACTGTATTGCTTACCCTTTTGCTACTTGCTTTTCCGTATAAGTTTTTTCTGTGTGGACTAACTACATATTAAACCCCATTTACTTATATGGGATTGTAAAACCAAGCACTATTTATAGCTCTTTATAATTATCCGAGATTACCCAATATAGGGTTCATTACTTTACAGTCCTCACTTTTTGTCTTAAGGTAGTCACACTAAGGCTAGTTTCACATTTGCGCTTTATAGCGCAGTGACGGCCCCCATCCGGTCATCGCCGCCTACTAGCGCACATGGGCGCTTGCGATATGCGCACCCTATCTTTAGCATAGGGTGCGCAGATCGTGCGCTAGCAGGATTTTGCCGTGTGCTGCGCACTTTTGAAGGTGCGCCGTGCGCGCCGAAATGCAACATGCGCAGATCGCAAGCGCCCATGTGCGCTAGTAGACGGCGATGACCGGATGGGGCGGGGCTTAGCGGCGGCCGTGCGCAGGGCGTCGCTGCGCTATAAAGCGCAAATGTGAAACTAGCCTAAGCGATATCGCTAGCAATATCGCTATAACTTGTGACGTTATAGCGTTATTGCTAGCGATATCGCTGTGTCTGATACTTACCTACGACTCGCTCCCCCGCTGGTTATCGCTGATAGCGCGAGAACGTCCTGGACCGTTTCTTGTCGTCAGCTTCCGGCGGCACATCCTATGGAGAGACGAGCGACGAGCGTGAAGCCGGGCGGGAGGACGCAGGATCGCCGCGTCTGACAGGTAGGTAGCGACCCCCGTCCCCAGCGATGTCGCTGGTGAGATCTGCCTGTGTGGCAGCTCACTAGCGACCACTTAGCGATGCACCAGCGATCCTGACCGCGTCATTTCACTGGTCGGGATCGCTGGTGCATCGCTTATTGTGACAGTACCTTTAGGGTCACTAGCATTTTATAACCTCCCTTGATTCACAGTCACGAGTACTTTACAATTGTTGACATGTGATTTTATTTCCACTTACCAGGTGGTGCTATTGTTCTAGATATTTGAAATATAATTGTATCTGCCTTTAATGCTACTGGATTATTTAGACTTGAAATAATAATTTTATATTGATGCACGATACCTATATTGTCTCTGCTCTGTAGTACTGAGTTTCCTTATGGAATGTGGGAGCTGAATGGTTATACTTGCTACATCTGGACATGTAACTAAGATACCACACTTACTCTCTGTACAAATTCTCCTTTTTGTGTGCTTTTTAATTGTTGTATGTATAAAGTTTTATAACTATATACTTTTTGGGTAGTTCTTTCTTATTTGGTTTTCCTTTGAGGTCCCAAGTTTTGTACTGCCCTGTTTTGGGGTTCTACCTTTCTCCAAAGCGAGTTAGAGAAGGATGAGAAGGAGGAGGATCTAAAATTGCATGCGCTTTAATGGTAAAAGTAGAAAAAGCTGCTGCCATACAGATTTGGTGGCAGCTGATCTCCCAGAACACAAAATGTTCTGGCGGTATTTAAATTCAACCTGACCTTTACCTCTCCGACCATAGTCTGTAAGGGTATGTGCACACAATCAGGAATGGCTCAGTATTTGCTCAGGATTTGACGCAGGTGAAATCTGCATCTACTTCAGGTCACCTGCATTTTTTGATGCCTTTTTTATGCATTTTTTTGTCACTTGAAATAAAGCTAATTGAAAGTTGGCTTCTGGGAAGGGAAAAAAAAAAAAAAAATAAAAAAAATTTCCTGTTTGCAGATATATTGGGGTATGTTCCCATGATCAGTAAGTGCTGCAGGTTGGACGCTGCGTACATCCGCAGCGTCAAACCCGTAGCATCCAGCTGTTACAGCATAGTGGATGGGATTTCAAGAAATCCCATGTCCACTTTGTGTGCACTGACGCCCGCGGCTCACCTGCAGAGACGGACATGCGGCGCATCTTTCCAGACCGCAGCATGTCAATTTATGTAGCGTTATGTTATGTAATGTTATGTTAGGTAAATTATCCATAAACTTTCATTAGATGCGGTATATCCACATTATCTTTCTAGTAACAAGCATATTAAAGGGAATTTGTCACCCCTTTTTTCGAATATGAGCTGCCGGCACCGCCATCAGGGGCTTATCTACATCATTCTGTAATGCTGTAGATAAGCCCCCAATGTAACCTGAAAGATAAGAAAAAAAAGAGTCAGATTATACTCACACCGGCGTCCGGTCCGGTCCGATGGGTGTCGCCGTCCCGTCCGGCACCTCCCATCTTCATATGATGCCGTCCTCTTCTTTCCTTCCTGTCGTGGCTCCTGCGCATTGCTCTGCCCTGTTGCTGTTGAGGGCAGAGCAGAGTCCTGCAGTGTGCAGGCACCGGGAGAGGTCCGGCACCTGCGCACTGCAGTATTCTGCTCTGCCCTCAACAGGGCAGAGCAGTGCACCGGAGCCACGACAGGAAGGAAAGAAGAGGACGGCATCGTATGAAGATGGGAGGTGCCTGATCGCAACACCCATCGGACCAAAACCGGACCGCCCCCGGTGAGTATAATATAACTCCTTTTTCAGGTTACATCAGGGGCTTATCTACAGCATTACATAATGCTGCAGATAAGCCCCTGATGTTGGTGCCAGCAGCTCATATTCAAAAAAAGGAGTGACAGATTCCCTTTAAGTGCGGGAACGCAGCTTACTACGCATGTGTACTAATTTAAATAATGGCAAATCTTGTGACACAGCTGCAAGTACACAACACTGGAAGTGGAGGAAAGCACAGAGAGAGGTCCCTTTCTTTTTAGTAAATAATAATTAGAAAAAAAAAAAAAAAGTTGTGGGGTCTCCCTATATTTTTTAACCAGCTAGAGTAAAGCAGACTACTGGGACTGGTATTTTAGGCTAGTAGGGATCCAATATCCATGAACCTTACCAGCCTGATAATACCAGGCGGCAGCAGTCTGCTTACCTTGGATGATTAGCAAAAATAGTGGGAACCCCTCAAAAAAAAAAAAAAAAAAAAAAAAAAAAAAGAGTGGGGTCCCCCTATTTTTGTTAACCAGGCAAGGAAAAAGCAGACAGCTGAGGCCTGGTATTCTCAGGCTGGTGTGGCCCATAGATTTTGGCCCTCACCAGCCTAAAAATATCAGCACGCAGGCACCCCACAATTGGCGCATCCAAAGATGCACCAATTGTGGCACTTTTCAGCACTTCCCTGTAGCGCTGGCAAGTGGGGTTCATATTTGTGGGGTTGATGTCACCTTTGTTTTGTCAGGTGACATCAAGCCCACGGCTTAGTAATGGAGAAGCATCTATAAGACACCTCTCCATTACTAATCCTATAGATGTATGGTAAATAAAGACACAGCCAGAATAAAGTCCTTTAATTGAAATAATGACAGACTCCTTTAATAGCTCTTAATTAAACCATACTTACTACATCGCCTAATTCCACAGAATCCCTCGATCTCCTGTAAGAGAACTAAATAAAAAAGCAACAATATCCTTACCTGTCCGCTGAGAAGATATACATACTGTCCGACGACGAGTCCAGCTCAGCTACATCTGGATGTCAGGCTGAACGGTAGCATTATGCCACCACTCAGCCTGACATCCAGACACAGCTGAGCTTGAAGATGATCACCACAGAGAACTCGGTCTCCGGCAGTCACTTGCACTGCAGTTCTCGAGGTCAGCTGATCGGAGATAACCCCCGTCCCTGGTGGTCATGTGCACCGCAGTTCTCACTGTCAGCTCAGTTCATCACGAGAACTGCAGTGGACGCGAAGTTTCGGCTGTGGCACAAGGTACGACATTATTTAAATTAGTAAACATGTGTAGTAAGCTGCGTTCCCGCACTTAATACGCATGTGACTATAAAGATAATGCGGTTTTACTGCATCTAATTAAATCCTATGGGTAATTTACGCTGCGAAGACTGAGTGTCTCCGCAACATAAATAGACATGCTGTGGTCTAGAAAGACACGCCGCACGAACGTTTACGCAGGGAAGCCGGAGGCATCTCTGAACGCATAGTGGACATGGGATTATGCTGTAACATCTGGACGCTGTGGGTTTGACACTGCGGATGTACACAGCGTCCAACCCGCAGCATTTACTGACCATGGGAACATACCATTAACCTGCTGAATTTGGCAGGGTTGACTGACTTATGTAGTAAGTATGGGGCCATTAGACCAGAAGAACATTGAAGTAATGGGAGGGATATACTGTATCAGGCGAGTAATGCTTCTTAAGGGATGGATGCTGGCACTTTCCCTATATAGCCAATTGTTTTCTGATCCTGTAGTACTTTAAGACATCCACTTGGAATAAATTAAATGTTAGTTTTATGTGAGAAAGTAAGATAAGTGGCTGCCAGACAACATGTCCCACCTACATATTGGTCAACCTCTTAGCTACCTCTTAGTGCACCCATATAAAAAAAAAAAAAAAAAACATACCACACCATTTACTCACCTTCCGGACCGGCAGTGTTCCAGCAATGTCGGCGCTGTGTCCCCTGACTGTCACATTACATTTATTACATGCGACTGCTGAAGCCTTCACGCTCTGAGTAAGGCTACAACTGATGTGATGACTTCCAGGAGGCACAGCGCAGACGTCACTGGAATGGCGCCAGTCTGCAAGTCCAGTCTTCCTTCTTGTATCTGGGGCACTTAAGCAGATAAGGAGGGGTTGTTCCATAATCAACAACTCCTTTAAGGGACAACCATCATTTTATCAGAAAGCCACACTGAAATGTAAAGTATTAAGCAGATTTTGTTTTGTCGGTAACAAACGTTTTAGCCAACTTCTAACCCAAGGAAGGAATACAGTCATCTTCATACTGTATACTAGCAATCAATAGTAAAATCAGATATTCTACAAGCAATAATGTACTGTGTACACTGCCCATAGTGACCACACTCTCAAATGTACTCGCTGCTAACATCTCGCAGTAGGGAGTAGCTACAGGGGATCTGGCTTAGAAGGGAGCAGAGAAGAAGCATTGTGTATACCAGGGGTCCCCAACCTATAGCTCGGGAGCCACATGTGGCTCGCTGTCCCATGAATCGTGGCTCACGGCTGTCTGCCAGGTTTGTGCATTAGCTTCAGGTCTAGCAAACAGGTATGAAGAGCACATCTCAAAATGGTGACTTTTGTGAGTAGCCCTACGCAGAAGAGCAGATCTGGATGTACATATACTGGTCTTAGAGATAATTTAAGTAAGGTACACTGGAAACAAGATGATAGTACCTGTCAGAGGTGTTTGAAGCCTGATGTGACAGTGTCTTGGGAGTGCTTGATGGGATGGGAGAATACTGAATGGGGGTATTGTGGGAACCCCTGGATCTGGGTGTACTGCTTTGGTGTGATTACTGTGGAAAAGCTTGGATTACCATTATGCCTGTAATGGGGGCTTTGGTTGCCACTATTGTGAGGGGGCCAGAGCTGAACATGGCTTGCGACCCTCTCTCAAGGCTGGATGTGGCTTTCAACGCTTTCTCATAGCTGAATGTGGCTCGCGACCCTCTCTCAGAGCTGAATGTGGTTCTCAAGGTCAGAAAGGTTGGGGACCTCTGGTGTATACAGTCATCTATAAAAGCAGCTGCAAGCATAAAAATTACTTTTTGCCTTAAAAGCACACGCAAAGAAACCCACTCACAAGCACATCCCCATCTATATGCTTTGTCTACAAAAATTGTATATAGCTGTTCACATCCCTCTGATGCACATCATGTAACGTTTAAGAACATATAACTTTGTATAAAGCGGTGAAAAGAAACCTCTGGTGTGCAAGTCCTAATGATGACTCAGATCGTGCCAGACACTCTACCACCAAATACTCCCGCTCCTACAGCTTTCATATTTAGTTTGTGGTTTTTGGGCGGCCTCCATCTCTTAAAGGAAATGTACATTGAGGCAGAGTGAGTGTGTGCGCTGACAGATGATATCCATAAACCTTCAAGGAGTTGTACATCCCTTAGTAAGAAAATATCACATAGCAACTAATCTTTGGTCTCATTCAAAATGGGTGACGGTGACATAACGGAGGCAACATTTAGGACGGAAATGTGTTGCGGTACGGACGGCTACTCAGAGCTGTCACATTCAGCCGGAGAGAATAGAGAAAAGTCCAAACCGGCCGTAGATTTTGCTATGAAAATAATCACATTCACAACACTCTGACCCCACAGCATGAGGCTTTTATCAAATATTACATAGTCATCCTCTGAAGATCATTCTGGTTTTGCACATATAATCTGCCAGTATAGTAATAATGATTAATAAATACGCTATAAGTACACATAATGATGATGTACAGCCACCAGGCTACGAAACATGCTGTGTGCCCAATATCGTTCATTTTACTTTATTGGTATCTGCAAGTGTAAGCAAAACAGAAGGGCTCTTTCTATGGCAGTAGTCCCATGCAAGCACTCTATGTCTGGTGATTATGGCTGCCCATAGATAGCACATGCCACAGTGACAAGGATTATCTCTCAATATATTCTTAATCTACACATGTGATGGGAACACTTCCCAATGTATAGCCATGATGCATTCAATTGTATGGTTTATAGCTGCATATGTTTACAACAGGCCACCAGTGTAGAAATAGAAATGCATACACGTATACTATGTGGTCATTTCTTTTTTAAAGAAATATATAGAAGACAAATATACCATGTACCCCTGTGTGTTGACCTATAGCTCCAAATAAATGCAACTTACATCAAAAGTAAGACCATCTCAAATAAAATACACAGACGTATTAGTCTGAATTATTGTGTTTTATCTATACCAAGAGGAGGGGAAAACACCTGGAGAATGTACAGGATGAAATACTAAGGGGAAACCACCTGGAGATTGTACACCCTGCAATTTCAATGCCTACCACGAGATGGCAGTATATAATCACAATTAGGGGGGGGGGGGGAGACAATATTTTCATGCTCTCAAGGTGAAAAACAATATAGTAAAGTAGAGCCAAGGTATATGGAGGCATTGTTTGAACCCAAATCAAGCCCAGCATCTAGCCAGATAGGATGCCTGATAACAATAGAAAAAAAATGTAGTAAACACCTGTTGGAGTCAAAGTAACAATGTAAAACAGGGAGCTCCTGCACGTTTCGCTTGGAAAGCTGCATCTGGGAGACTATGGTAATTCTGATTTTTGTGCATGCTTCAAAGGGTGTTTTCCTACAGTCATCAGCCATTCTAAAGGGCTTACTTTGCAACCCACCACGTTTGTCGAGTTGATTAGTGCCTTATATTCCTTTAACTCTACTATATTTTCTATTTTTTTTTCTTGACAACGTAAACATATTAGCGGTTTTGCACTTCTAGTCAAATACAGCGATCTTGTGGTAGATATTGATATTTCAGGATGTACAATCGCGTTCAGGCGGTTTCCCCATCCGGTTTATATTTTTTGCGATCTTGTGCTGTTTCTACAATAAGACCTTTTGTGCATTTCATTTAGCTGTATTTTTACAGCTATGCATTTCAGGAATAGAACAGATACCCATTATAGTCTATGGGGCTGCTTACAGGTTAGTCCAAATAGAAAAAAATAAATACAAAAAAATAAATTTCC